>NW_006283227.1:107562-110074 GCF_000327345.1 Myotis davidii
AGGGATCTTTTAAGAAGAGGAAGAAGAAGAAAAAGGTAAAGAAACAAATTAAGAACAACAAATACACATCTATCAACAAGTGAATCTAAGAATCAAGTGAATAAATAATCTGATGAACAGAATGAACTGGTGGTTATAATAGAATCATGGGCATAGAAAGGGAATGGACTGACTATTCTTGGGGGAGAAAGGGGTGTGGGGGATGCAGGAAGAGACTGAACAAAAATCGTGCACCTATGGATGAGGACAGTGGGTGGGGGATGAGGGTGGAGGATGGGATGGGAACTGGGTGGAGGGGAGTTGGGCGGGGGGAAAAGAGGAACAACTGTAATAATCTGAACAACAAAGATTTAATTTAAAAAAATAAGAAATTTCAAAAAAAATGATAGCAAAAAGGTCAGGAGGGAAGAAAGTGAAGTATATTCTTGTATGGTTCTTATAATTTATGTGAAGCAGTATAGTGTCAGTTGAAAACAGATTTTGATAAGTAAAAGATGTATATTATAAATCTTAGAGGATTGCTAAATAATAAAACTAAGGTTTATAGCTAATAAGCCAACAAAGGAGATAAAATGGAATCACTAAAAAAACACTCAGTAAATTCAAAAAAAATGTCAGGAGAGAAACAAAAAACATATGGGACAAATAGAAAACACATTGCAAGATAACAGACTTAAACTCAACCATACTAATAATCAGATTACATGTAAACAGTCTAAATGCCACACCCAAAAAGCAGAGATTATCAGATTGGCTTAAAAAACAAAATCTAACTACATAATGCCTATAAGAAAGCCACAAACAGACTAAAAAATAAAAGCATAAAAAATGATATTCTAGCCCAACTGGCATGGCTCAGTGGTTGGGCATCAACCTATGAACCAGGAGGTCACAGTTCGATTCCTGGTCAGGTTGGGGGCTCCATCCCCATTGGGGGGTGTACAGGAGGCAACCAGCGATTCTCTCTCATCATCAATGTTTCTATCTCTCTCTCCCTCTCCCTTCCTCTCAGAAATCAGTAGAAATATATTTTAAAAATAATGTTCCAGGAAGACACTACTTCAAAGAAAGCTGGAATAGTTATATTAATATCAAATAAAGAATATTTCATAGGAAAGAATATCACTAAAGGTAATGATCATTGTATAATGTTAAAGGTGCCAAATTATCAATAAAACATAACACTTTTTAACTGATTCAAAAACTAAAAAAAAAAGTCAAAATGAACTCAAGAATTCATTACAATTGGAGATGAAAATATTCTTCTCTCAATAATTAATAGAAAGTATGGACATCAAATCAGCAATGCTATAAAAGACTTGAACAAAAATAATCAATCTATTGGACCTAATTGACATAGCAAAATACACTTTTTTTTCTAATGTAAATGGAACACTGACCATGATTAGTCATATTGTGAGTCTTAACACAGGTCACATTAAATTTAAGAGGATTTAAGTTACATAAAGTATTTTTCTCTGACCACTATAAAGTTAAAGTTGAAATCAATAAAAGAAATATATCTGAAAAATCTAACATTTGTAAACTAAGTAAAATGCATGTAAATAACTTACGATATAAAGAACTCAAAATAGAAATTTAAAAATACTTTAAACTAAATGAAAATGAAAACACAACATATCAAAATTTGTAGGATGCAGCTAAAGGAGTACTTAGAAAAGATGTATCGCATTATGTATCTCTGTTAGAAAAGGAAAAGGATGTCATATCAATAAATTTGGACTGTACATTAAAGAACTAGAAAAAGAGTAAATGAAACCCAAACTAAGCATACAATTTAAAATAATAAAGATCAGAGCAGAATTATTGAAATAGAAAACAAAAACAACAAGGAAAACCAATAAAGTCAAAATCTGATTCATTTACTCAGTTGATAACACTGATTTGAAAAATCTAACCATGTTGATCATGGAAACAAGAGAGAAGACACAAATTACTGATCTCAGAAATTAAAGAGTTAAAAATTCTACATCTTATCTAATAAAAGAGAAACATGCAAATTGACCACAACCCCAACACCCTTCCCATTGGCTAATCAGCAGGATATGCAAATTAACTGCCAACCAAGATGGCGGCCGGCAGCCAGGCAGCTGAAGCAAACAGGAAGCTTGCTTGCTCCAGTGAAGAAGGCACCCAACATTCCCAGCCTGCCACTGCTGGCCTCTGAGCTGCAGTCTAAGCAACTATGTTGCAATTATAGAACCTAAACAATCCCCAGAAATCTGCTTTCAGCCAGCCAGGCTTCAGCCATCAGGGCCGCAACAGTGTTTTAATTACAGAAGCCAAACAAACCAGATACCTGCTTTCAGCAGCCGAGGTCTCAGAGCTGGAGCCGAGCCTCAGAACTAAAGCTGGTTCTCAGCTCCAGTGACAGCCATAGAAGGTAAATAAATCCCAGAATAAAAAAAAAAAAGGAAAAAAGGAGAGGCTGGGAGCTTCGGTCACTTGCCAGCCTGAAAACGGCCCTCTGCCCCTCACCCAGACTGGCCCG
>NW_006283227.1:111418-111746 GCF_000327345.1 Myotis davidii
CGGCAGCTCGCACAGGGGCAGATATGCCAGGCCTGGGCAGGGCAGGATGCCTGGCTTCCGCCCAGCCCCAGTCACTCTGGGCAGGTGAGCAGTCCAGAGAGCCTCTGGACAGGGAAGGCAGGCCGGCAGAGGGCGGCCTGTACTCCCCACATGGCCATGGTGACAGCTGTGACTGCGCCAAGCCGAGCCTGCAGGTTGTGCTGAAGTAATGCCTGCAGGCCATCAGAGCCAAGGAGTGGCTGCGCAAGTCCCGCCTCCTGGCCCAGAAGGTCCAGGATCACAGGGACAGCCACCTTGGCGGGCCAGACTGATGTCCTCCTGGCCGCAC
>NW_006283227.1:112239-114796 GCF_000327345.1 Myotis davidii
ATTAGGTTCCCTGTCTGGGGTTTCCAAATCTGCTTTTGGTTTCTTTCACTGCTGACTAGAGATATACAGGGTGTCCCCCCAAAATGTATACATACTTTGAATACCTACTAATTCCAATGGTTTTAAGCATAAGAAAGAAACAATGGAGCTGTTATCTGTTAAAAGTGTGGGCACAAACAGGTAGTTGGACATTCCCTGAGGGGTCTCAGATTGGAGAGGGTGAAGGCCAGACTGAGGGCCCCCCCCACCCCAGTGCACGAATTTCATGCACTGGGCTACTAGTATATTATAAGACCATTAAAAGGATATTATGGTTCGACATATGAAAGTCAATCAATATAATACATCACACAAACAGAATACATGGGAAAAACCCCACATGATCATCTCAACCAGGTAAACATCAATAATGATGTGTATTATTGTTACTTTCATAACTTGCTAACTAATATTATTAATAGGAAGAAAGCAAAGAGGAGGCCAGACATTATGAACATGGTCAGCTGGGCAGTATCATCAGGAAGCTGCAGTTCGACATCCCTCACAGGGAACCACTGGTCTATTCCCTGAAGATCACTGGGGGAATGGGAGAGATTGGCACATGTGCAGTGAAGTTGGGGTGATGTAGGAAGGGTGGTTGCCTGTCAGTCTAACCTGGGAAAAAGGTAATTGGCTAGAGGGGTGGAGCCACTGCAAATGTGCTAAATCCTGAAGGTTTAATTGGTTAGCTCCTAGTTATAACCCCAAGACAAAAAGTTCTCCTCTTGTTCCTCTTGCTTTGTTCCTGCTTCCTTGCACTAGCTTGCTTCATGACCCACACTTGACTGCCAGGTGGCCTAAGCAGCCACATGGTCCATGGCCATGCGGACTCTACATGCAATGGACTACAGCTGGGAATACAAGCTAAGCTAGCCAGATGCTGGGTTGGACTTTGCTTTAATATGGAGTGGAAACTGTGGGCAGTGGCTTTAATTCTTGCACTGCTGAAGACACAGCTGGACTTTTTCCATGGCAGGAAGATGGGATATAGGAGGGGAACCCCCTTAATGTTACCTCATCAATAAAGCTTTCCATCATACTTCATCCTTCTGTAGGGGCCTCAGAAAAATCCTTTTCCCATGGCACCTGAAGAGCTCCACTTCCACTGGCAACAGATGGAGATAGAGTACCCCACCAATAACAATATTGGTAGTTTGTACCTACTCTTGATATAATGTTATGGGAATGGCATTTTGCTTCTGTGATCTTCCACCCAAAACTCATAACCTCAATCTGTTCATGAGAAAAACATCAAACAAATCACAACTGAGGGCCATTCTACAAAATAGAATGTACTCATCAAAACTGTCAAGGTCATCAAGAACAAGGAAAGTCTGAGAAACCATCATATTCCAGAGGAGCCTCAGATGACATGACAACTGAATGTAATGTGGTATCTATCCTGAATGGGATCCTGGAACAGAAAAAGGACATTAAGTAAAAAATAAGAAAATCTAAATGAAGTATGGACCTTAATAATTATAGTATATCAATACTGGTTTATTAAATGTGACAAATATACCATACTAATGTAAGATGTTAATAATATGGGAAACTGAGTCTATGATATGTAGGAACTCTGTAATATCTTTGCAATTTTCCTGTGAAACTAAATTTATCTTAAAGTACATTTTATTTTTTTAATCTTTAAGTCTGATCCTACTCATCAAAGATTCTGATTTAGGAGGAAAAAAGATGGCGGTTGGCAGGATGGAGGTGAGGGATAGGAAGTGAGTTGTGAGGGCATGAAAGGAGAGTGTGTGGATGTGTGTGGTATGTGTGTGAGTGAGGGAGGGACAGTTAAATCCGGCAGGAGCAGCAGAGGCTAACAGACCAGGCTCTCTGGGACACGGAGAGACTACCACCACTGTGGCACTCCCTGGACTGCTGCACAGAGCCCAGGCCATCTTAAAGGGGAGAGTGGCCTCTTCAAGGAACTCAGCAGCACCACCACCCAGACAGGCCTTGGACACTGCCCGTGCCCCGGCAGCCATTCCAGCCAAAATCCTGCTGCCCTACCCGCAGACTCACAGACCCTGGGACCTCCATGGCCAAAGGAGCACCGTGCTGCCTGCAGCAGTAAGTGCAGCCTCCTCCTCCCCAGCAGAAGACCTCCAACATCTCATTCACAAGTCTCTAGCAGGCAGGTCTCCTGGGCACACCACTCCATAGACTCCTCTTAGGAGTCACTTGGAGCCTCAGCTGGGTGTGATTTTGTACAGACACAGGCACACTGCCCCCCAGTAGAAATTCTGAATTCCTTCTGCGTGAATAACTGCCCCCACACACCCAGCTGCGAAACTTAAGCGCCAAGGCCCCTCAGCACCAGGACCCCACAGACTGCATCAGAGCTCAGCGCTGGTGAACTGTGCCTGCGAACTGCACTGCCACAGTTGCTCACTCCCCCTGAGCCCATCTATCCACAGGGCACTTTGGGGAAGCTGCAGTGAGCCTCTGCTGGGTCTGACCTTACACTAATAGGGAGGCACTCCCCTGGGCAGTAGAAATTCTAAATTCA
>NW_006283227.1:114979-115418 GCF_000327345.1 Myotis davidii
CACAGGTGCATCAGCAAAAGCTGAGTTTCCCCACCCCACAGCTGCAGAACTCTGGACACTACAGATGCATGCTTTTCCAGCGTGCATGTCTCCCAAGACCACCACTCCACAGGCAGCCCTGGGGCCCCGCTGCGAGCCCTGCTGGTCATACACTTAAACAAACAGGGGTGCACTGCTGGGCTGTAGAAACACTGAATTCCCCTTTCTGGGATACTTGCCCACAGGCACTACAATCCAGTGGCTTCAGTACCAGGGCCCTTCAGTGTGTGTCAGTACACTCTGCTGGCAAACACACCACAGGTACCCCTGTGAACTGCCCCTGAGATCGTGTGTATCCAACCACGGAGGCAGCACCAAACGCTGAGTCTACCCACCCCACAACTACAGAACTCTGGACACCACAGTCACGCTTTTCCAGAACACAGGACCACTGAGCAAC
>NW_006283227.1:118660-123660 GCF_000327345.1 Myotis davidii
AAAACTGTCCTTATTTGCAGATGACATGATATTGTACGTAAAAAACCCTAAAGACTCCATCAAAAAACTATTAGACGTAATAAATGAATTTGGCAATGTAGCAGGATACAAAATTAATGCCAAGAAATCTATGGCATTTTTATACACCAACAGTGAACTTACAGAAAGAGAAATTAAAAAAACAATCCCATTTACCATTGCACCAAAAAAATTAAGATACCTAGGAATAAACTTAACCAAGGAGGTAAAAGACCTCTACCCAGAAAACTACAGGACATTGAAAAAAGAGATAGAGGAAGACATAAACAGATGGAAGAACATACCGTGTTCATGGATTGGTAGAATCAACATCATCAAAATGTCCATACTGCCCAAAGAAATCTATAGATTCAATGCACTCCTCATTAAAATACTAACAGAATATTTCACAGATCTAGAAAGAACTCCCCCAAAATTCATCTGGAATAAAAATAAATACCCTGAATAGCTGCTGCAAACCTGAGAAAGAAGAACAAAGTAGGAGGGATCTCAATACCTGATATCAAGCTGTATTACAAAGCCACTGTTGTCAAAACTGCCTGGTACTGGGACAAGAACAGACATATACACCAATGGAATATAACAGAGAACCAGAAATTGACCCATGTCAACCATTATGCTCAATTAATATTTGACAAAGGAGGCAAGAACATATAATGGCGTCAAGACAGTCTCTTCAACAAATTTTGCTAGGAAATTTGGTCAGACATATGCAGAAAAAAATGAAACTAGAACACCAACTTACACCATATGCCGATGGGACTATATCAAAATAAAAACCTTCTTCACAGCAAAAGAAACCATCAACAAAACAACAAGAAAACCCACTGCATTGGAGAACATATTTGCCAATGATATCTCCGATAAAGGTTTAATCTCCAACATTTATAGGGAACTCATACAACTTAACAAAAGGAAGATAAACAACCCAATCAAAAAATGGGCAGCGGACATAAACATACACTTTTTGAAAGAGGACATACATAAGGCTTAGAGACATATGAAAACATGCTCAAAGTCACTAATCATCCAAGAGATGCAAATCAAAAAGACAATGAGGTACCAACTTCCACCTGTCTGAATGGCTATCATCAACAAATGACAAATGCTGGTAAGGATGTGGATAAAAAGGAACCCTCGTTCACTGCTGGTGGGAATGCAAACTGGTGCAGCCACTGTGGAGAACAGTATGGAGTTTCCTCAAAAAACTAAAAATTGAACTTCCATTTGACCCAATGATCCAACTTCTAGGAATATATCCCAAGAAACCAGAAACACCAATCAGAAAGGATATATGCTCCCCTATGTTCATAGCAGCACAATTTACAATAGCTAAGATTTGGAATCAGCCTAAGTGCCTATCAGCAGATAAATGGATTCAAAAACTCACCTGCTGGAGGGACCCCGCTCACTCCACAGACGCCCTTCAAGCCATAGTGCCACCCCAGGTGAAGCTGGCTAGGGAGGGACCATGGAAGGTTGGCTCCAGGGCATGTCCAGCCTGTCTTGCCCAGTCCTGCCCCACCCACCACCTTCTAATTAATTTCCTTTAAATGTGCATGAATTCATGCACCAGGCCACTAGTAAAGATTTTTTTTTAAAAAAAGAAGAAGAAATCTAGTTTCCCTGGGCAATAAACAAAGAACAAAAATGAAATTAGCATTATAATTGGAGATTCTACATTGTGAACTGCTTGATAGCAAGGCCTCTCTGTTCCTAAGTTTTACCATGTCTCTCGGACGTTAGTTCAGGACATATAGTCTCAGGGTTTATTTGTTTGTTTTAACAGTTTCATTGAGATATAATTTAAATACTATAAAATTCATTCATTTTAAATGCACAAGTCTATGATTCTTAGTACAACTAACAAACAGTCCTATCTTCCTACCTCAACAAATGTAACCTCACAACTACCTAAAGTCCAGGTTCAAAGATAAAGTTCTCAGACTCTAAGTTCTATATCTAAATGTAGTGACTTGGAGACTACACTTATCCCCCTTCTCTTCTCACTCTGTGGTCACCCCTCACTGTGAGGAACCTCACACATGCCCACTTCCCCTAAGTTGCAAACAGCTGCCTCCTGCTCCTTCGTCAGGCATAGGTTCCCACACCAACTATCTGTGTTACCCTGGGAAGACAGAGCCAGAAAAGGAGCTTGTGAAGCTCTGGAAATGGGGTTGTGGACCTTTAGATAGGGAATTCCAGCTTCCTGGGTACCTAATGTGTGGCCTAGAAGGGGCTAAGGGGCTCTTTGTGGGCACATCTCCTTGATTCCACTGTCTTCTCCTCAAAGTGAGGCCTTCTAAAGTAAAAGGACCGAGTTATGCTCTTTGCATGAATCTAAGTGTGGCACTAAGACTACCAAATCTTGAGGGGGAGAAAATTAGAGGAGAACTAATAACCACCGGTTCTGTGTGAATGGAGAAACATGCACACAGGAGGACTTGCTCCTCCATGGGCTCTCATCTAACCCTAGAAACCAAAAAGGGCATCCATAAAAGCAAAGTGGGAAAACAACCTCAGAGGGATTGATTCAGTCTTGGGTCTTGCAAACCTAGGCTATTATTTCCTCCATTTTCCTGGCTTGTCTTCCCCAATCAGATTTCAACCTTCATGCCAACAATTTTATCCATATACCTGTGCTTTAACATGGCTTTCTATGGGTCTTCAAGGCCCTAAGGCTAGGATAGTAGGAACCCATTCATGGGTAAAGACCTCCTGGCTCCAGGCTCTCTTCACTGGTTACATCCAAAGGCAATGCCTCTAAATGTTTCATGAACACCAAGACCACTGTGTACTAGCTGTTCCCCTAGTTGTGTGGATGGCCTGAAGTCCCTCCAAGAATAGAGAGCTCCAATACATCATCACTTTCACAATGAGCTATGTGGTTTGAGTGGGGGCAGCACCTCTGTTCTATCATGCATGAGCAAGCGCTGATAAGGAGGTAGTGTAATGCAGGGAGACATTCAGCTCTGCACTGCCCATTAATGAGTGTGCTTTTGTGTTGCAATTCCCTTGATACAGGTGAGGTAAATCTAAACTTCATTTACTCAGCACCAAAGGCTTCCCCGGGACTTAGGGCCAACTCAACAGCAATCTGTCATTTGTCACACACCTTCTTATGTTGCCTTTCTCTGCTTGGCTGGAACTCTGAGCCATGCTCAAGCAAACATTTCAAAGATTGCCATAGACGCTAGAACACTGTGGTAGTAGAAGCTTAGAGAAGACAGATGCCTCCAAGAGGGGGATGGTAACCAAGTGGTTTTTTTGGGGGGGTGGAGTAAATGGGGAATGCTGACACCAGGCAGCAGAGTATAGACTGGCATACACTGAAAACATTTGAAGAGGGGGAGGAATTGGAGTTGACCCACATATAGTGATGTGGAAGGTACTTCAAGAAAGAAGAACTAGATAGCTACCGGGGTCTCAATTCGGTCCCTATTAGATGCATCTATATTTCAGACACAGAGACAGAGAAATAGGATTGAACATGATAGTATAAAAATGAAGAAAGAAGGAATGGGTTGGACCACAGCATCCAATAAAATGGCTGCCTAGGTCCGATTCACAGCACTGATTTATATTCTTTATGGACTCCTGGAAATTTTGGTACTGTTGCTCTATAGAACAATCATGATCAAGCTCTGAAATTCCTAATTATTTCTCTCTTCAGAGTTCTATTCACCACCCATCTTCCTTTCCATTCTCTGTGCCAAAAAAAAATACAATAGCTCGTGATGTGGAAAGTTCATTTTGGTAAATATTGAGTTTTTAGTTACTTATTCACTTAGCAAACATTAAGCCCTATGTTGGATATTGGGACTATCAAAATGAATGGAAAAAGTATGGTTCCTGATATTTTATGATTTACATTATATCAGGGTAGAAGGATAGACAGAAGTAAGCACATAAGCATAATAGAAATATCATCAAATAATGATAATGACTATGAGGATAGAGTAGCAAAAATGGCAAGCAATTGGAGTGAGGGTGGCCAGAGAAAGTATCTTTTTAAGAGAAAATCTTTGAGCTGAAAATTGAATAATGAGAAGGAGGAAGTCATGCAAATACCTGGCATGGTTCAGTGGTTGATATGCAATCTATGAACCAGGAGGTCATGGTTGGATTCCCAGTCAGGGCACATGCCCAGATTGCAGGCTCTATCTTCAGTAGGGGGCATTCAGGGCAGCTAATTAATGATTCTCTCTTATCATTGATGTTTCTCCCTTCCTTTCTGAAATCAATAAGATATATTTTTTTTAAAAGGATGTTCTCTTACCCTTTGCAACATCATGGATGGACCTGGAGAATAATGTGCTGAGTGACATAAGCCAGTCAGAGAAAGACAAATATCACATTATCTCACTTATATGTGTAACCTAATGAACATAACAAACTGACGAACAAAACAGACCAAGAGGCATGGATGCACGGAACAGCCTGACATATTGGGGGTGAGGGAGAGAAAAAAGGCCGGGGGTGGGGCAGGGACTGAGAAGAAGGGGAGGGGGCTAAGAGGAGGAAAATTGGGGACCATCTGTAATACTGTCAACATTAATAAAAATAGATAAACAAACAAACAAACAAACAAATAAACAATAAAGAGTTAAAATAGAGACTCGACTCAAGTTTCAGAGCTACATAAAGCCTTCCTTGACTCCCCATCCAGTCACACAAAATAGGTCCAGAAGCATGGATGTATGGAACATAGTGACAGATCTCAGAGCGGGGGTGGGGGGGTGGGGGGAATAGGAAGAGATTAACCAAAGAACTTATACACACATATGTATATCCAATGAACAGAGACAATAGTTAGGTGGAGGTCTTGGGTGGAGTGGGAGCTGGGTGGAGTGGGGCAAAGGAGTGGGGGAAGTGGAGGGCATCTATAATACTTCCAACAATAAAAATAAAATTTAAAAAAGGAAAGGGTTCTGTAGATGGGTTACACAACAAGGTAAATG
>NW_006283227.1:125250-145189 GCF_000327345.1 Myotis davidii
GAACATTCAATGAGAAATAATAATTATTTTCACAAATGGTATTGTGACAACTGGTTATCCATATGTAAAAGAATAAATTTGGACCCCTATTTCTCACTATATGGTACTCAGATGAACTCAAAACAGAGCAGACCTAAATATAAAAGTTAAAATTATAATAATAGGAAAGCATAGGCAAAAACCTTCATGATTTTTGAATAGGTAATAGTTTCTTAGGTATAACACAAAGGATACAAGCACAAAAGAAAAAATTGACATCAAAATTAAAACCTTTTGATTTAACAGACCCTATCAAGAAAGTGAAGAGACAAAATTGAATGTATAGAAGTGAAAGAAGAGAATGCATATTTTGTACATCATATACCTGTAAGGGAAATTTAGCTAGAATATATAAAGAATACCACATTTAAAAAATATTTTTTATTGATTTCAGAGAGGGAGAGAGAGATATAAAATCAATGATGAGAGAGATTTATTGATTGGCTGCCTCCTGAACACCCCTCACTGGGCATTGAGCCTGCAACCCTGGCATGTGCCCTTACTGGGAATCGAACCATGACTTCCTCATTCACAGGTCAGTGCTCAACCACTGAGCCACCATGGCCAAACAAGAACAGCACAATTTAAAAGTGGCCAAAAGATCTGAAAGACATTTCTCTAAAGATATACAAATGGTGAATTAGCACACAAAAAGATACTCAACATCATTATCCATCAGGGATATGCAAATCAAAACCAAAATGATATATCACTTCACACCCACTAGTACAACAATAATTTAAAAGTTAGATAATAACATGTATTGGTGAGGTTGTGAAAAAATTGGAACCCTCATACGCTGCTTGTGCAAATGTAAAATGATGAAGCAGTTTGAAAAATAGTCTGTCAGTTCCCCTTAAAAGCTAAGCATAGAGTTATGATATGACCCTGGAATTCCACTCCTAGGTATATCTACCCATGAGAAATGAAAACTATATCCACACAAAAACATGTACATGAATGTTCATAGTAGCATTTTTCATAAATGCCAAAGATTGGAAACAACTCAAATGTCCATCAACTGGTGAATGGATAAATAAAATGTGGTACATCCATAGAATGGAATATTATTTGGCCATAAAAATGGAATTCTACTACCTACTGCAACATGAACCTTGAAAACATTGTGCTAAGTGAAAAAAGTCAACCACAAAGGACTACATGTTATATGATTCTATTCATATGAAATATCTACATTAGGAAATCTGTAATCACAGAACACCTAGTAGTGGTGGCTTAAGGCTGGGCAGGGAATAGGGATATTGGAAGGTGAGTATTTTACATCTTTAAATTGTACACTATAAATGGATGAATGGTATGTTTTATGAAATATCTTCTATCTATATAATAAAAGCCTAAGCGACCATTATGGCGGAACAATCATACTACTGGTCACTATGATGTGCACTGACCATCAGGGGGCAGACGCTCAACGCAGGAGTTTCCCCCTGGTGGTCAGTGTGCTCCCACAGGGGGAGCACTGCTCAGCCAGAAGCTGTGCTCACAGCTGGTGAGTGCAGTGGCGGTGGTAGGATCCTCTCCCACCTCTGTGGCAGTGCTAAGGAACAGTGAGAAAGCAGGCAGTAAGGAGTAAGAAATCCCGGACTGCAAGAGGGATGTCGTCTACTGGCTTAGGCCTGATCCCCATGGGGGATCCCAGACTGTGAGAGGGTGCAGGCCAGGCAGAGAGACACCTCCCCCAGTGCACAAATTTTGTGCACCAGGCCTCTACTACGTTAATAAAGCTATTTTAAAAAGATGAACAAGAACTGTCTCCATGAAGATTGCTTACTATTTAGTATTTTATAATTAAATTAGAGGCCCAGTGCACCAATTCATGCATGGGTGGGGTCCCTTGGCCTGTCTAGAAATCGGGGTGATTGGGGGGTTGGCCTGCTGGGAGGAAGGACCATGGGAGGTTAGCCCCAGCAGCAAGCTAACCAACGGCCAATTCTGCAAGGAATCGGGCTCCCTCCTCCCTCCTGACTGGGTCCAGGGTGCAGGTGAACCAGATTCGGGGCTGTCAGGGTCCCAGCAGCAAGATCTGTGTCAGTGTGCATCATAGCTACCAGCCAGTCATCCAATCATTCCAGTTGTTCAGTCGTAATGATCACTTAGGCTTTTATAAATATAGAAAGTTCGTTACAATCAGCAGCTCAGTGGTTAGACTGCCAGCCTATGGACCAAGGGTCAGAGGTTCAATTCCAGTAAAGGGCACGTACCTGGCTCTGGTTGGAGGATGTACAGGAGGCAATAAATTAATGTGTCTCTCTCACATCAATGTTTCTCTCTTTCTCTCTCTCCCCTTCCCTTCCTCTCTTCCAGTCTCTCTCTCTCTAAAGAAAAAAATCAATAGAAAAAGTATCTTTGGGTGATGATTAACAACAACAACAAAAAGTTCTTTACAATCAGAACTTTTGTAAAGAACTTTACCATTCACAAGCTGTGGACTTTAGGTGAATAATTTTCTTCGCTTCCTGACTTTTGTTTCTTCATCTGTAAAATGGGGTTTATAATAGTACCTATCTTATAAAGTGATCACCAAGATTAAATTAACTAAATGGTGATTTTCAAACATGAAAATATGATGACCACAAGAATATATCTGTGGACTCCTGAGAATTTATCTTGTGATTTCAAGTTTGACAATCAATGCCATTTTCATTCAAAATCATCACCAATACCAGTGCTGAGCAGACACAGGAGACATGTATCATAGTTCAGGATTATCCAGAATATACTCACTCATCAAAATCTAAACAGAACTCTTTATACTTACCATTAAGAACTTACTGAGACCCTGCAGTGTGACTCAGCGGTTGAGCATCGACCTATGAACAGGAGGTCACGGTTTGATTCCTGGTAAGGGCACATGCCTGGATCGCGGGCTTGATCCCCAGTATGGGGAGTGCAAGAGACAGCCGATCAATGATTCTCTCTCATCACTGATGTTTCTCTTACCCTATCCCTTCCTCTCTGAGATCAATAAAAATATATTTAAAAAAAAAGAACTCACTGAGAATATATCTACTGCAACATAACTCTCCTATACTGCTGGAGAGAGTATAAAGTGTTATAATTACTTTGGACAACTAGTTGGCAGTCAGGATACCTATAATGGAATACTATTCAGCCTTACAAAGGAAGGAAATTCTGCCCCATGCTACAATATAGATGAACCCTTGAAAACATTATGCTACATAAAATAAGCCAGTCACAAAAAGATGAATACTACATGATTCTACTTATATGAGGTCCCTAGAGTACTTAAAATCACAGTGACAGAAAGTAGAATGGTGGTTTCCAGGTGATATATGGGAAGGGGGAATGGGGAAGTGCTGTTGAATGGATATAGAGTTTCAATTTTGCAAAATGAAAAAAATCTAGAAATCTGTTGCACAATATGATATTGCTAATACAACAACTATAAAATGGTTAATATGGTAAATATTATGTGTTTTAAGCACACTTTTTAAAAATAAAAATAAATGTTGTCAAAGTTTAAAAAAAAAAGAATTATTTGCTGTTGAGCCAAAAAACAGAAGAGCTGGCAGCTGGAAAACCAAATAGTACTAACACAGCACTAAAGTCAATCTCATGTCTGTTTGTTCTGGCATCAAAGTCGAGCTTCTCACTGAAAATCCAACACAGTTGCATTTTGGAATCACCTGAGGAGATAGAAAATTTTCTGATGTCTGAGCCTCATCTCTAAAGATTCTGACTTACTTTGTCTGGAGTATGGCCTGGTAATTTAAAAACAAAAGTAAAAACAGGTGATTCTGAATATAGCCAAGATGAAAATCCATTGATCTAGAAAGATTTAGAGTTGGTGTTCAGGTCTCCTTGGGAACATAAGATAAATATAAAAGTCCTGGTACACTTTAAAAGGCTGAAATGAAGTTGCTGGTGGGAATGGAGAGGAGACAGAATCAGCTGAGATTGGTGATGACTGGAGTGGTGAAATAAAGTCAAGGGAAACTTCCAAGTTTCTGACTTGAACAACAGGAAGATGGTAGTTTGAGCCCATCATGTGGGGAAGATTGGAGAGCAGACCATTATTTGCAGTGGATGTCCATGGATTCGGCTTAAGAGACTTGTGGAGCTCCCACTATCTATTAAAGGTCCATGTAGAGGCAGAGTAAGAATCAGATATAGTTGCCTGGAGCTTGGGGAGATGTCCACAGCAGAGGTGAATTTGTGTATCATTTAAAGGTATAGGAATAGACAAAAATTACCTGGGGAGGAAATATAGAGAAAAGAGAGCTCAGAACCATGCTCTTGAGTATTCCAATACTAGCTTGGGAAACTGAAAAATGTAGAGATTTTAAAAATGGTAAAATTCATAACAGCTAATATTTACTAAAAAGTATATTGGGCCCTATTCTCCAAGCTTTTACTTGTTTTAACTCACTTAATCCTCACAACTTCATGAATTGGGTCATTATAATAAAGTGTCTACTGCATTATGATTTTTGACTACTGAGAGTTTTCAAGGCCCTATCCTTTCTCCTTTCCCTTCTGCTCCATATCTGAGCAAGTTAGGTGCTCTGTCCCTTTACACCAGTGGAAATTTAAAACCATGAAAGGCCCAGACCCCATGCACAAACTACCACCCAGCCCAACTTCTCACACAATTAAAATCCTAAGGCATCCACCACCATTTCACTGCTGTTTCACCTTAAACAGAACCTGATCCCTTCCCCTGGGGGAAGCTTTGTGCTGTTTGCCACGTGAGTAATCAACTGTATTAGTTTCCTATAACAAACTACCACAAACTTGGTTACATAAAGCAACAAAAAGTATTTTCTCACAGTTCTGGAGTCTGAAATCAGTTTCACTTGTCTGAAACTTAACATGTCAGCAAGACCACACTTTCTCTAAAGGCTCTTTGGAAGAATCTGTTCTTAGTCTCTTTCAACCTCTGGTGATTGCTGGAATCTCTTGGCTTATGGCCTTGTTGCTTCAATCTTCAAAGCTGGCATCTATGAATCTCTCTCTGCTTCATTTTCACATCACCTTATGCTCTGTGTGCCTGTCAAATCTACCTTTGCCTCCCTCTTATTAGGATAAATGGATGCATTTATGGCCCACTCACAAAATCCAAGATGAAGTCCCCATCTCAATACCCTTAATTTAGTCACATCTGCAAAGATCCTTTCTTCAAATATGGTAAAATTTACAAGTTCTAGGGATTAAGGCCTGAAGTCTCAAGGAGCCATTTTTCTGCCTACCACAACATCCATTGGTACCATGTGTCACTTTTCCCAACATCCAAAAATTCTTATCTGGGAAGATTGCTCGGTATCAGACAGGACTGAAGGCGCACTAGAACTTGTAGAAGTTGGAGAAGGGTGCATTTAGTTATGTTTTCTTTCAATTGGACAATTCCTTAATTACCTAAAAAAATCTGTTGAGCCCTTTACAGCAAATAGGTTAAAAAGTGAAAGGGGCATCTTCAATGCAATGAGCTGGCCTGGAAGTTTTTGAGGAAAAGAAAAATAAATTGAAACACAAAGAAGCACACCAATTCCTAAGTTCACAATGAACTGATTTTATTGCTGAGCAGAGCAGCATCTTGAATGCAGGCAGAGAGCTAGCAAGTGGTTCCAACACTGTTGTGAATTTTCAGCTCTATTTATATGGAATTAAAACTGCAGTTATTATACATTATCCCACTTTTAGTAAGTGGTATATATTCAAAACCTACTGTTAAGGTTCACTCTCCATAGCATAGTTACTCTGATGTACTGTTTTTCATAATTATCAGGATTACTTTGACATTTTGTACTTCACGGTTCTTTATCAGTTCCTTCTATGGTTTCCCTTGACACTTTATCTAGCACATGTGATTAGTTATGCCCTTCAACATTCCTCAGTTAGTTTTTATTACAATCAGTTTCTCCACAGAAGTGAAAATATCCAGGCTCAAGCACTTGTTCTGACACTAATTTGTTGTGTGTCATAGAACAAATCCCTTCTCCTAGCTGGGGTTCCAGATTTTGAATCTGGAAAAAAAAAGTCTTATGGCCCTGTCCAAAAGCACAGAAATCTTTATGGTGGCTGAAGCATCCTGGACACTCCACAGAGAGAACTCTCTTAAACCACAGCACTGCTGACCCACATAGGAGGCTGCTTGCTGTCTTTGTGATATCTCAAGTTGGTCCTGAATTCTACTATGTGGCATTAGGCAAAGAAATGCAATCATTCTTCTTTGGAATGACTGTAACAGATCTCATTCTTGGCAATTACTTTAGCTCAGAATGACAAATTCTTTCATGATGAATAAAAGCTTTTGTGTTTTTTTCCAAGCACTGGAACACTGCCTAAATAGACACACCAAACCACCATGCTGGAAGACTTTGGAATGTCTGATTTGAAAACCAGGCACAGGACAATACAATGAAGGCCTCTGCCTCCATTTTTTTTCCAATTATGTTCCTCTCCCTGCTTGCTCCACTGTGCCAAATTTAAACCATCTTTTCTCTGAAAACTTTAAAACATTACCGTAATCATTTGTATTAGTTTTAAGCAAGTACCAAATTAATTAGCAATATAGTGCAGCCAAATATCCAACTTAATGTGTTCCAGGGGTAGACAGCCTTTAAAGAGTCTCTTTAATCCATACTGGCTAACCCATCTCCCTCTAGCATACGACAGTGGGGAATGCATGGGCTTTATGCCTGATAAACTCAAGCTAGAATCCTAGTTCTATTATTTCCTAACTGTGTGACTTTGGGCAAGTTTTTAACCTTTTGGGGCCTCCATTTCCTCATCCTATAAAATCAGTCTCGTGATAGCTACTCACTATGGTAAGTGGTTTACAGGGACTATATCACTTAATCTTTACATTGGCTTCTGAATTTGCTGTCATGTGCTTTTATTGTGAGGATTAAGTGAGATAACTCAGGTAAGCAACCAGTAGGTAGTAGGGTGCTAAAGAAAATAGTGGCCAGTTATTACTGTGTGTTCAGCTTAGTGCTAGGTACTGTGGAGGAAATTAAAAAGTATTTACTCACAAAACATAAATTGAGCACCTAACACATATTTATATAAAAAGTAGAGAGGGAGTATTCAAATGAAGTACATGACTCAATTTCTCAATCTTAATTGGTTCTTTTTCTGTTTGCAGTGGTTTAGGTGGGGTCGGATTACATATCCCTCCTGGCCAGATGAGCCTCCAAGAGTCCAATTGCTGACAAAGCTGGATATAAACCAAACTAAAAGCAGAAAATATTTGGGACATTCAAGTGGCCTCTGCCAGAGAAATCAGGGGCTTGCACACCCTTACTGACAACTCTCCAGAATTGCCTCCCCGCACATCAGCGTCTGTCCACTGATTCCATCCCTCTATCCCTTCTGCCTCCTGTCTGTCACACATGCTCCTCAATAAGCTTGCCAAACCCCTACTCTTTGATCTTCTTGGCATTCTTCAGGTCATTCCCCAGTTCTGGCATAAGATTTCTATGCCCATTAAAATTCAACTCATTTCACATGTTTGAATGACAGACCCTTCCAGGGATGGTCAGAAATGAAAGTTGAAGCCACCTCTCCATAGCATATGGTGAAAATAGAAGCTCTATAATATGATGAGAGCTTATTAGAATAGTTTAATTCCTATTAAAACCATCACAAATGCATGATCATTTTTTAAATAAAATAAGGGTGAACTCTGTATCTTCTTTTCAATTTTACTGTGAACATAAAACTGCTCTGAAAAAGTAAGTCCTTAAAAAAGGAGTTTCTGATTAGCCATTTTAAACTAACAAGGAATAAAGAGAAATTCTGATCTAAAAAGTAAGAGTGATATTTATGTAGTATGCATGAAACCATTATGAACATAAATCAATTAATAAAGTTAGTACTGCATACCACATGTCAGCTTATTGCCAGATGCCAATATTTATAACCTTATCTATCTATATCACACACATACCCTGATGCCTAGATTAACATGTAAACACTTTTGAACTATATTGACATGTGATTTAGAGTTTATATGTGAGAAAACACAATTAACTAAGGGAAAAACTATAAAGATAGTTGAGTCTTCTAAACAATAAAGGAATACCTAAGACTAGAATATATTAACCACAAGCATCAATGATTTAAAGTGAGAAATATAGTGTATAAAGACTACACACTCAGGTTTTTGTCTACCATGATTAAAAGGATACACTTGTTCCAAATTATAATAAATTGAAGAAAAGTTTTATCCACTTAAGTTTACTAAGTCACTGTAGTGGGTTGAATAGACATCCCCCCTCCCAAAATTCATGTCCACCTGGAACCAGGATAACTTTATTTGGAAATAGAGTGCTGTTGTAATTAGCTAAGGATCACAAGATGGAATCATTCTAGATTTAGGGTTGAGTCTTAAATCCAATAACATATCCTTATAAGTAGAGGAGAGGACACATAAAAACACAAAAGGGAAAGCCATGTGAAGATGAGGCAGACCTTGAAATGATGTACCTAAAGGTCAAGAAATGTTAAGGATTGCTGACAACTACCACAAGCTAGAAGAGAAGCACAGAATAGATTCTCTCTCAGAGCCCCCAGAAGGAACCATCCATGCCTACACCTTCATTTCAGAATTCTGGTTTTCTGAACTATGAGGAAATAAATTTATGTTGTTTTAAGCTACCCAATTGTGATAATCAGTTATGGGAAAGTAATATGGCCACCTTAACTTTGATATACAAACCTGAAAAATCATAAAAAAATGAGGACTAAAACCTATCTAATTTGTGAATATAAAAGCATAAATTCTAAATAAAACATTGGCAAATTAATTCCTGAAGAATATATATTAGAATATTATAGTAAGCCCAGTTTACTATGACTAGATAGGCTTTATTTTAGGCACATATAGATGCTTGATTATTAGAAAATGTAAGAATAGTATTCATCACATCAGAATCAAAGCTAAATGATCATCTTGATAGATGTCAGTAGGGCATATGTTAAAATCCACATGAGTTTGTAACAACTATTCTTAATAAAGTTTGATGATAAAGGCATTTCCTTAGCAGGACATAATACACACACACACACACACACACACACACACACACACACACACATATATATATACATACAAACATATACAGACATATATTTCCCAGCTCTATCCAATGAAAGGCCCTAGAAGCAACAACCCCAGTATCAACGAGCACACCTAGTACCCAGATTTTGATTTATAAATACATTTCTCCTTGAAGAAAAGGACTAGGGAAGCAAATTCACAAAATGAGCCTGGAGTCCAGCCATGTGTCTCAGTGGTTGAGCATCTACCCAAAAACCAAGAGGTCACTGGTTCAATTCTGGTCAGGGCACATGCCTGGGTTGTGGTCTCGATCCCCAATAGGGGGCATGCAGGAGGCATCCAATTGATGATATTTCTCTCTCATCAATGTCTCTATCTTTCTATCCCTCTCCCTTCCCCTCTCTAAAAATTAATAACAACACATCAAAATAAGCCTGGAGCATCTTGTAGTACCAGAAAGCAGGAAATACTCAAAGAATAAAAGAATGGGGCATATCAAAGGCATTCAGGAGCCAACCTTAAAGAACACTCAACGGCTAAAGTTGGAACAATTTGACCAACAAAATAAATAAAATAGTATTGGAGTATAACCCAAAGTATAAAACATATATACGTGAGTCCATACTGGTAAAAATTCATGATTGGCCCTGGCCAGCATGGCTCAGTGGATAGAGCATCAGCCCATACACCTAAGGGTGGAGGGTTCGATTCCCAGTCAAGGGCACGCATGTACCTGACTTGCAGGTTTGATCCCTGGCCCCAGTTGGACTGCACAGGTGCAGGAGGCAATCTCTCTTTCTCTCTCTCTCTCTCTCTCTCTCTCTCGCTCTCTCTCTCTCTCTCTCTCCTTTCCTCCTTCCTCACTCCCTTCAGCTCTCTCTAAAAATCAATGGAAAAATAAAAAATAGCCTCAGGTGAAGATAACAAAAAATAAAAAATTAAAAAGAAATTAAAAATACATGATTGAGCCCTAACCAGTTGGTTTAGTGGATAGAGCATTGGCCTGCAGACTGAAAGGTCCCAGGTTCGATCCTGGCCAAGGGCAAGTACCTTGGTTGTAGGCACATCCCCAGTAGGAGGTGTGCAAAAGGCAGCTGATCGATGTTTCTCTTTCATCGATGTTTCTAACTTTCCATCCCTCTCTCTTCCTCTCTGTAAAAAATCAATAAAATAGATTTAAAAAAAAATACATGATTGAATAAATAAATGAGGGAGGAAGGAAAACTCTTTTAATTCATAAATAAGGAATGATGGACATAGAAAAACACCATTTGGCAAATACAACAGTAGTAATTGTTTTAAAAAAATCAGTGGATATTAAAATCAGTGGATAAAAATATAATGAGAAACAATATTTACATAATATCAAAATATCTTACCACAGATATTTATAATTTATTACTGAGGGGAAAATAGTAACTTTACAGTGAAGAAACCTTATAAACAATGATCAAAGTTAAAATAATCAGTATAGGGACATATCAATATCATATACCTCCTGATATGATGCACTAAGAAGAGCACAGCATCACTTCTAGGGTATTCTTGCCAAAAATGCAAAACTCAAGTTGAACAGCATTCTACAAAATAAGTGGCCAATTATCTTCAAAATGTTCAGAATCAGTAAAAATAAAGTTTTAGAGAACTATCCTAGATCACAGAGGATGAAAGAGACATGACAACTACATGCTATTTGTGGCCTTGGATTGAAAAATAAAGACATTATGAACAATTAATAAAAAAAAGTTTAAGATCTGTAGATTGGTTAATAGTATTGCATCAATGATAATTTTCTGGGTTTGATGCTTTTGCCATGACTATCCTATCTAATAAAAGAGAAACATGGTAATTGACTTACAACCACTACCCTTCCCATTGGCTAATCAGGGAGATATGCAAATTAACTGTCAGCCAAGATGGCAGCCAGCAGCCAGGCAGCTTGAAACTAACATGAGGCTTGTTTGCTTCAGTGACTTAGGACTCCAACGTCCCCCGTCTGCCGCTGCAGGCCTCTGAGCCTGCAGTTTGAAACATTTTAACAAATATAGAAGCTAAAAAAAAAAACCCAGAAACCTGCTTTCAGGGAGCTGGGATCTCAGAGCTGTAGTCAGAGCTGGCGTTTTACACTGTTGCGATAGAACCGAAACAAACCAGATACCTACTTTCAGCAGCAGAGGCCTAAGAGCTGGAGCCTCAGAGATAAAGCTGGCCCAGAATTAAAAAGAAAAAAGAAAAAAAGGAGCGCTTGGGAGCTTCCGTCACCCAACAGCCTGAAAACAGCCCTCAGTCCCTCACCCAGACTGGCCAGGCTCCCCAGTGGGGACCCCCACCTTGAAGGGTGTGTGACCAGCTGCAAACAGCCATCATCCCCTCACCCAGGCTGGCCAGGCGCCCCAGTGGGGACACCCACCCTGATCCAGGATACCCTTCAGGGCAAACCAGCCAGCCCCACCCAAGCACCAGGACTCTATACTATATAGTAAAAGGGTAATATGCCTCCCAGCACCGGGATCAGCGGAGCTGAGAGGCCTCCCTGCACCGGGATCAGCATGACAGGGGGCAGCGCCCAAACCCCCTGATTGCCCTGCGGCTCTGTGTGTGACAGGGGGCGGGGCCACAACCTCCCTGTCCACCCTGCTCTGTTCGTGACTGGGGAAGGCGCCCCAACTTCCTGATCAGCCCTGCTCTGTGCCTGATACGGGGGAGCTCCCCAACCCCCTGATCAACCCTGCTCTGTGCGTGACAGGGGGTGGCGCCACAACCTCCCCATCGACCCTGCGTTGAGTGTGACAGCGGGCGGTGCCCCAACCCCCCAATCGGCCCTAACCTGAGTGTGACTGAGGGTGGCATCACAACCTCCCAATCTGCCCTGCTCTGTGCATCACAGGGGGTGGCGCCCCAACTCCCCAATCGGCCCTGCTCTGAGCCTGACCAGGGGCTGCACCTAGGGATTGGGCCTGCCCTCTGCCACCCAGGAGCAGGCCTAAGCCAGCAGGTCATTATCTCCCCAGGGGTCCCAGACTGCGAGAGGGCACAGGCTGGGCTGAGGGACCCCCCCCTTCCCCCTGCGTGGACAAATTTTTGTGCACTGGGCCTCTAGTCTATACTAATAATAGAGGAATATGCAAATTGTCTGGGGTGCTGTTACAGTAACAGTAACGACCAAACAGCAGGCTGTGTGGGATGACAAGGCCGGCAGGGGGGTTAGTGAGGGACAACCAAATGACTGAACAGCAGGCTGCATGAGGTGACCAGACTGGCAGGGGGGGGCAGTTGGGGGCGACCAAGCCAGCAGGGGGGGCAGTTAGGGGCAATCAGGCTGGTTGGCAGAGGCAGTTAGGGGTGATCAGGCTGTCAGGGGGGACAGTTAGGAGCCAGTGGTCCCGAATTGTGAGAGGCATGTCCAACTGCCAGTTTAAGCCCGATTGTGGGATCAGGCCTAAACCAAAATTGAACATTTCCCAAGGGGTCCTGGATTGGAGAGGGTGCAGGCTGGGCTGAGGGGAACCATCCCATGCATAAATTTCTTACATCAGGCATCTAGTTAAGATATAACATTTTAGAAAGCTGGATGAACGGTATATGATAAATCTTTGTACTATTTCACAAATTTTGTGTATCTGAATTTATTACAAAATTAAAAGTTAAGTAAGCAAATTTAAAGAAACATCTAAAAATTATAGTGTATCTCATACAATGGAATTTTATGCAAATATTAAACTTACAGTTTTATTTTTTTAAATATGTTTTTATTTATTTCAGAGAGAGGGAGAGAGAGGGAGAAAGAGATAGAAACATTAATGATGTGAGAGAATCATGAATTGGCTATCTCCTGCACATCCCCTACTGGGGATCAAGCCCTCAAACAAGGCATGTGCCCTGACCTGGAATCAAATCATGACCTCCTGGTTCATAGGTCAATGCTCAACTACTGAGCAACACTGGCCAGGTAAACTTACAGTTTTCTTAAAGTAATAGAGTGCCAATGAGGTAATGCTCACACTATGTTACATGGAGATATATATGTAAATGTTATGTTCTGTATGATCCAAATTCTGTATAATTATCCATAGATACATGCATACCAAAGCAAGAAATGTAAAGGTAATTTTAGGAAGTAGAAGAAAAAATATATTTCTAGATGTTATTACATTCTATTTAGGCATGCAAGAGAATTGACTAAAAAACTACTAAGAAAATTCAGTTAGGGGGTTACAGAATAAATGTATAAAATCTATAGTATTCTGTATGTCAGCAATAACGAATTAGAAAATACAGTTTTAAAAGAAAATCCTGTTGCCCTAACCGGTTTGGCTCAGTGGATAGAACATCAGCCTCTGGACTGAAGGGTCCCAGGTTTGATTCTGGTCAAGGGCATGTATCTTGGTTGTGGGCACATCCCCAGTAGGAGGTGTGCAGGAGGCAGCTGATCGATGTTTCTCTCCCATCAATGTTTCTAACTCTCTATCACTCTCCCTTCCTCTCTGTGAAAAATCAATAAAATATATATATATTTTTTAAAAATCCTGTTACCAGGAAACCCCCAGGCAGGCTCAGGCTACCTGTCTCTGTGTCCAATAACGAAGGCAGGGTTGTATCATATAAGGCATTTTTTGAGAAGGCTAAACCAATCAAGAAGACAGGGCACTTATAAGCATTCAAATCCTGTCTTTGAGCAAGGTGCAGGGGACAGGATTATAAAGGGGAAGGGGCTAGGGTGAAGAGTAACAGAATGTGCCATCCCAAAATATATCTCTTTGGCATAAAGACTATTTTGAGCTAATTATCTTGAGAAATTATGGACACAGAAGCTTTGAAAATAGAATAGAGTTTACTCTTTTATAAGGGAGATTTACATTAGAAAGGAGATCTGTACCAGAAAGAGAGCTATTACCAGAGATCACTTCTTCATGTAAAAGACTTATCTGCATAGCAGGGCAAATATTTGTTTACCAAACAGTTCCTCTTCTCACCTTGCTGTGAATTGCCTCCCTGCCCTTTGAAGTTCCAAGCCTTCATCCCTTTTATAGCTCAGGATAAAACTCAATGGTCTTGTCACATTTTTAGCCTCATATCTCCATGGGGCTCCCATATGTGCTTAGGAACATAATTAAAATGTTTTTCTGCAAATCTGTCTTTTTTAAAAAATATATTTCTTTATCGATTTCAGAGAGGAAGGAAGAGGAAGAGAGAGATAGAAACATCAATGATGAGAGAGAACCATTGATCGGCTGCCTCCTGCATCCCCCTACTGGGGATTGAGCCCGCAACCCAGGCATGTGCCCTTGGCTGGAATCGAACCTGGGACCCTTCAGTCCGCAAGCTGATGCTCTATTTACTGAGCCAAGCCAACTAGGGCTAATCTGTCTTTTATACAGGGTGGTCCCAACCAAGAACCTAGACTAGACGGGTAGAGGGTAAATTAGTTTTCCTCCTGTACACTATTATAAATACCCTATGAATTAAATAGTGAAATGTAAGAGATAAACCGAAGGACTTGTATGCATGCATATAGGCATAACCAATGGACGCAAGACACTGGAAGGGGGGTGAGGGCATTTGCTGGGGGTAGGGGAGGCTGGGGGGAATGTAGGGGGGTAAGAGATCAACCAAAGGACTTGTATGCATGCACATAAGCATAACCAATGGATGCAAGACACCGGGAGGGGAGTGAGAGCATGTTCTAGGGGGTAGGGGAGGCTGGGGGAAGGTCAATTGGGGGGAAAAAAGGAGACATATGTACTACTATTTGTAATACTCTAAACAATAAAAAAATAAAAAATAAAAAACAAATAAATATATAGTGAAATGTGGACTTTTTAATCACTGGGGGAAAGTAAGCTAGACAGACATCATTAAGGTGGATATTTAAACTTAGGGGAAGGAATAATTCTTTAAGCACAAGTAGATATGATATAATAGGCAGTTAGACAGGCATGAGCAGAGTAGGAACCATATGCCAGGTACTGAGGGTCATCAGGGTGGACAGCCCCAGATACCTAGCTATGAGCAAAACTAGGGTGGTACCCCACCCCCAGGGTGACCTTTTAGCCCCTAGTACATTGCTAGTCATGCGGTTTTGACCCTCTGACTTTTCATATTACTGTTCATGCAGTTCAGACTCTCCACTGACTCTTCCCCCCTAGCATGTCACTAGTCATGTGGCAGATCCCTTTAGAGGAGGAACAAGGGGGCTGGAGAATAGCCTCATATGACTCCCATACAAGCCTTTGCAAGACCACTCACTTAAGCATTGCACTCTTAGGGCAATGAGGTTCTAACCCACATAAAATAATCTTAGGAACAAAACCTTGGGTCTGTTGACTACAGAGGCAGAGTTTTGGTCAAACTAGAGATGACATCTAGGCCTCAGTTGTGTTTCAACTCCAGGTCCAGAAAAGCAGCAAGGCCAGGTGGGGTTATGCCTTTGCTGACTTTAGGACCAGCTCCAATGACTAATGATCCCCTGCCCTGGCACCTACCAATCAGTAGAGACCATGACCCTGAAGGGATACACCTGGAAAGCTGATGGATATTTTACTGAGATCCTCCCCTGAGAACTCCAGACAAAGCTTCTTAAGACAAAGGACCCAGAAGTTCCCTCTCTTTCCTCCTCTCTTGAGCACACCCATACATTTCCTCACCCATTTTTCAGACTCTCTCTCTCTCTCTCATGCCCATGGCTTTTCCCACCCTTCTCATGCATGCTCTCTCTGGAGGATGCCCAAGTCTTTCCCCTCTACTTCCCCCAGATTCATATATCCTTGCTTTCTTTTGCTTAAGTTCCAAGGGCCATTCTTTTTCCACTATAACTTGTTTCCTGAGCCCTCTTCTTCTACGGCTCACTTCTTCTATCTCTGTGACTTTCAAAGTAAACTTTCTCTTTTGATTTGAGTTCCTTGGTTCTGAATTGTTTTCTTTGCCAAACTCAAGAATCAAGGTTGCAGAACTGAGGTCCAGCTCAGTCAGTAACATCTGGTGCCATTTTGCCATTAAGAGGTAGAAGCTATGAAGAAAAGACTGCTATTTTGACTACATGAAAGTTTTTAATTTATTTATTTCAAGAAGACCATAAATAAAAATTAAAAAGTGACAAATTTGAAAAAAAACAACAACCTGTAATATATGTGAAGACAAGAGTCAATACTCTTAGTATATAAAGAGCTCTTACTAATGAGGAAAAATGACCCCAACAGAGAAAAAAATCTCAAGAGACATAGACAGGGTAGTAATGAAAGAAAACCTACAAACTACAAAAGAATGGGGTGGGGGGAGAGAAAGAGAAGAAAGGAGTGAATGAAGGAGGGAAGAATGGAAGAAGACATGAGAGAAAGGATGTATGACTTCATTCGTAAACAAAGAAATGGAAATGAAATAATATTTTCATCTATAAATTCAGCAAAAAACAAAAGGAATATTTGAGGTTGGTGAGTATGCAGACACTCCCATAACGTATTGTGGATGAGGATATAAGTTAGTACAACTTTTCTGAAGTGCAATTTTATAACATTACAAGAGCCTTAATGAAATGTATTCATTTTTATCCAGAAATTCCAATGATATTAGAAGTGTTCCCAAGAAAGAATATATGATACACAGTGGCACTTACAGAAGTGAAATATTGAAAACAGTATAAATAAACAATGTTAAGAAAATGGTTCGATAAATCCTGGTCCATTTATGTATAAGATAATATACCACACAGCCACCAAAAATTATTTGACAAAAAGTCAGAATTATAAAAAGTACTTATGAAATACAATACTAGTATATTTTAAGTAAAATACAATATAAGGTAGAGTAATTAAAATCATGCTATAAAAGAGTACTAAAGTATAATCTTCAAATGTAACAAGAAAGTATGTTTTGAATATATTGGGAATGTGATAAGAGCAAAAAATTAAAAATATACTTAAAATTGAAATAAGTGATATTTTAATAAAATAAAATGTAATTATATTATTTTAAATTATGTGTGTAATTTATTCATTTCATTTATATTTATGAAGCACCGATTTTTGTGGCAAACACTAACTAGTAGGTTCTGGGCACATGATAGTGAACAAGAACACAAACCTGTCCTCATAGCATTTACACTCTGGTGCAGCTGATGCATTCAATATATAAATATACAAATAAACATATAACTATGAATTTCAAGTGCTTTTAAGAAATATTACAGGTTACTACTATAGCACATAAAAAAGGTCTTATATGTTGGAGGGAGAGAGTATAGAGGGTATGCAAAGCATACAAAAGAAACCCCTAAAAGTTGTTTCTCAAATGTTAAAAACGATAATTATTTTCATAAAATCAGTAGTAATTATTAGTGATTTTTCCTGTTTATCACTTTGGCTATATTTTCCTAAATTTCAGCAATGAGCATATATTAGTTTTATAATGAAAAAGAATAAAATAGTTTGGAAGACATTTAACCAAAGAGGTGAAATACTTGTACACTGAAAACTATAAAACATTGATGACAGAAATTAAAGGAGACACAAATAAATGGAAAGATGTCTCATGTTCACAGATTAGAAGAATTAATAGTGATAAAATTGCCATACTACCCAAAGCAATATATAGAGTCAATGCAATCTGAATATAAATTCCAATGGTATTTTTTTTTACAGAAATAGAAATAAACAATCCTAAAATTCAGTAATGAAACCACAAAAACTCCACATTGACAAAACGATTTTGAGCAATAAGAACAAAGCTGGAGTCATCACACTTCCTAATTTCATAATATATTATAAGGTACAGTATGTTGACTGTCATTAAAACAAATATATAAGCCAATGAAACAGATTAGAGAGCCCAGAAGCAAACCTACACAAATACATACAATCAACTCATCTTTCACAGGGTGCCAACACAACAGGCAAAGAATCATTTCTTCAATAAATGGTGCTGGGAAAACTGGATATCAACATGCAAAAGAATGAAATTAAACCCATATCTTACATCATATACAGGAAACTCAAAATTGATTAAAGACTTAAAAGTAAGACCTGAAACAAAAAACTCCTAGAAGAAAACTGGGAAAGCTTTTTGACATTGGTTTCGGCAATGATCTCTTGGCTATGACACAAAAAGCACAGGCAACAAAAGCAAAAATAAATATGTGGGATTACATCAAACCAAAAAGCTTCTGCTCAGCAAGGAAAACAATCAACAAAATGAAAAGACAATCTACGGAGTTGGAGAAAATATTTGCAAACTATATCTCAGATAAATAGTTAATATCCAAAATATATAAGGAACTCTTAAAACTCAATAGCAAACTAATATTTTGATTAAAAACTGGGCACAGAGCTCTAGTTGGGTGGTTCAGTTGATGGTAACATCGTCTTATACACCAAAAGGTTGTGGGTTTGATTCCCAGTTAGGGCACATGCCTAAGGGTTCAATCCCTGATCAGGGCCCATGCAGGAGATAGCCAATCAGTGTTTAGGTGTTTCTCTCTCCTCTCCTCTCCTCTCCTCTCCTCTCCTTTCTTCTCTTCTCCTCTCTTCTCTCTCTCCCTCTCTCTCTCTTTCTCTCTCCCACACAAAGCACTGTGCATGCACACGCGCTCTCTCTCTCTCTCTCTCTCTCTCTCTCTCTCTCTCTCTCTCTCTCCCCCCTCCTTCTATAAAGGAAAGAAAAATAAAAAACTGGGCAGAGGACTTAAATAGGCATTTCTCCAAAAAAGACACACAAATAGTCAACAAGTATGTTGAGCATCACTAATCATCAGGGAAACTCAAGTCAAAACAACAATGAGCTATCTACCACCTCACATCTGTTAGGATTGCTATGATTAAAAAAAAGTTTTTTCAAAGATGTGAAAAGGGAACCCTTGTATTACTGTTGGTGGGAATGTAAGTTGGTTCAGCTGCTTGCATTTATGGAGTTTCCTCAATAAATGAAATAGAACTACCGTATGGTCCAACTTTCCACTTCTAGGTATATATACAAAGGAATTGAAATCAGGATCTCAAAGAGACATCTGTACTACCATGTTCATTGCAACATTTTTCACAATAACCAAGACATGGAAGCAAGCTAAATGTCCATTACTGGGTGAATGGATAAAGAAAATGTGGTTATCTTAGTCAGTTCGGGATGCTATGACAGAGTGCCATAGACTGAGTGGCATAAGCAACTATTCATTTCTCACAATTCTGGATGCTGGGAATTCAAGATCAGAGTCCAAAATGGTTGGATTCTAGTGAGAGGCTTCTTCTAGGTTTCAGAGAGTCAACTTCTCCTTATATCCTCACATGACAGAGAGAGAGCAAGAGAGTTTACTGAGGTCATGTTTATAAGGGCACTAGTCTCATTCATGAGGGTATCACCGTAATAACCCAATTATCTCCAAAAGCACCCACCTCCTAATACCTCACATTGGTGGTTTGGGATTTCAGCATTTGAATTTTGTGGGCATACAGACCTTTTGTTCATAACAGTGATATATAGAGATATATAGATATATAATGGAATATTATTCAGCCTTTAAAAAGAAGGAAAGCCTGCCATTTGTAACAACAAGGATGAACCTGGAGAACATTATGCTAAGTGAAACAAGCCAGGAACAGTATGACAAGTACTTCATGTTCAAATTTATAATGAGGAATCTAAAATAGTCAAACTCATAGAAGCAGAGGGTAAGATGGTGGTTGCCAGAGGCTTCGGGCAGGAGGAAACTGGGAAAAAGGTACAAAGTTTTGTGTGTGTTTTTTATTATTATTGAAGAGAATATATTTATTTTTTAAACATATTTTTATTGATTTTAGTGAGGAAGGGAGAGGGAGACAGAGATAGAAACACAGATGAGAGAGAAACATTGCAACCCAGGCATATGCCCCC
>NW_006283227.1:146119-146880 GCF_000327345.1 Myotis davidii
TGTACTCTACCTATTCCTCCAACCTCACTTGTTTTATTACATGTCTATACACACTGTATTGTTTAATTTGTTATAATGACATATATTTTAGATTTCATAATCTAAAAATAATTTAAAGTAGCCCTAGAAAGTTTGGCTCAGTGGATAGAGCATCGGCCTGTGGACTGAAGGGTCACAGGTTCAATTCCAGTCAAGGGCATGTACCTTGGTTGCACGCACATCCCCAGTAGGGGGTGTGCAGGAGGCAGCTGATCTATGTTTCTCTCTCATCGATGTTTCTAGCTCTCTATCCCTCTCCCTTCCTCTCTGTAAAAAATTAATAAAATATATTTAAAAAATGTTACTGTTTAGTTTGCCAGTCCTCTAAAAGTCACACTGTCCCATTTGACCCAGTGATCCCACTTCTAGGAATATTTCCCAAGAAACTAGAAACACCAATCAGAAAGGATATAGGCACCCCTATGTTCCTAGAAGCACAATTCACCATCGCTAAGATTTGGAAACAGTCTAAGTGCCCATCAGCAGATGAGTGGATTAAAAACTGTGGTACATCTACACAATGGAATACTACGCTGCGGTAAAAAAGGAGTTCTTACCATTTGCAACAGCATGGATGGAACTGGAGAGCATTAGCTTAGTGAAATAAGCCAGTCAGAGAAAGATAAATATCACATGATCTCTCATTCGTGGAATATAATGAACTGTTATGGCCAAAGGTGATCCTGAGTTGGGGGGGGGGGGAAAGGATTGAGAAAAGACAG
>NW_006283227.1:147165-153810 GCF_000327345.1 Myotis davidii
GGGTTCGATTCCGGTCAAGGGCACACGCCCGGTTGCGGGCTCCATCCCTGAGCAGGAGGCAGCCGGTCAATGATTCTCTCGCATCGTTGATGTTTCTATCTCTCTCTAAGGACACATATGTAATAACTTAATCAATAAAAAATAAAATAAAATAAAATAAAATAAAATAAAAGTCATACTGTCTAACAATAAAGGACAGAAAAGGTCCTTGTGTACGCTGCACCCCTGTGGCCTGATTAACACAAAGAGACACTTAAGTAATAGGCTTGTTCAAACTGCTCTTCAATTCATCTTTTAAACTTTGTCATGATATAAATATTTCCACCATTGGCTTACCTCAAGTACAAAAGGAAAGTACATAGTGGAAGCCTTATAAAAGCAAAAATATTCTAACATAATTGATACTGAAATACTGTGATAGTAACAAAAAAAGAAAATTCAATTATATGATTTGAAATCATCTTGGGAGTAAAGTCCCATTAGATAAAAAACATACTGGGATGATTTGTGTATAGCAGTATCCTCTGACATTTATAGGATGTCGATTCAAAAAGAAATTTGAGACACTGGATAGAAAGGAGGCCAATTCAGACAAGGTATGATCCCTAAAGAACATTTAATGATATCAGAACAAACAAACAAACATAAGAGGAAACATACCATAGCCCATTCAATGCCAAGATATGTTTTAGGATTACTTATCTTAATCTCAAATTGAGAAATGCAAAGGGCTAAAAATCAGAAAGTTTTCAATCAACTGCTATAAAGTTTCTTTGGTGGTAACTAGAGCTAGTTCTAAATATTCTTATTGCTCCCCTTCTGGGCATACACATACTAGGATTGAAATTCCTCAACACATTTGGAGAACATAACTTGTATCTCCCCATTTTGGGTGGCCAAGTCTTTGCTTTGGCCAATGAAATGTATAAGGAAGTAAGGAGGGGCTGGTGCCACTGTGATTATAGAAGATTATGTAAGGATGGAGGCTCCAGCAGTGTGAGTGATCATAATGAGCATAGTTTCAGTAAACTGTTGGGCATATAGCATGGGCAATAAGTATGTTTTTGTGCTAAGATACTGAGATTTGGGGGTTATTTATAACTATATCAAAACCTAACTTATGCTAACCCATACCGTTATTCAGATCATTCACTGTCCTGAATCAAATCTATCTAAACTTTTATTTCTAGTAATGGAAAGTTTATTTACTAGTATCCAGCTACTTACAAAGGAAGACTGTTCTAACTTTCACAGAATGGTAAGAAAAAATAGAGAAAAGAAAATTGTTTTCAAGTCCTGGCTTGGGCCAATCTCTGAGCACCTATTCTTTTTCATCTGTAGGTTGCATAGTAACAGTAATAATTTTACAGGGTTATTGTAAGGAAAAAATAAAACAATGGACATAAAGCACTTGGCACAATGGCTAGAAGATGCAAGTGTTCAGTAAATGACTGTCAACATCATCACCATTATTACTTCTTAGTATGTATTTACAATTTTCTTTTTGAAATACCATAGGACCAATAACTTGTTAATCTTATGGCTCCCCACATATTAGAGATAAGCATTTTTGCCATGCAAATATGCCATATTTATTGATTGTTCTTTCTTCAATGGAAGAAAGTACTGTTAGTAGAAATGAAATATCAGCCTCAACTTGTACCTATTACCCAAGATCTCGTAAGTCATTACAATGTGTTTTTGAGAGTTGCCACTTCAGTGCTCTATAAAAAGCTTCCTGGAAAAAGTATTAACAGATGGCCTCTTTCTTTCTGAGACTGTTAGTAGCACACCAGATGGCAACCCAAATGAGAAGATTAAGCTTAAATTCTCCAAACTGAAGGAAATGTGACACTAGCTTTTTAATAGGTATACAGCATTAGAAGTAGCAAAGAAATTATCAGTTAAGATTTTTCTCTCCTTATTTCAATGTGGAATACAGTCTTCATTGTCTCACCAACTTGCCAGATAGTTTATGTAAAATTCTGGAAATGGTTTGTCCAACACAAACAAACTTTATTTGAAATGACTGACCAATTTATGAGGTGTGAGTCTAGTCTGAAGAATGAAAATACAAGGCAGTGCCCAAGGGATGAGTGCTCTGTGCCATGGACACTCCTTTCTCTCCAGGAACAGTCATTAGTTTGCAACGTTTTCCTCTTATTGTTATAAATATTTGGCCTCAGCTCAACTGTCAAACTTTTGACAGGGAGGTAATAACTGTTCCAAGATACTTATTGTATTTCCAGATGTCCAACTCACCTACTGCTGAATAAAAGCCTGGCCTGGGGGTTCCATCACTGCTATATAAGTTATCCTAGGTGCCTTTGCAATTCCAAACAACCCTGCCCAATTAGGGTTCAGAAAAGGCCAAAAGAGCCTTCATATTGGGTAGGAAGATGTACTTCTATCATCTTAGGTTACATGTCAATGAAGATTTTTTGGATATCATAGAATGCCCAAATATCAATGTTTGAATAGGCCATGGACTCCCCCTAAGTTGGCACTCAACTATTCCATTCAGTAAGCCACCTTGGATCTTCAAATATGGATGCCAATAGAGCACATTACAAAGATGGATTTTAGGAAAGTGGCTGGAAATACAGGGTGGGCAAAAGCAGGTTTACAATTGTTGTTCGTATAAAAATAATACAATAATTTAAAATAATACAAGAATAAACTCCATGTTTCGTAGTATACTCACAACTATAGACATACTTTTGCCCCACCCTGTATGATCTGAAATATGAACATACAACATTAAAATATGCATGTATAATATCTGAACCAGTCATTTTAGACAAAGGGTAATTTACAACTTCCCTGACTACACAAGGCTGCTGTCCTCTCCTGTCTCAAGTGCAACTCTAGTGCAGGGCTAGGGCAGACACAAAGGAAACATGACTGCCACAAATCACATCAGATTTCCAGAAGCTCCTTCCAGTTTTCCCGTGAGCTTCTAGGACAGTTTGGAACAGTGAAAACCAGGGCAGGGGTTGGATCATCCCTTGTTTTCACATACCCTTCATATACATGGAGTATAAGCTAAGATGTGCGCTTCCTATAATTGGAGGAGACAGACAAGACTCCAGAGCTCCAAAAAACAGGTACAGTCTAAAGAAAGAATGAGTCAACCAAGAGTGCTGACAAGCGTGGGAAAACAAATTCAAAGAAGTACGAGTTGTCATGTATATACAGCATCATATATAGAGAAAAATCCTGGATCTGAGATCACTAAGAAGATGATGTTTTCTCTGGGACAGGGACAGATAGAGTTCCCTCGGTGCTGGAGTTTAAAAGCCCACCACATGCCACCCACCTCCAAGCAATATTTGGCTGAATGATTCTGCTTCCCAGGTCTCTGGATATGAGAAGACATAAAAGCATTCTTGCTACTAGAAAGAGGGAAGCCCTGTTCTAAATTCTTCGACTTTTTGCTTTTTAAGTCACTATGTAGTATTTCAGTTAACATGAGTCTATTCTCATTTCTGGCACCCTGACACAGGCCAAGATTCAGAACCAGACTGCAAAACTGGATTTTTTAACCTAGATTCCATGGTCCTTTAGGATAGGTTAAAAGTCACTTTTCTAGCTTCAAGGTTGGTGAACACATGGAGGTACTGGGAGGGTGGTATGCCTGAAGAGGGCATGGAAACTCTGTGCTATTCTTGCCCCCACACACACACATACACACATACACACAAAATCTTGCCCTATGTTTCTCTTCCATTTGGTTGTTTCTGAGATGCATCCTTATAATAAATCAATAGTAATAAGTTTTTTTAAAACCACTTTCGTAGAACGTGGTGACCCAACTAAAAAGGTGTTCTTGAGAAACCATACCCACCACTAACCATCATCCCTAGATGGCACCTAGGTACCTATGCATTATTGCATCCCCTAAAGTTGCAACAATGCAATGCTTAAACCATACCAGGCATGACCATTTCTATTATTCCTAAAGATTGTCAGAAAAGATTTTACCACTTCTCTCAGTTATAATCCAAAAAGACAACTATCCTCAGAGTAAAATATTTTATTATTTGCTACCAATTCCTCACTTCACAGATAAGTTTGTCTTTTTTGTGCTGCTAAGTCTTAGTATGATTAGCTCATCTTCTAGGAATTAATACTGGGACCTGGTGGCAGGCTAGTTTTTCTCAATCCCAAAATATCTGGGTTTTCTTTATCATGTGATGTATTAGGGATCTAAAAAAGGTTACATTAATCTCATAATAATTAAATGAAAACATGAATGCCAATTAACAGCAGAGGACAATGTATGAACTTGAAAACTACACAGAAGTCCTCTCAGACAAAGAAAGCATTTATTGTATAAAGTCAAATACACTGAAAATAACATCACATATTTATCATAGTGGCAGATTCAGGCAAAAATCCCACAGAGAAAACCTTCCTCTTGACTTCAGCATTGGCTGCTATCCAAAATTCACAGACTATAAACAATGAAAACCTTTCCATGAAGAAAGTTAGGAGTGGGACTCACTTGGGGTCCCCAACTTTCTGAGGAAGTGCTCAAGCCATAAGTCAAAGTAACATTTTCATCAGTCCAACGTGGCAGGCAGGATAAATGACCTGGCCATGAATGCACACGTTGAGAGGGAACTGTGAGAGGGGCCCTCAGGAAATACCTGTGAATTGCTGACTCCCATCTCAGTGGGCCTGGGCTGGAAAGGAAGGCTCCATTGAAGGTGTTACACCACAGTGGAAAGCTGAGCTCCTCCAAGCATGTCTCACTCCAGTGAAACACAACGACTTTATTGTTGACTTTCTGTGGAAAAAAGTTTTTGGTTTTACTAGCAGCCTAATTCAGGGAACGTGCTGTCTGGGCTTTTATGTTATATGAATCTAATAAGGTTGAAGATGGCCCAAAGTCAGATGGTAGGCACTAAAGCCTAATGATGGCCAGCCTAGGAGATTACAATATTCTCTGTGATTACTGCTGCTCCAGGTGCGCAGATGTCCACACACTTTACACTATATTTTCCTGAGGTGTTGATGCTTTCCAGCTTTTGAAGATCAAAATTTGTGATGTGTAAAATGAATAGTACAGTACCAGTTCCTTTGAAAAGCTAAAAGAAAAAAAGCCATTTAGAAAAAATTATTTCCCCTCAAGGTTACTGAGTTGATTCCACCTCAGGCTGGTTGTTACCAAACCTCATTGCTAATACTTAGTTTATAAATATCAGAGTTTCAGGGCATTAAGAGAAGAGGGGAGAAAGTGGTGTTGAGAAAAGGCAGGGAGAAAGATGGGATGACCAGAATTCTCAGCAGCTGTGCCAATTAGGATCCAGGCTCCAAAGAAGACCATTATTTCTGGGAGGCCCAGAACACTAGTCTCAAATCCACAAGGAGTTTCTGGGAATAAATGCTATCCTTTTTTCAATCACTGAAGTATCTGCATGGTGTTAATTGTGATAAAGAAAGAAGAATGGTGTCACCTCCTACTGCTCAGTGAATCACACTCATGCCCTGCACTAGAGCCTTTTCAGGGCCTTGGTCTCTCACTTGGGAAGAATGGAAAGTTGGAGGTGAAGATGGATAGCTCTGACCCTCATAATACTTGCAATCATTGATTTAGGGTTTAGAGGACTTTATCACATAAATCCTCACAAAAAGAAGTATCATCGGGAAATTTAATGGATACTTATGGACCCTTAATTAGAGCTTTTCTGTGGACAGTGATGGGTAAAAATGAGCAAATGCATGGAAAGCTGAGGATGCTGGGTGCTGGGCTAGATTCCTCACATACCAACCTTCCAGTTCCTCCATGGTGTAAAATGATCACTGGAAAAACATAATAAATGCACACACAAAGACAAAAGGACTACATTTGTAAAGTGGCATAGTACAGAGGGGTCAACACATGAAAGATACTGTTATTATCACATAGTTGTTTGAAACTGTGTGCAAGTTCTACCACTGGACTGAGTTCCCTGAAAGCAATTACATCCTGACTTCTCTCACTGTGTAAAGCACAGTTCCATAAAAGAAAGGAAGGAAGGAAGAAAGGAAGGAAGGAAGGAAGGAAGGAAAAGCACTACATAGGCATTGCATGAAAAGAAGGAACTTTCATCCTCCACATCAAATCAATACCTCTGATTTTACCTCCTAACATCTTTAAAGCCATTCCTCCATTTCTCTGTGTCACCACTGCCACCACCCATCATCAACTCTAGCCTGGACTATTCAGTCTCTTAAATTCCGCCTATCTAAATTCCCCTTCAAGCTATTCTCCACTCTTCTGTCAATGGGATCTATTAAAAATTCTATCTAATCATCATGGCACCCTTCTTTTTAAAAACATCTTTTTAAATCTATCACACATTGGGGGAAAGACCAAACTCCTTACCATGGTGTGGCAGATTAAAGATGCATGCTGAGTCTCAGCTGTAGAAAAGTAGACCAGTATGGCTGGCCACTGTCATGAGACTCTTAAAAGCAGGGCACAAGTGAGGCTAATTCAACTCCCTACAGCAGTGGTTCTCAACCTTGGCTGCACATTAGAATCACCTGGGAATCTTTTTAAAATCCTCATTTCTGGGCCTCATCCTCCAGAAATTGTTTCTTTGTTACTCATGTTGTGGCCCCACCCCATAACAAAGAAACAGAATTTCCAGAGGA
>NW_006283227.1:153895-154511 GCF_000327345.1 Myotis davidii
CCTAGAGCAATGCTTATTCCATGGGAAGGTAAGTTAAGCATCTGCTGCTAAAGAAAGTCCCATTATTTCCAGACATTATACCTATGGCTGAGACTGAGCAGAATAAAAAATTAGAATAAAATTTGAATTTAAATTTCTTTGGGGTGAAGAATTCTAAGCTTTGGACTTCATTTATAAGAAGAAGAAATTTCAATTTTGGACCTTAACTTATAAAAAAAAGAGGATTGAATTTGTTTCCAATATTTTAAATATTATACACAATTGGACCCTAATGCAACATCGATTGTTCTGATAGGAGCCAAGTTTTCAAATATAGACACATATATATTTGTACAACTCATCTTATTTCTCCTATCATTGGTTTCATTTTCATAATAAAAGAAGTATAATGTTGCTTTTTATTTTAAAATAAACATTTCTTCTGGGAAATGTTTTTCATTTACTTTTCCAAAAATTTTATTGTGGTAAAATACATATAACATAAAACTTATTTTCTCAACCATTTTTATTTTTTTTTAATATATTTTTTATTGATTTTACAGAGAGGAAGGGAGAGAGATAGAGAGTTAGAAACATCGATGAGAGAGAAACATCGATCAGCTGCCTCCCGCACACT
>NW_006283227.1:156503-164869 GCF_000327345.1 Myotis davidii
CTTCTGCGGGTCTCAGTGTGCCTTTCCTTCCTTCTAGTTGTAGAGTTTACAGTCAGCCAGGCTTCCTGTGGTTCTGGATGAAGTCCGTATTGTTTCTCTGAGGTATTAATCAATTGTTGTGTGCGGCATTAATTTCCCGGTGTTTATCTCTGCCGCCATCTTAGTTTCTCCTTCTCAACCATTTTTAAATGTACTCTTCACTGATATTAATTACATTCATAGTGTTGTGCAATCATTACCACCATATATCTCCTGCAAAACTGAAACTCTGTACTTTTCATCCTGCAAAACTGAAACACTGTACCCATTAAAAACTAGCTCCCCATGACCCTCTCCCCACAACTCTTGGAAAACACCATTCTATTTATTTTTTAATTTATTTTTTACTCTCCTCTTTCTCCCTATGCTCTCCTCTGGTAACCACCATTCTAGTCTCTGTTACTGTGAGTTTGTCTTTTTAAAATTCTACATATAAGTGAGATCATGCAATATTTGTATTTCTCGGTCTTATTTATTTTACTTAGCATAATGCCCTCCAGATTCATCCATGTTATCACAAATGGCAGAATTCAGTTGTTTTATAAGGCTGAATTACATTCCATTACATATATATCACATATTTATCCATTCATTTATTGACATTAAGTTGTTTTTATATCTTGGCTATTCTGAATAATGTTGCAATGAACATGGGGGTACAGATATCTCTTTAAGATTGTGATTTCACTTTCTTCAGATAAATACTCAGAAGTAGGATTGCTGAATCATATGGTAGTTCTATTTTTAATATTTTGAGGAACCTCCATAATGCTTACCAGAGTGGTTGTACCAATTTACACTGACACCGTCAGTATAAAATGATTTATTTTTCTCCACATTCTTGCCAGAACCTGGTATCTATTATGTTTTTTTTATAATAGCCATTTAAATTAGGTGATTTCTTATTGCAGTTTTGATTTACATTTCCCTGATAATTAGTGATGTTCAGCACCTTTCCATATAACTGTTGGGCGTTTGTATTCCTTTGGTAAAGTTTCTATTCAGGTCATTGCCTATTTTAAATCAGGTTATTTGTGGCTTTCCTATGGAGTTGTATGACTTGTTTATATATATATTTAGATATTAACCCTTTATCATATATATGACCATGTCACTTTTTGTGGAAGCTTGAAGAGTCATTGCATAATATTCAAAAAGAAATTTTCCTCAAGTACTGTAAGAGTACCCATTTACTTACCAACAATTGCCATGTTCGTAAATATCATTATTGTCTCTTTGTTAAAGCAGGTTCCCAAAGATATTTTCTGATCCTGGGGTGAGTCATATTAATTTATTTATAGCATTCATCAATTTGCAATAAGTTCCAATAAATTTTTTTCTGCCACCTCTTAATTTTTTGTCAAATATTTATTAGCACCTGTTACGTTTCATGTACTGTGCTAAGTATTGGGGCATCAATAGTAAACCAGAAAGATATTGTTTCTTCCTTCAGGGAGCTGGGAAATATTCTGAAGAAAAGGAACAGGGATTTTTGAGAGTGTATAACATGGGACCTGACCTATCCAGGGGGGACAGTAAAGGCCTCCTGGAAAATATTCTCACTGAGAATGGAAAGATATACAAAGATTGGCCTGATATGGCACCGGTCAGTTCAATCTTCATTAAATGGAATATTCAAGAAATAGGGTATTTAGAGTAATTAAAAGTTCTAGCTTTTTATTTAAATAATTAATTATACCTCATTTATAAAGACTACCAGTACTTTCATATCCATTTTCTTATTTTACTGTTGTAAACTCTCAATGAAGAAGATTGAGAATGTATTATTCTCTTTGCTTTTGTAGATATTTTCTGTGTCCCACCCATGTCCCTTAGCCCTTACCATTTCCAGGCACCCTGACCCAACTTTCATCTGCCAGTACCTGAGTCTCTTTGCTTGAGTACTGGCTCTCACTACTGATGTCTGCTCAACCTGCCCACATTGAAACCCTGAAGGATGAGCAATTATTCCCTTCACTGAAAATAGCTCTGAACCAATGACTGATGGAAGTTACTGCATGAATGACCCAGCTCCTTCACCCCTTGGGCATGACAACTTGGAAGCATGTATTCTATTCTGATATCTAGAGATCCCCAGAAGGAGTAAGTTTCTGCTATCCACATTGGTAGCTTACTTGGATAACACACCCCTTTTTAGCTACTTTCCTGTATCATTTCTTCATTCCTTTGCAGGTGTTTCCTGAGATCACCACTGTGATAGTTAATTTTATGTGTCAATTTGCCTAAGTCATGATGCCCAGATATTTGGTCAAGCATCAATCTATTTTTTCTATAAAGTTATTTTTTAGATGTGATTAACATATAAATCAGTAACTTGAGTAAAGCATATTACTTTCCATATGTGGGTGGGCATTATCCAATCAGTTGAGAAAAAGACTGAGGTCCCCTAAAACAGGAGAAATATATTTATACATTTATCAGATATATGACCATGTCACTTTTCATATAAATTTGTCATACAAATATATATATTTGTATGTATAGGTATAGATAATAGATAGTTGCACATATAAACAAATATATACCTAAGGACTTGCTGAAATCACAAAACTACTTAGCTGTAGAGCTCAGACTAGAAGCTCTATCTCCTCACTGGCACAGATTCCACCTAAGAAGACTTGGTAAACATTTGCCTAGTACTCCCCTTCCTGCATCCATGGTAGACACCATGAGTTGATTTTCTCCTCTGAGCTTAGTCACATCCTCAGGAACTTTCTCAAGGCACACTCTAGGCCAGCGGTTCTCAACCTGTGGGTCGCCTAAAACCATCCTGCATATCAGATATTTATATTACGATTCATAACAGTAGCAACATTACAGTTATGAAGTAGCAACGAAAATAATTTTATGGTTGGGTCACAACATGAGGAACTGTATTTAAAGGGCCAGAAGGTTGAGAACCACTGCTCTAGGCAGTCTTTTGCAATCAATAGGCCCTCGCATGCAAGAAAAAACCTGTTTGTTGTCCCTGTTCTGGACTATATTCCAAACCTTTCTGAAATGTATCACCATGACTTTGACGGTGGCTGGGAGTGCCTACCTCATTTTCCTACCTCTGCTGCTTCATTAGGTCCTTGAAGCTATAGTCAAGTGTGCCTTCTAGCCCCACCTCACCTCACCACCTTCACCACACAGTGCTGATTCAAGCCTACTCCATTTTCTGACAGATGCTGCAGCGATCACCTCTCCCCCCAACCCCACAAAAAACCACACCCAAGGAACTGGAGCTTGAACTTAGTGTCACTCCCAGAGCCGGATCTGATGGCCCATCCACAGCTGAGTCCAGCATGGGCCTGGCCAAGAGTAAGTAGTACTCTGTGTTGATGGACTAAGAAAAGGACCACATGAATGAATGAGCACCTCTAGATACAGTTATTTCAAAGTCTTTCATTCCAGTGATTTTTAGGGGAACTAATAAAATAATAAAACAGGAGTTACAAAGCTGGTCCTATTATTCTTGAGTACCCACACATGAACCTAAAGCTCATTCAGATATTTGCCAAAGTGCTCACAGATGCTGCAGCTTCTCTTGTTATGAATCTAAGGTCATGTATCTGGGAAAGTGCATTTGCAAGATAAACTCAGCAGAGATGGCAAGCCCTAGCAGGTTAATAGTGGCAAAAGAGAACTGGTGCAGGAATCCTCCAACTACCTGGGGATACAAACCTGTCTACATTGGTCTGGGCAGCTCTTACAAGAAGGAGAATGGGAAAAGGTCTGCTTTCAGCCATGGAAAAAGTTAGGCCCGCCCATCCTGGCTGGGGGGGTGGGGAGTCAACATTGTACACAGCTGCAGCACATCAAGAGAAAAGGAAAGAGCTTTAGGCTGCAGGTTGGGTGGGAAACCATGACAGAGACAACCAGAGCCTTCCACAGAAGAAATGCTTTAGCAAATAAGGTCCACCCTTTTGTGCTCATCTCCAGCTTTCTGTCTGAAGTTAACTGCAATGGCCAGATAGGGAAGTGTGGATGCTGGGAAATAGAAAATCTGAGGTTCCCAACTTCCAGTGGGAAAACAGGCAAGCTTTTCTCCTATATAAGTACATAATCCTCCAAGGTCACTTTGATGAAACTGTGAACAAGAAACCTAAAGCCGTCTGTAACAGAGATTAGGAGAACAGGATCCTAATGTCAGCATCCCCACTGACCCCCAAGATCAAGGGCTGTTCAAATGCAAGGTGATGTTGCAGTAGCATAACCATTCTGATGCTCTGGGTTTAGATAGTCATATAGTCTGATCAATCCTAAAAGCAACCCCATGAGATAGGCAGGGCCTATCACATGAAGGGACTGATTAAAGCTCAGAGACATTAATGCACTTACCTAAGGCCACACAGCTAATCCAGGGTGGAGTGAAAATTCACACTCTGAAATGAGAGCCCATTTTCACTTGCCATGGTTTCTCTCACAAGATCTCAAACAGTGATCAAAAAAGTGATGCAATAAATACTTTGCAAACACGTGTGAGGCGTTGTTCTACGGTCTGAGAATGTAGTGGTAAATAAGATGCCACAAGGTCCCTGTTCTCTGGACCCAGTATACTACTTTTGGAAATATACATTGACTAGTTATCAAGAACATAACTCAAGTTCAGAAAATGGTGAGTACTATGAAGGAAATGAAGCCAGGCAACATGAAAGAAATGTAGCAGGTACAAAGATTGGGTGGCCAGGGAAATTAGGCAGGTGACATTTTCTACAGCCCAGGACTCTTTGAGGGAGTAATGTTCCCCTACTCTGTGCACTTGTGAGCACCAGGGCAGGGCCAGATATCCAGATCAGGGTCTAGCCTCTGGAGGTGATGACCTGCACAATAACCCTGTGTCCCTATCCCTTCTGTCAGGTAGACTACCCCAGCCCTGCTCCCTCTTACCCTGGGAGTGACCTTCAAGCTATAGTCTGGCCCAGTATCATGCCAGTCTGGGATCCTGCCAGCCCAAGGAACTCAGGAAATGTGTATGTGAGTTAGGTTTGAAGTTAAACTCACCCAAGTCTAGTTCTAGGAAGAACAAGAAATAAAAGAAATAAGTTTATGGTTATATATTGCTACTTACAATGAATATAGCTCCCATGCAGAGAAGAACTGCCTTTCACAGGACTCTAGAATATGACAGCAGGAAAGGATAAATCTTAGATGGGGAGACCCAGGGCCAGTGAGATTTGTCCCAGGTCACCCCATGGGTAACAGTCAGTGTCAGGGCCAATGTCATGGCTTGAATCTCAGTACCAGGAGGACAGAGAGGAGAACATATTCCCTAAATTCCAGGTGCTCAGAGCCTAGGCAAACAATAAAGAAATGTTCCAAATAATTGCCATTGACTTTGATACTTGCAAAGTAACAATTCTATTAAAAAGCTGCTTTTGTTTTCAGAAGAATGCCCTAATCAGAGACCCCATTCCCAACTCTGGCATGTTCTCAGCACTCACTCACTGAGAGCACCCTTCTCCCAAGCAAACAGGCCCAGAGAGGGGAAATGGTTTGTACAAAGTCATCCAGCTCTCAGGTGGCAGAACGGGATCAACCTTGGTCTGTGTAGGCTCTTCCAGATCACCGCCAGAATTTCTCCTTGGCCATATGAGCAGACCGGAGATTGAGGGCTCCTCAGAAAATATGGTTTATTTACCAAATCAGAAAATGGAAATTCCAGGGCTGCACATCCCCACTGAGTCCTTGATGTCTCCAAACAGAAGAGCTTTGTAAAGAGTCAGAGGAGGTGTGCATTTATGTGTTGGGTCCTCAGGGACTTCAGGAGCCCCACATTCAAAATGCCTAGTGTGCCATCCTATATAATAAAATCCTTATATGCAAATTGACTGAACAGAGGAACGACCAGTTGCTATGATGCACACTGACCACCAGGGGGCAGACGCTCAAGGCAGATGGGTGGTAAAGAGTGAGGGGTCCTGGACTGTGAGATGGGTGTCTGACTGATGGCTTAGGCCCAATCTCCCAGGGATTGGGCCTGGACTGGCAGGCAGACATCCCCCGAGAGGTCCCAGACTGTGAGAGGGTTCAGGCCAGGCTGAGGGACCCGCCCCCCCAGTGCACGAATGTTGTGCACTAGGCCTCTAGTCTATAATACAATGCAAAGGAGCTTTGCAGGATTTACCTCTTTCTCTGGTAAAATCTCCCACAGCCAGAACACATGTGACCATTGATTGAACTCAGTGACTATGGGAATCAAGTCCTCCGAAGTTGGTGTGTCTGTGCAGGTGTTAGGGGGAGGGCAGTAACCAAAAAGAGAAAAATAGAACATTACCTCTAGTTGCCACTTCTCAGTGAGCAAACCTCTTCCTCTGAGGCCCCTTGCCACTAGGCAGATCTGAGAGCCCATTTGTTCTCTATCTGAACATATGGCACTTATTGTCACCCACCTGGGATTAGAACTCTCTGCCTGGCTTCAGCCCTGACCACCCAGAGTCCACAAATTCCCTTGGGGCAGCTCAATGCTACCTGACCAGAGTCTCCCTTCCTGTGTAGGGTGTCCAGAGTTAGTAAATCAAAACGCAGGACATCCACTTAAATTGGAATTTCCAGGAAACAACAAATCATTACTTATAGTAATCAATTATTCATTGTTCATCTGAAATTTATATTTATCTATGCATCCAGATTTTATCCCGCAGCCCTATTCCTGAAACCTAGTTGATGCCTTGCACCTGCCGCCAGTACTTGTTAATGGAGAAAACAGTGTAATATCCTGTTTTGCAAAAGTATTTGGGGATTAATACTACAGGCTGCAGCCGCGACACTTCTTCCTCTCCTGACATTTTTGGAGGATTGTCTTCACCATATAAAAGCCTGCATCTGGAGGATGCAAATGAGACCCAGTCCTGGAGGGGAAAAAATGAGTTAGAAATGCAGTTAGAAAACAACCTCAGGGGATCCGAGACCCGCGTTTCATCTGCCGAGTCTTTTATCCTCTTTAATTCATAACAGTGTCTTTAAAATTCTGGACTAGAATTCGAGAACAGTCTCAGTGTGCGAGTGTGACAGTCATTACTCCTAGGAGACGCCCCTGCCGCCAGCTGGTCACCCTCCTCGCGTTCTTGGTGCCACAGCGGCCTCCAGTGGCCTCTCGGGGAACTGCATGCTGTCTCAGCCTCAGGCTACAACTGCCTGCTCATTTAGCTAGCACTGGCGCCCAGCATCACCCCAGGGGCCTGGGAGGTGTAGAAGGATCACAGCCTGAAGGCACAAGTCCAAGTGCACTCTGCGAAAACCAAGCTCTTCCCTGCCACTGTGAAGCTCCGACCAGATCAGGGCTGTATTTCATCTTGCCTGACAACATGTGACTTACCTGCTGACCCAAGTTTAGAGATGTTCTTTTCAAAACGGACTCGGTTTTGTGAATATTTTTCTTCAACTATTAAGCTGTGGTGGTGGAAATGTCAAAAAAAGAACAACAACCCTTGCCCTAGCTGATTTGGTTCAGTGGATAGACCATGACCGGAGGACCAAAGGGTCCTGGGTTCTATTCAGGTCAAGGGCAGGTACCTCAGTTGCAGGCTCCTCCTGGCCTGGACCCTGGTCAGGGCTTATGCAGGAAGCAACCAATCGATGTGCTTCTCTCACATCAATGTTTCTCTCTGTCTTTCCTCTCTCTTCCACTCTCCCTAAAAATGAATGCGGAAATATCCTTGGGTGAAGATTAACAACAACAAACACACAAAAAACAACAACACTTTACTAGAATGATTGGACTCAGAATTGATTCTTCTTCTACTCGTTGGTTATGCTTAAATGGATAGTTGGGGGATGTGAGAAAGGTAAAACCATTGATTTAGGACCCCTACTCCCATCCACTGTCTCTTACCTCCGACCTACCAGCCAACTCCCATCCTTTTGGACAAAGGGAGGGACCATGAATTCATTATTGAAAACACAGTACTCACATAATCTTATTCATTTTCATATATGTAGCTCAGGGCAAGAAGTTCTCTGCCACAGCTTCCCTTTGATTTGAAAGCAATACAAAGAATGAAGGGAAATTATAAAAATACTAGAGACCCCGTACACAAAAATTTGTGCACTCGGGGGGGAAGGGGGGTCCCTCAGCCCGGCCTGTGCCCTCTCACAGTTAGGGACCCCTCGGGAGATAACGACCTGCTGGCTTAGGCCTGCTCCCGAGTGGCAGAGGACAGGCCCAATCCCTAGGTGCAGCCCCTGGTCAGGCTCAGAGCAGGGCCGATTGGGGAGTTGGGGTTCCGCCCCCTGTCATGCACAGAGCAGGGCGGATCAGAAGGTTGTGATGCCACCCTCAGTCATGCTCAGGGTAGGGTTGATTGGGGGGTTGGGGCACTGCC
>NW_006283227.1:165617-169326 GCF_000327345.1 Myotis davidii
TCATCCTCCGTCACTGAAGCAAGCAAGCCTCATGTTCAGTTTAAGCTGCCTGGCTGCCGGCCGCCATCTTAGCTGGCAGTTAATTTGCATATCGCCCTGATTAGCCAATGGGAAGGGTAGCGGTCGTACACTAATTACCATGTTTCTCTTTTATTAGATAGGATTGCCAAAAAGGGGCTTGGGCTTGATCCTTACATAGGCACACATACACACTTAAGCCTTCCATTTACATAAAAATGTGGTCTTCTAAATGGGTGGTCACCAGCCTTTCTCCTTTCACAAGTTGATTTTCTGGCAGCTCCACAGCTTTTAGTTGGCTTATTTGCTCATAATTTCAGCTGACTTGCCTCCTTTGTTGGGGAACCCAAGAAGAGGAAGGTTACCCAAGCCGCAGCCTTTGCAGCAACTGCCACAGAGAGCTGAACTTGCAGGTGGCCATAGAAAGACTTGGTGGACTTGGGTCTGAGGTCTGCTGTCACTTGGTTAAGTGGCTTCCCTCCTCTGAGTTTCAGCTCCCCTCATGGAATAAGGAACTACATGGGTGTCCGCCCAACTCTGAGTCTCTGATTCTAGTTTGGTCTTCCTCAAACTCTTTTTCAAAAAAAAATTTTGTTCATTCATTTACTAAATATATAAGTACCTAAAATATGCCAGGCACTGGGTTAGAGACTTATCATAGAGGATGAATAAAAAATGCCCCTTCCTTAAAAGTAGATCATTGCAAAGCAACAAAAGAAGTACTAGAAGAGAGATATATACCCAAACCCAAACGTTGGGTGCCCTGCTGATGAGACTGTCAACTTGTGCAACCCCTTTGGAGGCCAGTTTAGTGCCAGCTTCCAGATTGTCCAATGTACATACTACATTAGTCAGCAGTTCTAGTTGCTTGACTTACTCCAGTTAACTTAGCAGAAAAGGGTGTGAATTTGTGGGTGTATTTTTAAGGCTATTGAGTAACTCAGAGTCCTAAGAAAGACTGCAATCTCAGACTCAGGTAGGGACATACCAAGCAAGGTAGCTGCCACAACCACAGCTGAAATCACACCACAAAAACAGTCTGGCACTGACATTGCCATTGCCACCGCTGGACAATGGTGGTCACTGCTCACCTGTTGTTGCAGAGCCTGCGTTCTGTGCCATGCCACCACTGCTTCCTACCACAAAGATGGAGTCACCATGGTTCCTGCCTCACAAATCAGGGAAGAGGGTATCTGCTTAGCTGGGTCAGGGTCACATACCTACTCTCTAGCCAAAAGGGAGCCACAGGAAAACTGGTCACCTGGAATTTTGTGCCTTTATAGTGGCAACTGGACTCTGCTTCCCACCCAAAATAATAGCATGGAAAATTTCCCCAGCAGGGGAAGACGTTTATGATGCTGGTGGCCAAAATCATGACAAATGTCCTCTATAGAGTTCTTTGACCTGGAGATTCCATTTCTATAATTTTTAATAAAATCTTAATATACATTTTTATTGATTTCAGAGAGGAAGGGAGGAAAGAGATAGAAACATCAATGATGAAATAGAATCATTGATCAGCTGCACATCCCCTACTGGGGATCAAGTCTGCACCAGGAATCGCACCAGTGACCTCTTCATTCACAGGTGGAGGGATCAACCACTGAGCCACACCAGATGGGTCATTTCTACAATTTAATCCTTTAGAGTTAATGTTAATACCCACACAAGTACTCATTCATTCCAGTAATATTTGTTGTGGGGTTACCATGTGCTAGATACTGAGAGATAATAGTGCAAAAACAGCCACTATGCCCCCAGGGAGATTACTGGGGGAAAACACATACATGGGAAGTAATTACGTAAATGAGCATGAAAGTACAACTGAGCTAAGGGCTAAGAAAAAGTGGTATGTATGCTACAACCTAATCTAGTAAAAGGTATTAGGGAAGGATGATCTTGGGAAGGGAGGGGTCAGGGAAGTGTGGCAGGTCAGTGGGGGCCAAATCATGAAGGGTATACACAAAGGCCAGGTTAAAGTGTTTTCTGCTTGTTGTCATTTCAATGGGAAGCCATTAAACACTGTATTTGGAGGTGGGGCATATATGATTAGATTTGCATTTTGCAAAGATCATCTTTAGAACTGTGTGAACTGGACTGCAATGCAGCAGGAGTGAAAGACCCCCTAGGAAATAGTCAGGTGTCCAAGCAATAGGAGATGGTGGCATGGAATGGTATAAGTAGAGATAGATGTCTGGACAGATTCAGGATATACTGAAGGAGGTGAAATCCACCTGATCTTTTGGTGGATGTCTACACCTCAGGGGGCTTCAGGGCTTTCCAGGCATCTGCAGCTATCAGAGTCATGAAGGTCAAGGCTTGGAAGAGCAGCAATCTTGGTGTTAAACTTTATAAAAATATTTGAAAGGACAGAACAGGACTGATAGCTGTGTCCTTATCCCCTCTTCCAAGAAAAAGCCGCAGAATGTATCAGTTACTCAGCCTGCCCTTATCTCGGCCAATGGGAAAGCGGGGGAAACTAGCCCAAGGCCAAGAGTATGCTAGCCACCCCCCTGTCTTTGTGTAACCAGACCCTAGCTGTGCCCTGCCCTTGCGTCACTATCACATTTGTAACTTCTCATGGGAGAGGGAGGAAACTGGTTTTGTCCTACAGGAAACAGTATCACATGCTCACATGCAAATGCTTCATATTTGCATGTCATAGAAAGTCAGAGTTGAGAAACCCTTAGAAATTGTGCAGCATTAAAAGCAGATTGTAAAATAGGATGTAGAAAAACTGACAGAATGTAAAATTGTATACACAAAGGATAGGCTATGCCAGGTTAACAGTGGTGTTAGATTGTTGTCTTTGTCTTCTAATATTTTTCTGTGATGAATATGTAAATACTATTGTAATTATGTGAGGAATCCAATATTATATTTTAAAAGAAATTACTGAGTATACATAACTCCTCTTCTATCAGAGAAGAAACTGAGATGGGAGATTCTCTCTGGACAGGAAGAAAGGAAAAATCCAATCAACTACTACTATAGAAACTTTTTTTATTGTTTAAAATCTTTTTATTGTTTAAAATCTTTATCTTTATTTGAAAGCTCCTTGTCCTCCTTAAAGATTTTTCAAGGCAAAGGAACACTAATTTATATAGTCAACACATTATTTTAGTAATTGAGTGTGTATTCCCCAAATCATGAGTCTCAGAGACAGAAGGGGTTTTAGTAATTAGTCCTACTCTGTCAAATGACCTAGGCTCTATTGCCATTTGGGACCAGATAGTTTTTGTTGTGGGGGCTATCTTGTGTATGCTTCCTATCACCTCTGGCCTCTCCCCGACTCAATGCCAATAGCACTGCCCCCAATTGTGGCAATTAAAACGAAGTTGAGATATTGCCCTGTTGAGAATCACCAGCCTAGATGTCATTTATGTACCTCAGGTGACAGAGAGCTCACCACACTAGGAACAGATTCTTCCAACCATGAGCTGCTGTTAAAGGTCAAACTTCACTCAACTGCAATCTGTCTCCTTCAGCCTCGTGCTGGTTCTTTCCTTGGGGCCATTAGAGAGCATGTCCAATCTCTCTTGCCTGTGGTTCTGAAGAGATTTCAAGATAGTGTTATGCCCAGATTTCAAGATTCCCAAGGGCCCACCAGGGAGCCAGCGAATCCGATGCAAAAGCAAAGAGTCATTTATTTCAAACCTAGGTTTGGCTCCCCTCCCGCCCCCCTTACTGG
>NW_006283227.1:169525-184341 GCF_000327345.1 Myotis davidii
GCGTAGTCCTCACCCTTTCAATAGCACCATGCTCTTTCTCCCATCATCCCCCACATGCTCCCATGTTTTTCTCCCCAAGTTGAACATTCCTCCTTAGGCTGTTCTTCACATGCCATGTTGGGTCTCTTGTTTGTCCACATTTCTATGACAACTCTGGGTCCTTGGGTAAACACAATTCTCCAGGTGCTGGCTAACTGTGTAGGAAGAAGAGCTGACCACCTCCCTCCTCCAGAATATCCATTTATGTAGCCCAACATTCCTTCCTGGCACCATATCACACTAAGTCTCCATACTAAGCTATTGACCAAAATGCTAAAGGTTTGCATGTATGACACTGATCCCTTGGGTCACCCTTCCTAGCTCCTTGGTTCTGAGGTCCACCTGTTTGGCCTACATCTATCATTCTCAATCTTCTCCAATTCACATGAAACTGGTAACTTTGCATGCCTCTGAAGACAGCAGGGTAGCTAGGGACATGTGTGTGCCATTCAAACTTTGTACTGAGTACATATATTATCTAGATACAATAAAGAAGCCAGTAAATAAATACACTGGATATGCTTCACCTGCTTTGATTCATCCAATCCTTCTAGCCTGCCCTGACCCATTTGGTAATTTATGATGTATATTCACTAAAAGTCATCCATAAGGAAATTTGGAAGAAGATAAGTCAAGGTTCATCAAAGCACATTTAAGTCAAGACACCAAGTAGTGACTTTTCCAGTTGGAACCCCAGGAACTCACACATTTCCTTCAAGAAGACAAGTAAGCCCTCTTTTAAGTGGTTGCTATTGCATATCTGGTTTCCTTAAACAAAGGCCCACCTGATTGATCACCCCACTTCCTTCTTTCTGGGGAGTTTCTAACTTTAGGGCAAGCTGAGAGAAATATCACTGCCCAAAAAGAAACTGCTACACTCAATAGCAGCTCACCCCTACCATCAAGAAAGAATTCGACTCCTTCGCAAAACCCACACCACACTTGCCCTGTCCTCATGTGTGGGAACATTTTGAATACTGGAAGGGAACAAACCTGTACTGCAGTATCAATATTTGTTAAATGGCTTCACTTATTTTAAGGCAGCATCAAGCAGTCCCAAAACAGCAGCAAGAATTGCACACACAATGACAATGGCAAATTTACTACGATTTAATTATAGAATAACTCATGCTACCCTTAACACAAATACAAGGGAACCTTTTTAATAGCCTGGAAGAGATAAAATTCATAAAATCTATTAAGTAGATGATTAGTTTCGAATGTAAATCACCTGCAAAAGTTTCTTTCTAAAACACACAAAAGTATGATAATTTAAGGCAAAGGCTGTGTAAAAGTCAGCCTCAATCCTGTTCCAACCATCTTAATAACAAAAATCAATGGTTCTTGAATTTTAGAGATACAGTAAACAAAAGCAGTTTACCACTGGCCTTTGCTCCTCTCTTTGCCCACATCCTAACTGTGGAGTCCTAGTAGGAGACAAATACACTAGACCTAGAGCCTTTTTTTCCCTGCTGGCAATGGTGCACTGCTCCTCCAGCTTGGGCTTTGCCACGTGATTCTGTGCAGGCATCTGCAAGTGGTTTCCAGACACCTCACCCAGAGCCAATCCAAGACATGTTTGTTTTCTTCAGTCTGGGCACACCATCAGAGACATAGGAATCCAGAGTCAAACAAGGGCATCTTTCCAAGACTAGCACCATTGGTTGCTAGTGATCTTGATTGGGACATGGAATAACAGCCAGCAAACTTTGTTAGAAAGAAAAGCCCTTGAAGGTGGGCTCCCCGCATAAGACTGCTGATATTTCAGCACTCGAGAGGAAAGTTGCACCTACCCCACCAGGTGGGCAAATGGACAGGGATGCCAGCAGGAGCTTCAGTAGCATGGGTAAGGCAAGCCCAGAGAGCATAGAGGGCTCTTACCCATCATGGCAACACTATGGGCAATCCAAGGGCACCAATTAGTGACATTTCTCTCAGCTTCAAGTTCTCATGAGCAGAAGAGAGCCTGACCAGAAGTGCCAAGGGGACACCAAGTACATTGGGATAGGGAGAGACTAGGCTGACAGCAGGCTCAACCTCAACAGGCTACACCTAAAGCCAACAAAGAAAATGGGTGGAGGTCAAAGGGGGTGACTGGGTTCTATTTCAACACTAGATCCAAGGCCATAATTCAAGAGACTTCTCAGAGGAGCTATAACTTCAGGTTGGATTGGGCAAGGAGAAGGGGCAGAGCCCAATTTGTGAATTTATACCCAAAGCCTCCCACATGGTGAGTTGGGAACCTGGCAGGCATCAGTGAGGTTGGTCCTAGTTGGGGTAAGAGCCAGCCCTTGTGATCGTTCAGAGAAATCGTGCCCTCTGTAGACTGGGTGAGGCTCATTCCGAGTCACCTTGATCATCTCTCAGCAGACACCCAACATTTTTAAGTGATTAAAGATGAATGTAGGCTGGGCATATACCCAAAAGAATTAAAAGAAGAGACTCAGATAGTTGTATAGCCATGATCATAGCAACAATATTTGCAATAGCCAAAAGGTAGAAACAAACTAAGTGTCTATCAAGTGATGAATGGATAAACAAAATGTGGCCTATCCATACAATGTAATATCAGCCTTTAAAAAGAAGTAAATTCTGCAATATGCTACAACATGAATGAACTTTAAAATATTATTCTAAGTAAAATAAGCCAGACACAAAAGGACAAATACTGCATGATTCCACTTATATGAGGTTCCTAGGGTGATGAAATTCATTGGGACAGAAAATAGAATGGTGGAGCCAAGCATTCGAGGGAGAAGAAGAATGAGAAGTTAGTGTTTAATGCGAACAGAGTTTCAGTTTGGAAAGAAGATGATAAGAGTTCTGTGGATGGGTAGAGGTGACTGTAGCACAACAATGTGAGTGTACTTATTGCCACAGAACTGCACATTTAGTAATGTTTAAGATGGTAAATTTTATGTTACATGTATTTACCACTTTTAAAAATGCATACAAAAATTTGAGAATTTCAGTTGAAAGATTAGTATAGTAAGGGTGGTGTAGTCATTACAACTGCTAACCAAGAATTGTAAATGACATGAAAAACCATGTTAATGTTATTTTAGATTTAAAAAAAAAAGCAGGATACAGGATTGTATGTAGTAAGATTTCAGCTATGTAAAGATAAAAATGTCTGTATCTGTACATATGTATGTGGGGGGAAAAACGGAAAAAAAATGCACATGTCAACAATGGCTATATTCTTGAAGGTGGGCTTTATTTCATCATCACCATTTTCCACAATGAGCATGTGTTACTTTGATAATGCGGTGAAGAAACAAGATAAATCAAGTATAAAACCAAACCACAAAAAATCAAAGGAATATGAATATTTATTCAATCTCCAGAATGAGAGAGGTCTCCAGGTTTAACAGGAAAAGACAGGGAAAAATCACATAGGAAAAGAACAATTTGTTTAATTACTTAAAAAGTGAAACCCTAAACCAAATTTAAAAGGCAGCTTCACATACTAGAAATACAGATGTCCAACAATCGTACAGAGAGAACATGATCAAAGTCTTTAATGAGCAAAGGATTAGAAGGTAAAATAAAATACCACTTTTATCTATTATCATTAGGGGTGGGTGTTTGGGGGTTTTGTTGATTTCATGGTTTTTATTTGTATGCTTATTTGCTTTATTGTTAGCTTCACTGCCCTAAGGTAACAGGAGAGTGGGAAAAGTAGCAAAATAGAGAAGCTTTTGACAATGTGGCACTGAAAGACTACCCTAAGAGAGTAATTTGAAATACATAAAAATTTTATTCAAAAAGTTGTTAATCACAGCATTATTTGCAATACTAAAAATTTGGAAATAAACGTTGAATAACTGAAAGAAGGTTGTGTACATTGATAAAAACTACACAATAAAATATATTCCCACCAGTATAAAGCATCTTTACAAAAATCTGTAGTAACCACATATAATACTTAGTGGAAAAAAAACAAGAATACAAAGTTGTACAATAAAGCACATAGTATGATGACAACCTTATACTAGTAAAAATTCACACCCCAAAAAAGACAAGATATTAAGTGACTATCTTGAGGTAAAACACTGATGCATTTTCTCACCTTTTATTATATTTCTGTTGTCCAATTTTTCTAATAATTACCACAATTTTGTAATCAAGAAAAAAATACCATTTTCAAAGTAAGGGGACCACAAGATTCTTTAGTGATGTTCATTTCATCCCAAGATGTAGTCTAGAGAGTCACAAACCCTCACCCTCTTATAGGTGGGAGCATGGGAGTAGGGTGTGAAGAATGACCATGAATGGATGGTGAAGGGGGGAGGGAAAAATCTAAGGATGGATGGGGAGGCAGGGATTGGCAAAGGAAAGTGAGGGACCAGTATACAAACTGGTCAACCGAGGGAAAGGGATTTGTGGAGTCAGGGAAGACTCTGACTGCTCAGCGGAGGTCTTTGTAGACCCAGTAGTAGGCACTAATGGTGTTCTCAAAGGGCAGGATTGAAGAGGGATTTCAGGAAGACACATGGATTCTTTAGGGACTGAGGGAGGAAAGAAGAGGGGTGGGTAAACTACTTGGGAAGGAGGTGAGAAGGGCTGAGGCGATGGCCATGGTAATGGAGAAAAAGAGGTTGATCACCAGAGTGAACTCCCTATGCTATGCTTAAACCAAACATACTTCACTCACTCCTGGACATGGCTTCACAGGCAAACCCAGGGTAGAGAATCAGCCCATAGGAGGAACTTCCCAACAACCACGTGGATCCAGCTCAAATGCAGAGTTAATGTAGAGCAGCTCCATTCAATCTACATTCTGTCATGACAAAAAGGTTCTAGATTTGTGTTGTCTAACATGGTAACCACTAACAACCACATGTGGCTATTGAGCACTTGAAATATGGCAAATGCAATTGAGATTCTGCTTTTGAAATGTTTATTTCATTTTAACTAATTTGAAATTAATAGTCACATGTACCAAGTGCCTACTGGACAGTACACACATAGGGGTAGTGGTTCTCAAAGTGTGGTCTTTAGAGCTGCAGAGTGATTTGCAAGAAATGCAAATTCTCAGGCCTCACTCAGACACACTGAATCAGAACCTTTATGGGCAGGGCCCAGTACACTGGATTTTAAGAAGCCCTTCAAGTGGTTCTCTGATGTACCCTCATATTTGTGAGCCACTGAATTAGGACCATTCAAAATTATTAGGATCACTTGTTCTAGTTTTAACTGAACTGTATAAAAGAACCCCTGGTCAAGTGAAATGGGACTTTCTACAAACAAAGTGAGTGGAGAACCATTAATAAAAGATGTACTGATAAGTGAGATTGTGAGACAACAAAGATGTGGTTTATCTAAACTAAGCCAAGATAAGGAATGTGGTCAACTTTGATATCTAAAAACTAGAAGTGGCTGCTCATTCCACTGTATGTTGGAGACATACAAAAGGAAACAAAAGTGGCTCTAAATTGGGTTCAGTATCACAAATAAACAAAAAGCAACCATAACTTGTTAGATGTATGGCACTGAAGAGTATGGCACTGAATGTGAAATGCAGAAATTCTAAAAAGAGATTTGTAAAGGGGGGGGGCGCAAGTAAAACTACAACCTAAAGAGAGCTGAAGTATTCTGAGGCTACAACCTCATGCAACAAAGATAAGACAGAAGCACTTCCAGCAGAGACAGATCAACATGCAAGACCCAGATGTTGTTTTAGTAATGCAGATAAATTACTGCCGAAATGGCATAGCTCAGCTTATGATTTCAAAAAAAAAAATGCAGAATTTGGAGATTTTTTTATAATAAAACTGTGCTTCAAGAAATAAAGTGAGAAAAAGTGATGAGTGAATGTATCATAGTCAATAGGAGCAACAAAGAATGTGAAATAAAACTGTGTTAAAACTTACTGAAACTGTAAAGTAGGAAATAAAGCTAAATACACTGAAAATATGTCATGAGAAATTTACAAACAGGATTGTAACAATCGTAGTGGAAGTGATAAGATCCATAAAGTGGATGAAGCATTAAAAGAAAAGGCTGAGGGAAACCGTCTACATGCGAAGCTGAGACTTCCACAAGAGAGAAGAGCTTCAGAATTGGGGAGATGAATAAGGCCTTCCCTCCTGAAGTAGAAATTGTTGTTGCCAGAACACTAAGTCACTTAATCACTTAGAAGATCGCTGTGTTACCATATATACCTCTATTGTAGGTTATTTAATAAAAAATAATCATAAAATTCTGAAATTTTACTGATTTGAAGTAATCTTTTAATATAATATCTTGCCTTTTTTGGTTACCATTTACTACACTCTAATTTGCTGTATTTTGTTTTACAAGCATTTACCTTTAAACAATGATGCACTTGTACAAACAGAAATACTAAATATTACTCACTTTTATATAGGGCTCATTAGATGTTTATTTAGAAAGTGGTTGACTCTTGTTATGACTAATGATAATTAATCAGCTTCAACATGTTGGAAATATGAGTTGTGAATATTGCATCCTTTTTAAAATGATATAGGCTAAGTTTATCACTACCACCTGTATTTTTGGTTACTTTCATATTTAGAAAATACAGAACTACATTCTTGGGGATTAGAAATTACCTAATGTTATACTAATAAAAAGTTTTCACAATTCTCAAAATAATTTATAATTTAATAAAGTTAATGTTTTATTTAATCAGTAATTAAAAATAGAATATTTCTTGCCTCCTGGATAAATGGATGTCTGCAACAAAACACCCTTGAAGAGGAACACTAATAAGGTTGTAATTCAATTCATGGATAGTTAGTCCTTTAAATGCTTTCTATTGTAAATAACACTAATAGATGGCCTTTGGGTTCATGGGTCATATTATTTACTAACAAATTATTATTTGGGTCAGAAAGTCTCTAAAAAAATTTAACTGAATTTCTCATACATCTCATGCCTCAAGTTTACTAAGTATTATTTATTATTTGATATAGAAATTCCACATTAATCACTTCATATATATTTTATCTTTGGATTTTGAAATTTTATGATCTTAGAAACAAAAATTTAAGAAAAGACTTTAAGATGTTGGCATCTAGCATTATTATTTAACCTTACATTTTAAAAAGAAATTTGGATTACATGTTAACATAATACTTTTAATATATTGGTTTAACTAAGACAAATTATTAAGTTATAGAGAACCAGGAACTTAGTGTTGAACGTAATTTGATATATGCTTACTTTTTTGAAATGTACTAAATTCCACAACCAAAGTATTTCTTGAATATAGTGCTATGTTTGGTTATTATGTTCTTGATATCTAAAGGTATAATAATTTTAGTTTGCTCACTCTGTACATATCCATTCAATAAATAAGCTATGACTATTCAAAAAAGGAAGGAAAAGGATCAGCCAAGCCCCAATTTAATTAACAATTAGAAATTAATAAAGAGCAAATAAAAATGTTTGGCTGTTATATATATTTTAGGCCAAATTATTCATGCATATTTTCATTGCATACCCCTTGGTACCTCTTCAAATATTAAGGGTAATTACAAAATAACCAGCTCTAACTCATTCTGTCACCAGCCAGAAGGGAGCACATTACATATATATGCCCTTTATGGTTGGCACAACTCAAGGTGTCAACAATTGGGGAAGATCTCCACCTTGGGTTTCATTATACATGTTATAATCCTGCAAAGGGTCAGAATCTACAAAGTACAGTTCCCCTGCATGGACATCAGAAAAATTAGCCAAAAATTCATGGGGATTAAAGCTAACCCACACAGTATACCTGTAGTCTATTGTGCGTATGGAATATCCCATGAACTTTATATCTTTTAAACTTGGCTTGTCAGAATTCCACTGAGGATAGTCTGCAGGCCGGGGGTACTGGCTATAGGCAATGGACTCACGGGGATTACCACGGTGGGTCAGATCCTCTTCCAAATCATGAAATTGAAAATGATTCAGAAGGCTCTGGCCTTCTCGGCACAGCTCCACATGAAATGAGGGACTGGGGCAGCGAGGTGGAACATGCAATCCTGCAAGTCCTGCGAGTGTGGGAAAGAGAGAGACAAGCTCCACAAGGTCCTCAACTTGCCGTCCTGAAGGAGAAAAAGACCCAGCAGAACAGGTTACATTACAGAATTCTGCCACAGCAAAGCAGAATAAGTAAAGGAGCCCATCTGGACTCCACAAGTTTTGTGTTTTTTTATAATATCTATTTTTAGCATAAGAATTTTAGAAACAATATCAACTCAGCACCTCACCCAACAGCAGGATGCAAAATGAAGGTGCCCGCAGCCCTCTTGGCACTTTTAAAAACTATTGGAATTTTGGAACCGCCAGTTTATAATTAATTCAAGCAAGGATCATCAGTGGAAGCCCAAACCACTGAGTAAAAGTCTGTTAGGGAACAGACTACAGATAACCTTTACAATGGCAAGACCTAGCTGACATGACCACCTTAACCAGGTGAACAAACCTGGCATTACTAATAATGGCACAGGCTGCCAAGAAGTGCCCCAATGTGATACAATGAGATCACACAACCTCACATGTAGTGTACATGTTAAAAATGTTTACCCTGAATCTCGTCATGAGAAAACAGGGTCATTGCATAAGACAGCTTGTAAAAAGATGAGGTTAGGAAGATAATGAGGACCCAGATCACATCACACCTTGTTAGTCATTGTAAGGACATTTTGCTCAGAGTAAGACAGGAAAACATAGAAGGCTCCAGAACAGGACTATAACACAATTTGACTTGGGTTTTAACAGGAGCACTTTGGCTACTATGAGAAAGAAAAACTCTAGGGATCAAGGGCACACCAAGGAGAACTTAGCAAGTTATTCCAGTAATCCAGCAAGAAATGGTGGCAGTGTGGTCCACAGTGATGGCAGTGAAATGGTGAGAAATGTAATGGACAGATTCTGAATGGAGAGTAACAGGCTTCCTGATGCACTGCATATCGTATATGGAAGAGTGTCAAAGGAATGCTTGAGGTAAAAGGTCAGGAGTTTAGCTCTGGGCATGTGAGACTGGCTGTTGGAAATCTAAGTCCAAAGTTCAGGAAACAGATACAGGCTAGAGATAAAATTTGGAAATAAACTAGATGACAGTGCAGTTTTATAAATTTATAAGTTGCCGAAAACCTCCCAACAAAAGTTTCAAAAAATATTCTCACTCTAGCTGTTTTGCTCAGTGGATAGAGTGTTGGCCTACAGACTGAAGGGTTCCCAGTTCAATTCCAGTCAAGAGCACATGCTTGAGTTGTGGGCTCAATCCCCAGTGGGGGGCACATAGGAGGCAGCCAATCAAGGATTCTCTCTCATCATTGATGTTTCTATTTCTCTCTCCCTCTCACTTCCTCTCTAAAATCAATAAAAATATATTTTTAAAAAATTCTCAACCTGTCAGAAGATTTCTCCAAGTCAACAAAAGCTATATTCATGCCTTTAAACTGTTTAACCTTTTTATCAATGGCATGAAAGAAGAGAGAGCACGCAGCACACAAAAATCAAATGTGCAGCCGGAACCGGTTTGGCTCAGTGGATAGAGCGTCAGCCTGCGGACTGAAAGGTCCCAGGTTCAATTCCAGTCAAGGGCATGTGCCTGGGTTGCTGGCACATCCCCAGTGGGGGGCGTGCAGGAGGCAGCTGATCGATGTTTCTCTCTCATCGATGTTTCTAACTCTCTCTCTCCCTTCCTCTCTGTAAAAAATCAATAAAATATATTTTTAAAAAATCAAATGTGCAGAAAATAAAAATGGGCAGTAGAAAGCAAACTTGGAAAGATCTAAAAGGGCCAGAATGATGGTCCAAGACCAGAAAAAATTTAAATAGGAATCACTACAAAGTACAGAACGTAGATGTTAAAAAGATGGATTAAATGCAGAATTCCAGAAAGGGGGCCACTTGCTTTAGCAAAGTCGTAGAAAAAGGACTCCCAAAGAGCAAATGTTGTCTAAAGTACATGCCTCATCTCTGCACTGAGCAGATCAAGTCATTAGACAACTCGCAAAAACACCATCCAGGTTGCCTTGTGTGGCAAAGAGGGGATCCTGTGCAAAAGACATTTCTGGAAGTGCTTACTCAAATTGGAGCATTTTGGAAGACAGAGACCAAGATAACCATGGGTCTAATACAGCCGTGGGCAAACTACGGCCCGTGGGCTGGATCCGGCTCGTTTAAAATGAATAAAACTAAAAAAAACAAAAACCGTACCCTTTTATGTAATGATGTTTACTTTGAATTTATATTAGTTCACACAAATACTCCATCCATGCTTTTGTTCCGGCCCTCCGGTCCAGTTAAAGAACCCATTGTGGCCCTCGAGTCAAAAAGTTTGCCCACCCCTGGTCTAACACCATCATGAGAGGAACAGTTAATGGACTGGGGATTTCAGTCTAGAGAAGAGAAGGTTATGTTGTTTTCAAAGCTTGGAAAGACTGGCACATGGAAATAAAAGTAAACTTGACAGTCACTGTTGGGGAGGGCAGAAGGAGAATCACCTGGTAATGTTACAGAACTAGTGGTTCACTAGACTGATGAGCTGCCAAAATGGCAAATGTCTCTCTCTCACAAAGGGCTAAGTCTCTGTCAGAAGTGTGTAGGTAATGGAGTTTTGCTCATCTGTGTTTGTTTATGTGGAAATGGGGGAATAGCCCCTGCCCTAACCAAATCTGCTACTTCCTCTGAGCTCTGAAGTAGGCTGCTGCTGTCTGTCACCTCTAACATAGCCCTTCCCATCCTAGGGATGCCTTTTGCTCCTTTGTCTCCACACTCCACCCCCCAGCCACTCATGGCTCCTTGTGGACAGGGGCCATACTTGTCATCTCTGGCCATGCCAGTCCTCCCTTACCCAGAGCATGGAAAATACCCAGGAAACGTGCGTAGGAATGCCAGCAGTGGACAAGAAGGTGGACTGGGTAGGCCCCTAGCCTATGATTTGGTAAAGTGGTTTATATAAACAAAAGAAGCTATTACTGTCAAGCTATATCACTTTAGCATATTGTATACCTGGCTCCATCAATTCTGAGATGGAATCAAAAGGGTCGATGTAAGGGAAAAGCTTCTCGCCTGCCTCTGGAAGCAGAGCCGTCCTTCCGGGAACATAGAACATCAGGGGAACATGAGTAGTAACATCAAAATTGCTGTATTTGGCCCATTCTCCATGTTCGCCTAGAGCCCACCCTGGTTCGTAAAAAAGCACAGAATGACATAAAATGAAATAATCACATTACAGCTTGTTAAATTTAGACACCATTTCATTTCCTGTTATTAAAAACCAGAGGAAGCAAAAACTCATCAACTACCAAAAAATTCCTCTAAAAAGGGTGATTTCACCTGAATATTACTTTATTTGAAGTTACACATTTATCTTGAATGAGGAAACCTAGTAAGAGGAAAAAATATTAAATTATCAAACTAAAATATCTTCTTCTTAGTAAGCAGCTAGCAATATGCACTCAGGTTGGACTCACGGGATCAGTGCCCGCCTCCCAAACCCACCTCCCCTGCTAAGATGGGCTCATTATTGACTGGGCAGGGACTCTGACAGCTGTAGTGTCATCACTGCCTTATCCTATGCCTACCTATCTCGACTCGTTTCATACCTCTGGTTTTTACATTTGGGTGTGTACCACCAAAGAATAAGCTGTGAAACTATAGCACAATCACTAAAATAAAAAAAAAGACAGCTTGTCCAACTTTTAGGACATAGCATAGATCAAAAAATAAAACTTTTGATTCCAAATCTTTAACCTTGACTAAAAACCACCCTTAACCCTGATTTAAAACTTCCCTTAAAAAGGTAACTTGAACACTCCAAGTTGGAAATTTCCAATCTTTTTAAGTTTGAGTATTCTTTTTGATATAATAATGCATAAAAGACAGAGATTGTACATTGATTATTCTGTGTTACAAAATAACCAAAGCCACAGAGTTGCTATGCATGGATTTGGGAAGACTTTTGGAGTTCAGATGTACAAAGTCCTGGAAGAACCCTTTGAGAAGAGCAATTTGTAATCAACTGCAGCTGCTTCAGAGCAAAGAGTGCTTCCAAGTGGGCCTTGCCATCATGGGGTACAAAGGGCTATGTTAGCACTGCAAGAGGAAACCCAGCACTGAGAAGAGAGATCAGAAGTGGATGGCAGTTCATTAGGGAAATAGCAAAAAATTACAACACCTCCATATATAATAAATACACAGGCCTTTACAAGGCATAAGCTAGGTTGTGAAAAATGACACAGAAAACTGTCTATGACATTGTTAAGTCATAAAAAAACAAATCAGGGAACAAAACAGCACACATAGCACAATCAACCCTGCCATGTTTCATTACTAGTATGTTATATGCATGCACACACATAACCCGTAGCCACATGCATATGCACAACCAAAAGCTGCAAATGGCCCCTGATCTGTCAGTGACAGTTAGCCCAGGGTAGGATGCTCTGGCCCTATATGATATGCTCCATAAACTTGTTTTTTTCCTTTTTTCAATGAGCACATATTATGTTCTAATATTGCTGTGTTTCATATTAGATGATATTAAATTATTGTTTTCTTGGTTCTATGTAATGTTGCTATACTTCAAAAAAGCCAAAAATTTTTACAGATACTGTTCATAAAACTGAACAACCTGAGATTTGCTTCAAAAGAATTCAGAGGTGGGTGTGGGGAAGGATGAGATGAACAAGACTCCCATGAGTGGATACCTGGGTAGCAGGAAGATGGATGGAAACCAAGGAGTTGTTTATCCTTTCCTCTTTGGCATATTTAAAATTTTTCAAACTAAAAAGAAATTTTAAAAAATTAAAAGAAAAAGACAATTTAAAAAAGGATGTTTTCATTTTTTGGAAAAGTGGGAAACTGCCTTAGAAGAGATAATTGTGAACCCCAGGCTCATGGCAGAAAGGATGGAGTGGAGAGGTAGAGGCAGATCTGAAGGCCTTGTTGAGTTCTATCAAAAATGTTCTGGATCTTCCTAAGACCCACCCTCTATGTTAGAAATGGGGGATAAAAAGGCTTCCCACACAAATGAGTTCTCGGAGCTGTAGGGGATTAAGCAAAAAAATAAAAGGTTGCTACATATTTCCCCCACCCACCCACTTCTACCATCCCAGCATCTCACATGCTCCTCTGAGCCACAGAGACATGAAGAGAGGTCCCAGGACTAACAAGGCGGTCAGACAAGCACCCCAAGTGAGTGACTCACCAGAGCATTTTAAAATGCCTACCGTGATCTGAGGTAAATGCAACAATAGTGCTGTTGGCCAGCTGAAGGTCATCCAAAGCACTCAAAAGGTGGCCAACCTGCGAGTCCATGTAGGAAACAGAGGCAAAGTAGCTCTGACGTATTTTCCTCTACAAATTTAAAAAAATAATAGTAATAATGAGAGTGACTGTGATTTAAATTGCTGTAGCATAGACAGGGTTCACTTGAACATCCCTCCCAAACACCATCCCTGTGCTGATGCCCTTGATTTTCTCTGTCAAAACATGTCATTCATTTCTATACTATCTACATGCCCTTGCCCCATAGTGATTATGCAGGTGTAAAATTAAGATTCTTTTTTAAGGGGATCAGCTTTCACTTAGGGCACAGCAGATGGATTTGCCACTTACTGTTTCTTTCTGTCTCCTTCACATACTCTTACAGGTCCCAGGAGATGACCATGTACATAGGAACTGATCCCTCAGTCCCTCCAAATTCTGCTAAGGGTCACTCCAAAGATACCATAAACCTGTATCCATTTTCTGTTGCTGCTGCAACAAAGGATGACAAAGTGGAGGGCTTAAAACAACAGAAATGTATTGTCTCCCAGTTCTGGAATCCAGAAGTCTGAAACCAGGGTATCCACGGGGTCATTCTCTCTCTGAGGGCTTGAGGAGAAGGTCTTGCCTCTTCTAGCTTCTGGTGGTGGCAGCAGTCCTTGACGTTCCTTGCCTTGCAGCTGTAGCACTCACATTTCTGCCTCTGTCTTCACATGGAATTCTTCCTCATGTATCTCTCTTCTCTTCCCAGTCAGATTGAGTCAGGGACCACCCTACTCCAGTAGGACTACTCATTTTAACTTGTTACATCTGCAATGACGCTAACTCCAAATAAAGTCACATTCTGAGCTACTGGGGGTCAGGACTTCAACGTATCTTTTTGAGGAACACAATTCAACTTATAACAACAGCAGTAGATGGGCCTTTCCTCCGACTACTTTCTAACCCAGCAGAAGACTGGAAACTGCTTGTCTTCATTGCCTGCAGCTGGCATGTGAGGCTAATTTCTAACAAACACCCAGCAGGTTGGAGAGCAATGGTGGGACAAGAGAGCAGCACACCCTCCATGGTCCCTAAACCCAAGAGGGATTTCTGGAGCAGCCAGGCCAAGCACTGATGTGAAAATGTCATGGCCCCTTCTGGGATGACTCCCCTCCAAGCCTTGTTCAGAAATATTAAAGAAAAAGATGAACCCCCACCAAGGATGAGGAATAAGGGGGCCACTGACCTATCAGAGCAGCCACAGCTTCCACCATGTACCCAGCCATCTTACCAGCTGGACCTTCTGGCTTCTTTTCTCACTGCCAGGTGAGGGTAATCATGAGACTCACCTGTTCTATCTGTGAGGTAAAAATGACTGCTATCCATCTAACAACCTTCTAAGAGGATTATGCTGAACCTTGGCCTACTTCAACTTTCTACTAGATAAAAGCCTTCAGTCTATAGCTTGGGGAACTTTGATCCTCCTGGAGATCAAAGACACCTGTCAGGATGGCTGTATCCTATTCAAGACTATGTCTGACTTCCTATGCTAGCCACTG
>NW_006283227.1:184356-186516 GCF_000327345.1 Myotis davidii
TACCCTTAACAAGTCACCTGTCCAGTGAGGACACAGGCTTAGAGACAAGAAAGTGCACATTACTATTGGGGCCCAGGGATGACATGGGAGAATGAGCCCTCAAGTCAGCCTGGGGAAATCAGGGAAGATTTCACAGAAGAGTTAGCATTTGAGAAAGGGTACTGGCAGTCAGACAATTTGGGATAGGCACACTAAACAGGGGTTACAAAGCACAGGATGGAACAAAATCACCAGAGCAGGGTGTGTTTGGGGGCAGTCAGCTGGCTGCTGTGTATGAAAAATAAAACAACAGGGCCAAGGGGGAGGATGCTGAAAGAGAGGTCAGATGATCCAGACCTCATGGGTCCATCCAAGGAGTGGAGGTCCCACACTGGAGGCAAAGGGAGGCACTGAGGATGCTCAGGGTGAGGCATCGATACAGTCTGGGCTGCAGGTCAGCATGATTCCTCAGGCAACAGCCCAGAGCAGATTCCAGGGGCTCAAGAAAAAATGATTAGTGCTGGGCACACAGGAAGGGCTCAATAGACATTTGTTAAATAAACAAAACACACCCAGACCCACTGCAGTGGTCAGGGAAAATGTGAAGAAAGAGCAAGAAGCCAGTATAGATTTGAGAGGGATTAGGGAGAATAAGTAGGAGTGGGAAAGGGGAGGGAACATGCAAGGGAAGAAGACGAGGACTCCAAGGGTAACTCTAGATTTCTCCTTCAGCTGATGGCATGATTCAGTGGCTATTTCAATGGCATGGGGGTGGCACAAAAGCAGAGAGGGGGCTAAAGAAAAACAAGAGCAGGAGTGGTGGCCTGGCCATGTGGAGCCTATTGAGCTGAAGTCACCATGGGCAGTGGCCTGGGAATGGCTCTTACAGCCAAGTGGACAGACACTTCTGAAAACAGGAGGGAGGCTGGGGCTAGAGGAGTAGTTCAGCTGGGTTCAGCTGAGCCTGGCTGTGGAGGAGGGGCAGAAAAGAGTTAGTAGGGTCTCTGGGGCTAATGGGGCTAATGGGGAGCAGCACTCCTAAGTGGCAGATGCAGAAAGAGGGGCCTACCATGGGGACTGAAGTCCACCAGTAGGTTGACGTTTCCAGAAAGGGTGGTGCTGATCAATAGTAAGAAAGCAGCAAGGACTCAGGGAAGGTTACACCCATAGGATGGATTTTATTTATCAACAAGGTCAGTGCTGACCCAGGTGAGAACTCTTTAGTGGGTTGGGAAGGAAGAAGGCTGTGCAGAGGGGGATAAAGAACAAATGGACAGTGAGGCCATGGACACAGCGAGAACAGACATTTCACTCATTCTCCCTTGAAGGGCAGGCAAAAAAAATTGGTAAGGGAGAAGAAACAGGCAGGGGCAAGGGAGGTAGGACTTCTGAAGATGGGATGGATACGATCAGCTATGTATGCTGGGGGAAAATGGGTGAGGAGAGGAGACCTCGTTTGTAGATAATGGCAAGGAGGTGTCAAAGGGCTAGGGGGCCAAGTCCCTGCTGCTCTTCTTGCAATATTAGGGAAAAGGCTGCTAGCCCAGCACACATGTAAGCATGATTCTGGATACTGGTGAGGGAGATTATTAATAGCACCATTTACCAAACACCTGCGGGGTACCATCTAATCCTCTGAACTATCTTTTAAGGTGAGCATTACCACTCTGATCTTACACAGGAGGACTCCAAGGCTCAGAGCAGTTGATTAACTTGCCTAGAGACACGCAGCTGGCAAGGACCACAGCTAGGATATGTACCCACATCCATCTTTTGCATTCCCCTCCCTTAGGCTGTCAACCAGCCTCCATTTCTGAAACAGGAAGCATAGTCATTGCTGAGAGTCCAGGCAGAGGGATGTGTGGGGCAGAGGGGCCAAAAGGGTTGAAGAGAGCTGAGCAGAGTCTACACCACATAGAATTGCTGGGGCTAGAGGCTGTGTGTGTGTGTGTGTGTGTGTCTGTCTCATGGCTACATGGATTCGCTCAGGATTCAGGCTTGAGAGCAGAGGTGGTGGCTGTGATCGGGGTACTGCAGGTGTGGCAAGGATAAATGGACATGGGCTGAGGTGCTACCAAGAACAGTAAGTGACCTTCCATGGGTCAGAAGCTATTCAAGGAAGGTGTGAAGCCCAGAAAGGTCCTAATCACTGGGGAATAGGAAGAGGCAATCCCAGGGAGG
>NW_006283227.1:186535-198247 GCF_000327345.1 Myotis davidii
AAAAGATTGTGGTCAGGGTGGTGAAGAGGAGCTGGCCTGGGATATGGCAAACTCCTGAGTGTGAAGCTAAGGTGGCTGGCTCATGGAGTTCAGTTAGAAAGCTGGGGGTAAAGAGGGCATAGAACTGAGGCTAAAGAATAGAATGAGATGGGGCTTGAGCACAGACCCCTAAATTTGCAAGAGGACATTGAGCAGGGCCCCAGTTCCAGGTAAATGTGGGCCAGGGACCAGCTAATGTGTATTCCAGGGAGTTCCTCTGGGTCATGCTTTCACCTCTCTGTGTCAAACTGGGCAGCTTCACCACCAATGGATAAAGGACAAAAGAACTTTGAAGGAGCCCTCACCAGGCAGCTGACACTGTCCTTGATGCTTTCACATGATCACTGTAGTCCCCACTAAATACCTTTGAAGTAAGTGTTCTCACAGAAAACCTTTCTTCATATGGTTTCTATTTTACAGATAAAGAATCTAAGGCTCCAAGAGATACAATGACTTGATAGAGGTCATGCAGCTGATATGGGGTAGAACAGAAATTTGAATTGGGACTGTTTGGAACCAACAAAATAAACCATGCAGCTTTGGCATTACATGCTCCACAATCACTAACTGTGTAATCTGGGCCAAGTCACCACACTTCTCTGCCTTTAATGTCCTCATCTGGACAACAGAGATAGCAGGTACCTCATTACATTCCCATGGAGACTACAAGAGAGAACGCACATAATACTGAGCACCCTTCCTGGCACAGAGCCCATTTAAAGGGTCATCTTAAGTGGCTATTATTAACAGGTGTTCAACTGTAGCCTTGGGGTTGCAATTCCAGCAACCTTACTATTGGAACTCTTACAAATAGAAATTAGAAACCAAACAAATGGATGAATCTACTGCTTTCCAAACTCTCACTACTGCCATCTGAAACTCAGGAAGCAAGTCTATGTGAGGAACACACATCCCACACCACCCAAACTCTTGCTGTCCAAACTCAGGGGTAAAATATGTGTGGATAGCAAGAGATACCTGTACATTATATTTTGTTGTAAACTATACCCTATAGCAGTGGCTCTCAAAGTTCTGTGTGCATCAGAGTCAACTATGTGATATTTTTGGAAATGCAGGATCTCGGGCCCCACTTTCAGCTTCTAGTTTCCAGTGTATGAGTGGGGGCCAGGACTCTGAGTTTCTAGCAGCCCTCAGGGTAATTCTGATGCAGGTAATACAGGAAGCACATTTTGAAAACATGGCCCTCTTCTTTCCACTGTAGACTGCCTGTTGGAGTATTCACATGATAAGAGAAGGGTAGGGCTGAATGTGGAATATTCCAGAAATAGCATTGGTCAGCATGTCTTCTACACTCCAGGGAGAGGGTAGCTGATGAGTTAGTGTGCAGCTTCTAACTCTATGTCTGCTCCACCCCCACCTCATGCAAAGGGAAAGCAGATGTTGCAGCTGGATGGCATTGGCCATGTTGGTGCCCCAGCTCCTTCTGCTCCAAGACCCTGCTCACCAAGAGACCCTGCATCATTCTGAGAGTGATGCATGCCCATGTTGCATTTTCCTCAGAGGGTACCTGCAAGTACCAGCAAACTGAGTGTTCTGGGCATCACAGGAGTTGCCCACCACCCTATAACTGATGAACTGTCACTTAGATTAAATAGCATGCTCCATGAGTTACTGATGATCATCCAGGCCTCTTCCTCACCCCTGTGCCCACATCCAGTGAGTTATCAAATCTCCAGATGCCTCTTTCTTTGGAAGTGGAGACACTGACTGGGAGACACTTTATCCATGAAGCACTTCCCATGTCCTAAATGCCTCCAGACCACCCCCAACCCCAGAAATTTGTATGATGCTTTGGACAGAGAAAGTTCTTAGTACATAGTATCTATGGAGAAAAGTGACATCATGCCCTAAGTGTCTAATAATTCCCCAAAATATGTTCTTGGTACCTGAAAGTCCACAGGAATTGAGCCATAGGGCACACTGAGGTTTAAAGCTTCGACGTCCTCCCGCTGCCTGATGTCCATCCAGGGGTTATAGGCTACAGGAGGGAGGCCAGGAGGGACCTGGGGATCAGGAGCCAGGGTGATGTTCTCCAAGGGATACAATTTCTGAAACTCCTTGAAGAAAAGCACATAAAGCCACCAGATTGTCACTCTTTTAGGAAAGGCACAGGGCTGAGACTCTATCAGTATTTATGTTGCCTTTGTTCTAAGCCTGTGATGCATTCACATGGTGACTCACTAACACTGCTCAGGCATTTCCCCATCTTTAAGTCAGACCTTAAGTCACTCCCATAAGATGCCAATGGTAATGAAATACTTCTGCACAAAAAGCAAAAAGTGAGACTCATTCCATCAAGGGACCTGACAGCTCCTGCTAGGAAGGTGAAATCCCCTGGGCCAATCTAAGCAAGATACCAGCAGCATCAAGGAACATGCCTTCTGGTCTCAACTCTCCTCATGAGTAAGAGATGAGAAGTTAAAAAAATGGGCTGCTCAGGCAGGGAAAACACAATAAAGAAAAACTAACAATGATAGGGAAAAATATTTTTTAAAAGATATTACAAGCTCTAAATGATATACATGCAAGTACAGGATTTGAGGTTCCAACAAAAATGCAGTGCCGTGTGTATGAGGAGTCTGAGCTGACAGGCTCTGGGGGAAAGGGTTTATGAAAAGGGATTCACATTCCTTGGAATTGTGTCCCAAGGACCATCCCCTATTGCAGGCTTTGGCAGCTCTTACTCACTTCTCTATAATCCTCTCACCAACCAACTCAACATTTGTTCATTGAGTTCAAGGAAAAGAAATAAAACCCTCCAATGGGGGAAAGTAGAAAGCCAAGCATTTCCAACAAGATTCTTATATGTACTAAGTCTACTACTTAGCCTTGACCTCTGAATCCCATCTTCACACCACTGAGTATATTAGTGTCATCAGGCACCCCTAGTGATCAAGGATGGCAGGATATGGCCACCTTCACTACACAAATCCCTTCTTTAACAAAGAGCACAGCTGTCATAACTATATTGGATCAGCCCTCAGCCAGCTCTTCACCTTGGGGTATCTGAAGGGGATGTGTGGCTTGTGATACCCAACAGCCAGGAAGAAAGGACTGGAAGATGTTTTCATTTTTTCCAACAATTGTATGGCTTTCTTGGTGCTCTGTTTATCAGGCAAAGTACCCTCAGGTATGTCTGCCATATCCACAGGGCAAATCAGGTTGGCATGGAGTTCTCCATCTGGCCCTTTACATGTCTTTCAAAACAAAATATATAAAGTCAGCTTGTTAGGTGCAAGAAATAGAAGTCATGGATTTTACACACACAATGTATTTAGCATTCATATCAGCAGCCCAGCCCATTAAGTATTAGTCATTCAGAACAGGGACACAGGAAGTAGAACTTAAACACAGAAGCATTTCTGCTTTTCCAGAGAAGGGCCAGAAAGCCACCAGCACTTACCTACCTGCTGTTAATCCTCTGTCTCTAGATCATAATTAAAGGAAACCCAAGTAAACTAATGATAAAAAAAAATCTGTCTCCAACTCAATAAAGAAATAAGCCCATTTAAAAATGGCCAAAGGACTTGAATAGATATTCCTCCGAAGAAAATATACAAATGGTCAATAAGTACACATAAAGATGCTTAACATCTTTAGTCATCATGGAAATGCAAATCAAAACCACTAGGGTGGCTATAATGTTTACAAATGGAAAATAAGTGTCGGCAAGGATGTGGAGAAATTGGAATTCTCATACATTGTTGGTGGGAATGTGAAACAAGGCAGCTACTTTGAAAAACACTCTGAGAATTCTGCAAGAAGTTAAACATTGTTATTATATGACCCAACAATTCCACTTGTAGGTGTATAACAAAAAGTAAAAACCTAAGTCCACAGGAACACTTGACCTAGCGATTCTACCCAAGAGAAGTTAAAGCTTGGGTCCATACAAAAACCTGTGCATGAATGTTTATAGCAGCTAAAAAGTGGACATAACACAAATGCCCATTAACTGATGAATGGATAAATAAAATGGATTACTCTCTGGCTATAAGAATAATGAAGTTCTGATCCATGCTACAAAATGGATGAACCTCAAAAACATTATACTAAGTGAAAATAGCCAGACATAAAAGGACATACACTGTATGATTCCATTTATACAAAATGTCCAGACAAGGCAAATCAAAGAGAAAGATCAGTTTTTGCCACAGGCTGGGGATTGAGAGGAAATGGGTAGTGAACGATAATGGGTACAAGGCTACTTTTGGGGGTAACAAAACGGACTTAAATTGATTTTGGTGATGGTTGCACAACTCTGTGGTTATACTAAAAATCATTGAATTGTACACATTAAAGGGTGATTTTTATGGTATGTGAATTGTATCTCAAACATTTTAAAAATTTTTTCTTCAATTTCAAAGACAGATTAAGGTGACAGTCTATGGAATTACCAGATCCTCAACCACACCATGCACAGAATTTAACCTACTGCTTCATTTCCCAAAGTGCCCATGCTGGCCAAAGGCCAAAGTCAGTTTTGACCATGATTTCCACCTTACAAAGACCCAGGGGCAGTGTCAGCTGCTGCTCCATGTCAAATGGGAGCATCTTTCCACAGGCTGCCTTGTCCACTCAGCCCCAGGCTGGACAGCCCAGCACCTGACTCCCAGCATCTGCTCCCCTCTATATGATCTCCAGCACTCCCAAAGGATTTGGCACAGTTATAGCCACCACTTTGAGAACAAATGCAGAGTGAGGGACATGGGCCTGGCATTTGAGGTCACTAAAAAGTAGCAAAATGGCCTGACTGGCATGGCTAGTGGTTGAATGTTGACCTATGAACCAGGAGGTCATGGTTCGATTCCCAGACAGGGCACATGGTCAGGTTGTGGGCTCGATCCTCAGTGTGGGGCATGCAGGAGGCAGCCAATCAATGATTCTCTCTCATCATTGATGTTTCTATCTCTCTATCTCTCTCCCTTCTTCTCTGAAATCCATTATATATATATTAAAAGTAGCAAGATGGCTTCAGGGAATGTAGGGATTGAGATGGGATCTTCCAATCTCATTCTGTTAATACTCAAGCCATAAGCCAAAGGCAAGAGCCCATAGCTTTCAATCTGCATAAAATGGAACGTTTTCAAGAATTTAAAATACTCCACCACACCAACCCCCACAAATCCCACACCCTTCTCCATAAATATCTAAAAGCCTCCAAGGAGCATGCCATTTCTCAGTCCTGCAGCTGTTTTTCTGAATTGCTTAAATATGGGTTTCAGTTTCATTTATAGATTGGGAATTCATCTGAACCAAGAATAAATTACTTTGTATATTCTTTTTCTTCCATAATGCTCTAAATTTTTAAAACTCCTATCAAAGATCTCAGCACCTGAACAAACCCAGGAGGCCTAAGACAGACAGACAGATTATCTGGGCTGAAAGTCCTGGAGCACAGGTCTCTCTCTCACCCTTCCATGTCTCAGCATCTCCTATAACACTCAGCACAGAGCTTTATCCAGAATGAGCACCAAGGAGCCATTAAATGAGTCTTACACACTAGAACGTACGGTTCTAGAACAAGGCATGCCCACTCGCTTCTAAAACAAAGCCACCTCTCCCACTGGACCTAATGCCAAAGATCTCAACACTTGTCTCTGTCAAGTCAAAATCGCAAACAAAACCCACAAACCTCAATGGATAACCAGCTTGAAAGAAGGTACAGCATACACAATAGTTAACCTTAAATTACTAGACAGTGTAAAAGTGGTTCCTCTTCGGAACCATACTCTGTTCACATACTTACCTTAGTATTTTCATACTTTTCAGAGGAGGGATGATAAGGTGGAACCGACCAGCTATATGGAGAATCATCACTATGATTAGAAGATATTCCTTGAGGTAGGGAGAAAAAGAAAGTCACTAAATAAAACATGAAGGGTCTTTCAATGTCCTCCTCACCCTAAGTTAAAAATTTGTAAACATTTGGGGAAGTATCATCTCCCCTTTTGGGCCTCAGTTTTTTAATCTATAAAATCAAGAGCTTAGGCCACATAATGATAAATCCCCCTAAAGCCAACTCTCTCTAGGTTTCTATTCGAGCACTAAGCATCTGACCTCCTAGTTTCTAAAGCCCTCGTAATTCATGTTAGGCTCTTAGGAAGAAACCTAAAAGGGTGAGATAAGCCAATCTGTTACAGAAACATAGCCCTGCAGCCCTCACTGGAGCTTCTCACCTGCCCTATGAAGAAGGTGGCAAAGGCACATACACCACCATGGGCTGAGTGGGGAAGAGGAGGCTCAGAGAAGGTTGGTGCTGTTCCTGATGCCAACCAGATATTACATGATTGAGCCAGGACTCCAGGCTCAGTGTCTTAAAACTCCAGGCTCAGTGCTCATTCATGAAGCATATTACTAAACCCAGGCTAAGCTCAGTAGTTAACAGCCTATTTGGGAAGACAAAATAACAATGTGTGAAACCAAGGAATCAGTGCCAGTTATCTAGAGTAGAAGTACTGTGTTAAGTGGGAGAGGCCCCAGGCCCAGAGGTAATGTGGGTCTGGTGACGGTTCGCAGTGAGGGCTTTTGAGTCAGCGAGGCTTGCAAGGAGTCTTAGGGGAAGTGCTACCAAGTGGATCTGAGAGGATTAGCCAGGAGGAGCAGAGTGGGTAGTGTAGTCAGAACCCCGGGAGAAAGAGCATTATCAGCACAGTGAAATACTTAGGGGGCAGTGGGTGGGGGGCTCATCAGAACAATAAGAATAGTGGATAGAGCAGAGGCCACTGACAGACCTGGATTCAAGTCCCGGCACTGCTCCTTAGTACTTGTGCAACCTTGGGCAAGCTAATTGACCTCCAACGAGCCTCAATTTCTTCCTCAGGAAATGATGACTATGATAAAAAGAAAACCCTTGTTTGCTGTTGAGGAGAGGATTAATGGAGCAGCCAGCACAGTAACTGGTACATAGCTAGCATTGAATCAAAGGTGGCTGCTGTCATCCTTGACAGATTCTTCCCTGATAGAACAAGGTCTTGAGAACAAAGAACAAGTTGAAAAATGTATTTCCACAAGGACTGCAAGCAAAGCTTTTGTTCTCTGGCTAACACTGCTTCAAGCCTGATCCCAAAATCTAACCATCAAGAGGAAGGAGGTCAAACACCACCACTCAGGCCATATCTGGCCTCCCTTCCTGAAACAAAATCTCCCCTCTGCTTTATTTCCTCATCTCCCCAAAACTCTCTTCCCTCCAGCTGTTCTCAGACAAGGGGTTATCATAATATAAGTACTGACTGCAGAATGTTCTCCTGATGGTGGGCTTTTGTTTGCACAAAATATTTTTGACTGATTCACCTTCAGAACTGGGTCCAACTTAGCCTAGCCTAAAGTTACCCTCAACCTGGACTGGCCAACTGGGTTCCAGAAGAAGGTCTGCTGATCCTGCCGATGTAAGCAGTGAACAAAAGGAAAACTACTGAAAAGTTCAAGTAGTAGGCCCTAATGCAGTGGTTCTCAACCTGTGGGTTGCGACACCTTTGGGGGTCGAACGACCCTTTCACAGGGGTCGCCTAAAACCATCGGAAAACACATATATAATTACATATTGTTTTGTGATTAATCACTATGCTTTCATTATGTTCAATTTATAACAATGAAATTGGGGGTCATCACAACATGAGGAACTGTATTAAAGGGTTGCGGCACTAGGAAGGTTGAGAACCACTGCCCTAATGATAAGCACTGTGTTCTATACAGGGTTTGGGTTTTTCAATGCACTTTCACACTCCTGAACTACCTGCACTGGAACGCTCCCCTGGTAGGTAATTAAGGTAGTTATGACTTCAGCTTCCCAGAGAAGGATCTGAGGCTCAGAGGGTGAATGATTTGCTCAAGATCAACTTCACAGCTAAGAAGTGGCAGAGGTAGAACTGAAACCCAGGGGCCTGGATTCCTGGTGGCACTGCCCATCAGTAGTTCACTCTGCTTCCAGAGATGTTCATCTCAGCTCTACGTGGGACAGCAAAGATCTGAAAACAACTTGGACTAAAGTACAGTAGATCTATATATTAGACTACTGGGCTGTCATTTTTTAAAAAAACTTTGCATGAAGAGTAACTACATGGGAAAATTTTATGTTAAAAATCATGATATAAAATTATATGTACAGAATAATCTCCAATCAGAAAAATAATGTGGCCGAAACCGGTTTGGCTCAGTGGATAGAGCGTCAGCCTGCGGACTGAAAGGTCCCAGGTTCGATTCCGGTCAAGGGCATGTACCTGAGTTGCGGGCACATCCCCACTAGGAGATGTGCAGGAGGCTTCTGTTCGATGTTTCTCTCTCATCGATGTTTCTCACTCTCTCTCTCTCTCCCTTCCTCTCTGTAAAAAATCAATAAAATGTATTTTAAAAAGAAAGAAAAATAATGTGCCTAAAATAGGGTGGACATCAAAATACAGCTCCCCTGTATCAAAATACAGGGTGCTGTGATTACAAGTGTTTTACATTTAGTTTATACTTCCTTTTTGTCCAATAATCATGCAATTCTTCTGTAAGTTAAAAAAAAAAGTCTTAAAGTTTGTCTGTGCTTTAGCATTCTCATTTTGGCATTCGAGAGAGTCAGTTTAGCAAGCAGTGTTGAAGGTCAGGATTTGCAGTCCCTTACACTCTATAGGTCCTGGGTATCAGCTGACACTGCTTTTGCTGACCTAATTCACAGACCTTAAGCAGCAGCCCCTTCTTTAGGCAAGACAGCTCTGGCTACATGGGACATCTTCAGATGTTCTAACCCTTTGTCCCTAACTTACTGACAAGGACCCTGGAGTACAGAGGGTCAGGCACAGAGCTAGAATCTTATCCAATTCAGTGCACATTCTTCCACCCCATGAGCTGAATGAATCAAACCACACCATGACTAATTTCTGTAAGGAAGAAAAACTCCTACCCTTTGTTATTTCTACCCTTTTTACCCCCTTTCACTCCTCTTGCCAGGTTGAGAAGTAAGATTTTTATAAAACGTCAGTAGTGAATAATGAGGTGTCCACCTAGCCCTAAGAGGTTTCTGCAAAGACAGCCCCAAACCCAGGACAGAATCCCCAGTGCTTGGACATGAATAACCCAGAGTTTGGACAGCAAGCAGTACCTGGGTGAAAGACTTTTCCAACCGACATGGTCATGTAGCCATTCTCTTTGAAGTACTGGGGGATGGTGGAAAAGTTTCCAGCTTGCACTCTCCAGTAGGAGTTGAAGTCATACAGGCGGGTGGTGTCAGGTCTCCTCCCTGTGAGGAAGGAAACTCGGCTCGGGGCGCACACTGCTTGCTGTTAGGGAACAGAAGCAGAGGGAAACATCCTCAGAGAAAAACAGTCTGGGAGCTAAAACGTAACCAGGCAACCTACCAAGTCCTCAGCAAACAGCTTGGCAGCTGAGTCATGCAGATCTCAAAGCCAAACAGTGGGATTTGGGTTTCACCCAGTCACCAGAATGTTTCCCAGGAAAGAGGGAGGGAAGGCCTCAGCCCCTCAAACCAGCAGATGATTATGTCCTTCTACACAATAGTGTCTCACAGGTGCACAGAGCAGGCAAGGGTCTTGGGGGTGTCCTCACTAATGAGATGAAGAAGTGCAACCATGGCAAGCTGACTGTCACTCACTCAAAGTTAGCCAGCAGGTCTAAGGGTGCCATTCTATAGCACCCCTTCCTTCTCAGAACCAGGCAACCCTCTCTATGGGGAAGAAGGCTGGTCAGACTATCCTGAGTATGTTAGGGCCAGGGTATTACTTGGGTCCAAGGAGGAGGGGAACCTTGAAAGTACAAGCTTCCTTGTGAGTAGACAACCAGGTTATCACAACTGCCATTTTCCAGATGATGCTTCCCTCTAATAAAGATATGCCTGGCACAATCAGGGGCATCTAACAACTGCTGAGGTGACCCCCTTTCTCCAACCCTCAGTGCACAAGGCACACATACATAACTAGAGAACCCCAGACATACCTGGGCAAAGGCATTCTGGAAGAGGAGACTGTGGGATGCCAGTTGGTCGATGTTTGGAGACCTTATGAGCTTGTCCCCATAACAACCCAGGGAGAGACGCAGGTCGTCCACAATGATTAGAAGGACATTCAGAGCATCTGCACGGGAGGGTGCGGCTTCAGTGAGATGACCTGCACAGACACTGAACCCAGATCATGGTAGGTGCTAGGGTACTGAAAGGTCCAAACTGTGCCCTGCACCTTGACAAAACAGCTATCCAAGCCAGAGATGTGGGAGTCGGGGCACAGAGGAAGCCTCAGACCTGGGTAGTAGGGTTAGGCTTTGGCCATGGCCTCAAGCCTGGATGAGGGAGGGAGAGAGGAAGAGACCAAGGGAGAAAGAGGGAGAGAGAGGGGGAGGAACGGTTAAAAGAACAGAAAGAAGAATTTGGGTAAGGAGGGATGTATGGATAGAGGGAAGAAAAGACAGTAAGTGGAAGGAAAGGAAGAAAGCATGAATGTAAAGAGGAAGGAAGGAAGGAAGGAAGGAAGGAAGGAAGGAAGGAAGGAAGGAGAAACTATGAGTGAGGGAGCGAGAGACTAAAGGATGAATGTACAGAGGGAAGAATGGAGGGGAGCTGGGAGGGAGGAAGAGAGCCCCACAATCAGGGCAGGGGCACAGGCATCACCTTTGGAATTGTTGCCTGGAACCACGGATCCTAGAAGGGTGCAGAAGGAGCCCAGGACCAGGCCTAGCAAGAGCAGGCCCCGGTCCGACAGCGGCATTTCTGCCTCAGTGCGACTGCTCCAGAGCGAAGGTGACCAGTCGCGGCGGGAGGGCGGGGCACAGCCACCTCGCCACCACCGCGGACTACGCAGACACGGCCTCTGGGGCCTGAGCGTCACGGAGCTAGTGCGCCTGCGCGCCTGTTGCTAGCCTCGCCCCGCTGGGGGCGGGGCCTGGTGGAGAGACAGGCTCTTGCTTCTGATCCTCTTTGGAGAGCTGCTGCAGTGAGTCTTTCAAGGTGTTTCCAAAGATTTGAGATGCAACCACTGTTTTTAAAAAGCACTTTCCTGCTTCTTTGCTCCTACTGTACTTTTCACCTGCAGCCTTTCCCTTCCCTCTTCTCTCTATAAAAGTCACTTTTCCTTACAGACCACCCTAAATGCCATTCTCCTTCAGTGAGGCCCTTTGAGAACCAGCATTCCTGACTCCCTTTCCTATTCATCTGCTCAACAAACACTAAGTACCACAGATATGTATATCAAACACTATTGGTGGCTTGGGAGTTTTTAAGTGCCTGCCCTAATGGAGCTTGCAGACAATAATGAACCAAATACAGTGGGGCCTTGACTTATGAGTTTAATTCCTTCCAAGACCGAGCCCGTTAAGGAGCTCGTTAACTCAAATTACTTTATCAACTCAATGCAGAAAATCGGCCCAGAGACAGCTGGTATCTCAAAAAACTCGTTAGTCGGGACACTCGTTAATCAAGGCCCCACTGTAAACACAGAGTGGCAGTGGCATGTATGGTCTGGAGGGGAGGATTTGCTTGTTATTTTCTGTGAGAGTAGCTAATAATGTTACATTTTAACAAAAGCCCCAAGGTGATGAGGGTACAAGCTACCGTGAATGTCTGCAAGAAGGGTGATCCAGGCAGAGGGAGCAGCCATTGTGTGGAAGATGCTTGACAGTGTTAGAGGATCACAGAGGCTGATAACAGGAGATGGGAAGAGTGAA
>NW_006283227.1:198297-203672 GCF_000327345.1 Myotis davidii
GAATCATTCCGCCCTGGGACTGAAGGTTGGGAAAGACATCACAGTCCCCATGCTCCCTCTGACCCACCACAACTCCCCAGTGAAATAACCTAACATGATGCCAGGTATACTAGAGGTATTTTTTGCGTGAAGAAATGCATAAATATTAATGTTGTTATTGAGGGCTTCCTATGACCCAGGCAACGTGCTAATTTTCTCCTCACAGCAATGCTGTAAAGTAGATGCTGCTATCATTTCCATTCTACAAATCCAGAAATTAAACTCAAAGAGGCTGAATCACTTGACCAAAGACGCACAGACAGGAAGTAGAAAAGCAAGGTGGATCTCAATGAGAGGTCTGCCTCCTCAAGCAATAGGCAGAACATGGTCATCGCCTGTGGCCTGCCGCCACTGCTGCTGCACCTGCTTTGCTGTTTCTTCAAGCCCCAGCAATGGGCTGCTGTTCACACTGAGGCCTGGCTAGCATCCCACTGGAAAGGGCCAGCCTCTGCCTGCTATCCCCAGGCCAGAGCATACTGAGCCCCTCAGGGTGGGTCAGCCCCAGAAAAGGGCCCAAGCTGCCAAGCTTCAAGTGGTCCCTCAGCTGTCCCTCTTCATCCTGACCCTTCCCTTGTATTGGTGGCTACTCAGAGTCTTGCCCTTTTCCTCCCAAAATTATGGCCTGATGTCTCAGGAAAGCCTGAGTCCAATGTCAATAAATACTCTAGTGGATGTTTAGAAAGTTGTTCTTACTCTTATTTCCTCTTTCCTTGGGATCTGTAATACTTTCTCATAGCAATAGGTGCCTCCTATGAGCTTGTAAACTAAGGACCTAATTATATTCTCGTCCTTACCAAAAAGCCAGTAAGAAAAAACAATTCACTATACCCCAGGGTTGACCAATGTGAAGAATGAGGCAAAAGTCACACACTGTTCCTGCCTCTAAAAATGTCTGTGGTTCTTTTGTGCATTGAGTCCCATCTTATCTAGGCCTAGGGGTAGGGGACTACATGAGGATTAAGGAGGCAGATTGGTCCTTGCCTGCTACCTTCCCACAGGAGTGTACTGTCTGTGGGAAGGACAGGCAGTGATCACCATAACACAAGTAGACTTTTGATTTGTCAAAAAGAAGAGTTTCCCCAGAGGAAACAATGGATATGAAGACAAATTCACCTAATCTAACACTGATTCAAGCACCTCTGACATGTTGCTGAGATGTTGGAGTCCACCAAGAAGAGGCAGCTGGAAAGCTTGTTCAGAACAATAGCCAGACCTCTAATGATAGATATGAGAGATGACAGACAAGGCATGGAATCTTATCTGTATCTTTCTGGAAGAGTTTTTAGATTTGAATAAAGGTGAACAGCTAGTATTCATTGACAGCTGTAGTGGACACACCCTAAGCTTACCCCAATGAGTCATGTCCATGCATATTCCCCTCCATTTGGGTGTGGGGTGGAATATGTGCTTCTAACCAATAAAATATGGTGAAGGTGACACAGGATGTCACACCTGTGACTACATTACGATGGAGATTAGAGTCCATCATGCTAGAAAACACTAGGAAGATCCTCTTGCTGATCTTTGAAAAGCCATATTGTAACTTCATAGAGAGAGCCACATGGCAGGGAACTGTAGGTGACCTTAAGGACCTGAGGGAATGTACTCAGCCAACAACCACGTGACCTTGGCAGAAGACTTCAAACTCCAGATAAGAATGCAGTCTGGTCCTAGCCAGTTTGGCTCAGTGGATAAAGCATTGGCCTGTGAACTGAAGGGGGGACACCTGTAATACTTTCAACAATAAAGATATATTAAAAATAAAATAAATTTAATTTTTTTTAAAAGACCGATGAAACTGACAGCCTAGAATAGCTCCAAAGGGGATTCCAGTCAAGGGCACATGCCCAGGTTGTGGGCTTGATCCCCAGTAGGGGACGTGCAGGAGGCAGTCAATCAATGATTCTTTCTCATCATTGATGTTTCTATCTTGTGAGATCTCTCTCTCTCCCTTCCTCTCTGAAATCAATAAAAATATATTTTTTAAAAGAATGAAGCCTGGTCAACAATTCAACCTCAGCCTTGTGAGACCCTGAGTGAAGGATCCAGCTAAGCTGTGCCTGGACTTTTTTTTGTGTCTCACAAAACTGTGAACTAATAAATGTGTATTCTTTTTTTAAAAAAAATGTGTGTTCTTTTAAGCTGCTAAATGTGTAGTAACTTGTTACCCAACAATGGAAAATGAGCACAACAATATTACTAGTTCATAATATGAATAGACATTTGACCCCAAGGTCAGATCACTTCCTAGGGTGAACCAACAAAACTCAAGTAGACATGGAAGTGACTTCTTATAGTTCTGAAAGCCATAAAAGAATCCATGAGAGCCATATTGTTCCACAGAAACTGTACCCATTAAGACAAGTTCCCCAGGGCATGTGATGGCTACACAATTCTGGAGAGAAAAGATGGCATCTCTGCCCTCAGATGGCCATAATCAAAGAAAAGGTTGAGGGAAAAGAGAATGTCTTCAAGTTTCCAACAAAGTTCAAGAAGCCACATACACAGTTGAGCTTGAACTTTTAGGGCAACTGAAGGGGCTTAAAAGGTGAAATGCAGAAGTAGAAGAACATGATGATGCAGAAGTGAAAGTGAAAGCTGAAGACAGACTTTTTGGACACATAATCCAATTTAAGGAACACACATAGCCATGGTTGCTATAGACACCCTAAATTTGAGGATCTGAGTAATTCCCACTACTGAAATTTCAAAGATGACATTTTTCAAAGTACTTAAATACCCCCAAATGACCAGAAGGTGAAACACCTTCCTAAACATCAGGTGCATTTACACAGTACTTTCAATTTATTGAACAGTTTTTAAGGGAGTAACTTAATTTCACTAAAAACTAAAATATTTGGCTGAGAGCATCATAAAATCAGGCCGCTGATGTCTCAACATTAGCACTGCTCTGTAGCTTAGAGTCTACATGAGATTTAAGAGGAGCATCAAAAATACACAGTCCCGCCCTAACCGGTTTGGCTCAGTGGATAGAGCATCGGCCTGTGGACTCAAGGGTCCCAGGTTTGATTCCGGTCAAGGGCATGTACCTTGGTTGCGGGCACATCCCCACTGGGGAGTGTGCAAGACTAGGCTGATCGATGTTTCTCTCTCATCGATGTTTCTAGCTCTCTATCCCTCTCTCTTCCTCTCTGTAAAAAATCAATAAAGTATATTTTTTTTAAAAAAATACACAGTCCCAATCTTGCTATATGAACAAGAACAAATATTAAATACATTTCTGGAAAATTAAATAAATAATGATTAGTTCCACTTCCAGTTCAAGTCAATGAACCAGATATATGCATTTACTGTCTCTTTATAAATTAGGTTCATCAAAAAGATGACACTAAAACAGAGTTAAATGTGCAGGAGGGTGTTTATTAGGAAGTGCCTTTGGGAGAAATATCCATAGAAAGCTTGAGAAGGGAGCAAGACTGGACAAACTGGTCACACGAGCTATGATACAGGATTTGGTGAACCACACAGAACAGTCTAGAGATAGAATAGCCCTTCAGAGTTGTCTTAAGTTACTCTCAATATCTTGAGATGGCATTTATATATCACCTTAATAAGTCATTAAATGTGACTATACTAGGAGGGGTCTAATCTTGGGAAAATTGACTGCAGCTAAGGCAAGCCCTAAAGAGGCAGACAGCCCTAAAGGGGAGTCCTCTCAGCAAGAAGGCCTTCATTAACAGCGGGTGTAGGTGGCAAGTCTCTGTGTTCACCACTTATCCTCCCTTTAAAATAATCATGCAAAAAACAAATATAATATGACAGCAAGAAAGAATGGGAGAAGATGCTCAAATGCATTAGTTATTAGGGATATGCAAATCAAAACCACAGGAAGTAGAACTTCACACCCACTAAGATGACTAATATCAAACAACATTAAAAATAATAAGTGTTGGTGAGAATGTGGAGAAATTGGAGCCCTTGTGCATTGCTGGTTGAAATGTAAAATGATCAAGCTGCTGTGGAAAACAGTTATACAATTCGTCAAAAAGTTAAACATAGAATAATCATGTGACTCAGCAGTTCTGCTCCTATATACCCAAAATAACTAAAAACAGGTGTCCAAAATATATATGTACATGCATGTATATAGCAGTGATGCGAAATATTTGGATTAGAACCTGGATTCTTTGTCCTCCAGAGTCAAAGAATGAATTCACGGACAGAGAGCAGTATAGCAAATGTGGAAATTTATTGAAGAACAAGTACAGATTCTCACGTGGGGAAAGAGAAAGTGTCCCACAGAATGGACTCCCACGTGGGGAGGGGGGAAAGGGTTCCCCGGACTTCCTGTTTCCACGGTTTATAAAGGCTGCAGGGAAGGTGGGGGTGGAGGGATGAAGGAGAGATTAACCGGGGAACTTATATGCATACTAGAGGCCCAGCGCATGAAATTCATGCATGGGAGGGGAAGTCCCCTCAGTCCAGCCTGCACCCTATCCAATCCAGCAGCAAGAAGGCCTTCATTAACAGGGGGTGTAGGTGGCAAGTCTCTTTATTTTGTAACTATAGACCTTTTTTGACTACTTCCAGTTCCCTTGTCTTATGGAAATGTAACTGCACCTAGCTTCCTTGTGTTATGGAATTGTACCTTGTCCCAGTCTGTAGCCCTGTTGTGGTTTTTTTTTTTTTTTTCATGGACCCCAATTCTGAAAATTCCCTAAGCCTGCCTATATCCCCCTAAAAGTCCTCTTTTAGCAGCAGTATTCTCAATAGCCAAAAGTGGAACTAGCCAAAATGTCCAACTTAAATGAATTGATAAACAAAGTGTGACATTCATATGTGGAATCTAATGAGCAAAATAAATGATGAACAAAATATCCAGAAACATATAAGCATGGAACAGACTGATGAATTTCAGAAGGAAGGTGGGGGTGGAGGGATGAAGGAGAGATTAACCGGGGAACTTATATGCATACTAGAGGCCCAGCGCATGAAATTCATGCATGGGAGGGGAAGTCCCCTCAGTCCAGCCTGCACCCTATCCAATCCAGGACCCCTCAGAGGATATCCGACTGCCAGCACAATCTGGGACCACTGGCTCTAACCCAGCCATGGGCAGACGACAGCCCGCGGGCAGGATCCAGCCCGTTTGAAATGAATAAAATTAAAAAAAAAAAAGACCGTACCCTTTTATGTAATGATGTTTACTTTGAATTTTTATTAGTTCACACAAACACTCCATCCATGCTTTTGTTCCAGCCCTCCGGTCCAGTTTAAGAACCCATTGTGGCCCTCGAGTCACAAAGTTTGCCCACCCCTGGTCTAGAACATCTGCCTGCAAAAGACTCAATACTGGTGCATTCCTGGCATGCAGT
>NW_006283227.1:203875-209140 GCF_000327345.1 Myotis davidii
CGCCTGAGGATATGTTTCCATTGATTTTTAGAGAATGTGAAAGAGAAAGGGAAAGACAGAGAGAAACATCAAAATGAGAGGAACACTTTGATTGGTTGCCACCTGCATGAGCCCTGACCTGGGCCCCAGCCAGGGAGGAGCCTGCAACCTAGGTACATGCCCTTGGTCAGAATTGAACCCAGACCTGCCATCCAAAGGCCAAGGCATTATCCACTGAGCCAAAGTGGCTAGGACTGGATATGACATTTCTTAGCCCTTCAGCAGTAGACCTTCGTTTTTTTCACCAGGAGTGTGGTGAAAAACTCTAGATCACCTTTTTGGATTCTTATTACCCAAGTTACTAAGAATATTACCAGTGGCATACAGGGAACTTAGCCAATGAGTGGTCAGAAAAGGTGTTTCCTCTGTAGTTCACACCAATTGCCGGCTTGCCCCCTCTGCCCCCGGCCCAGACCTGATGCCTCTGGTCCAGGCTTCAGGCTTGGGCAGGGGACCTCCAGACCCCTCTGATTGACAACTCCGCCCCCGCCCAGGCCTGATGCCTCGGCCAGAGGTGTTGACTTCCATCACCCTCCAATCGCCGGATTGCCAGAGGTGTCAGGCCTGGGCAAGGGACCCCCATCTCTCCCCATCGCCAACTTCTAGGTAGCTTCTGGGGCTTCTGGGGCCGGGGGCAGCAGGCAGGTGGCTTCTGCGGTGGCACACGGGGCCTGGATGGCAGCTGGCAGCTGCGCTGTCCCACCCTGCCAGCACTATGTAAATTAGCCGCCATCTTTGTTTGCGGTTAATTTGCATATTGCGCTGATTAGCCAATGGGAGGCTTAGTGAAGGTATGGTCAATTACTATGTTTGTCTATTATTAGATAGGATATGCATAGCTCATGGACACAGACAATAGTGTGGTGAAGGCTTGGAAGGGGCAGGTGAGGGGTGGAGAAGCCCAATGGGGAAAAAAACAACAAAGGGGACATCTGAATACTTTCAACAATAAAGGTAAATTTTTAAAAAGTGGTTTATAGCTTTAATAATAATATTAAAGATAATATTTTTAAAAAAGAAAGAAGCCAGACACAAAAAGTCATTTATTGTATGATTCCATTTATATAAAATATTAAGACTAGGTAAATCTCTAGAGACAGAATACAAATTGGTGGTTGCCAGGGCTTCAGGGAGAGGGGCTAGGGAGCAACTGCTTAGAGTTTATGGATCTGAGCTGCCTGTCATTACTTGAGCCAATTTAGCAGAGACAGGGTTGAATCATATATGAGCATTTATTCCAATAATGCCAGCAGTATGGGAGAGCAGCAGGTCATCCACGAAAATCTGCTCTGCACCCCACCATAAGCCAGCTGCTTATATTGGGTAGGAGGACAAAGATTACATGAGGAAGTAGGCAAAAGGGATAAGAATAGATATGCAAAATGGGAAGCTTACAGGTAATGTAAACTGGGGGTTTGCAAAGGCCTGAGGGTATGCAAAGGGCTGGGGCCTTTCAAAGGGCTGGCACCTCTGGTTTCTGCAACAAAGGGGTGGAGAAGCCCAATGGGGAAAAAAACAACAAAGGGGACATCTGAATACTTTCAACAATAAAGGTAAATTTTTAAAAAGTGGTTTATAGCTTTAATAATAATATTAAAGATAATATTTTTAAAAAAGAAAGAAGCCAGACACAAAAAGTCATTTATTGTATGATTCCATTTATATAAAATATTAAGACTAGGTAAATCTCTAGAGACAGAATACAAATTGGTGGTTGCCAGGGCTTCAGGGAGAGGGGCTAGGGAGAGACTGCTTAGAAATTCAGCAGAGACAGGGTTGAATCATACATGAACATTTATTCCAATACTGCTGGCATTATGGGAGAGCAGCAGGTCATCCATGAAAATCTGCTCTGCACTTCACCATATGCCAGCTGCTTATATTGAGTAGAAGGACAGGACCTGGGGAAGTGGGCACAAGGGATGAGAATGGGTATGCAAAGTGGACAGTTTATAGGCAATGTGGACTGGGGGTTTGCAAAGGCCTGAGGGTATGCAAAGGGCTGGGGCCTTTCAAAGGGCTGGCACCTCTGGTTTCTGCAACAAGGTTGTTAATCTTTCCATGATAATAGGCAGCTCTGGGATGGGGAGGATGGGCAGCATTTCCAGGTGAGCTCCCAGGTCCCAAGTGCAACTCCCAGCAAGGTTAGAATGTGCTTTCCTTAATCAGAACAAAACAATCACATTTAACAGTTAACATTTAACAATCACATTTAATATTAATGATTAATATTTCTTATATTTATAGCTGGTCTCCAATATTCTATTTCTTCCCCAAACAGTTTCATTTGGGGGTGATGAATATGCTCTGCAACCAGACAAAGGTGATGGTTGCACAATATTGTAAGTTCACTAAATGCCAATGAATTGTTCCCTTTAAAATGGTTACTTTTATGTTATGGAAATTTTATCCCAATAAAAATGTTTTTTTTTAAATGGGAGGGGATCTGCAATGACTTGAAAATTCCACCAAACTTCTGGAAGCTGCTACATCAAGATTAATGAAGCTGATGGACACAAACAATAGTGTGGTGAAGGCCTGGGAGGGGCGGGTGTGGGTAAATGGGAAAAAAATGGGGGACATCTGTAATACTTCCTTTTTTTACTATAGCCTTATTGATTTCAGAGAGGAAGGGAGAGGGAGAGAGAGATAGAAACATCAATGATGAGAAAGAATCATTGATTGGCTGCCTCCTGCATGCCCGCTACTGGGGATGGAGACCACAGCCCTGGCATGTGCCCTTAACTGGAATCGAACCCCGGACCCTTCAGTCTGCAGGCTGACACTCTATCCACTGAGCCAAACCAGCTAGGGCTAATACATTCAACAATTAAAATAAATTAAAAAGAAAATAATAAAAATAAATTTTAAAAATGTTAAAAGACTGATGAAGCTGACAGTCTAGAATAGCTCCAAAGGGGACTTCAACTAAGGAAGGAACAAAATTAGCTTAGACAGTCTCCCAACTCAGAGACAGCAGGTCTGACAGAGGGCAGGAGTAAGAAGTGCTTAAAGCATAGAGATTAACAGAAGATTTCTATATGAACAGTACTCTTCCCCAGAAGGCTCAAAGCCAGTATTTAATGCAAGAACGAAAAAAAAAATAATAAGAGTTCTTCTGTAAAGAAATTAAATAAATTGTCTAGGGAGACTAGCAAAGCTGAAGTGGGTATTGAAACCACACAAAAAATCTCCCAATTATGACATTTGGAGAGCCCCCCAAAAAAGCTATCATCACACTTCCTCTTCATCTTAAAACAAAGTCTGCTAATCAATGTCTTGCCCATGTACACAGAGCAACCAGTCAGCCTCAGTCTTAAGTGCAACCAAACAACAGAGAAAGGCCAAACATTTGACGATGGTTTACAGGATGACAGAGAAATATCAAGAAAAACAACCAGCAAAATTGGCTCTGATGGAAAAAGATGATTAAGGTACAGAATAACTAAAAGAGGACAAGCAAAAGTATATTTTATTAATATCCTCACAAAGATTTGAGAAGATTTTGAATGTATAAAACAAAAACAAATTATTATGAAAAATGACAATAGAACATGAAAGATCACTTGGAAATTAAAACTACAGTTGCAAACTTAAAAATCCAATAAAATAATGTAAAAATCAAATTGAGAGAAACGTAAAAATGTAGAACTGAAATACAAAAAAGGATAACACCAAGTCCTGGCAAGAATGTGGATTGGTTCAAACTTTCACACATTGCATGTAGGCGTTGTTCATTGATACAACCACTTTAGAAAACTTTGTGGCAGTATTTACTAACGCTAAAGCTCAACACATGCCTATCCTATGAACCAGCAATTCTATTCCAATGAATATACCAAACAGATATGAGCACTTATAGTCACCAAAAGACATGTACCAGAATATTCATAGTAACATTATTCATAGTAATCTCAAACTGGAAACCATCCAAATTCCCTCAACAGTATCCAAAAATTTGGTCAGCAGACTGATATAGTCACCAAATACAATGCAATGCAGCGATAAGAAAGAATTATTGGAGGAGAACCAAGATGGCAGCATAGGTAAACACCTGTACTTGATGCCTCCCACAACCACATCAAATTTACAACTAAAATACATATCAACTCTCATCCAGAACCACTGGAAAGCTGGCTGAGTGGAAGTACTACAACTAGAGAGGTAAAGAAAAAAGCGCATTGAGACTGGTAGGAGGTGCGGAGGCATGGAATGGGCTGGCACCCGGGTGTGCCACTTTTTTAATCGGGAGGGAGATACTAGCTCCCTCTTATTCTGAGCTCCAGAGCCGGGTGAGTCATGGGGGGACCCAGACACATACAGGGAGAAACTGGACTGTCTGGCATCGGGGCAGGAACTGAGGACAGCTTTCTTCCAGACGGAGGTGCTTCCAACGGTCATTGTTTCTGTGCTGGGACCTCCCCGGTGCAGGGCTGACTGGCAGCCATTGCTGTTTGCTCTGCCCTGGAGATTCCCTTAGACCCCGCCCCACCCAATTTACAACCCTACCCAAGCTGTGCACAGCAGCTTTTGCATACAGAACATGAAAGATCACTTGGAAATTAAAACTAAAGTTGCAAAATTAAAAATCCAATAAAAGAATTTAAAAATCAAATTGAGAGAAATATAAAAAATGTATAACTGAAATACAAAAAAGGATAACACCAAGTGCTGGCAAGAATGTGGATTGGTTCAAACTTGGCCTGTCCTTTCTCAGTCTAAAACCTATCAAACAAGGTACAGCTGGGTCTGGGAGCCCCAAAGCTATTAAAATAAGGCCCAAGGCCACACCAGCACCAGCCTGCCTTGCTTCACAGCTAGTCCTCATCTGGTATCAGATTGGGGGCACTCCACAAAAGTGTCTGCTCCAGCCATGAACCTTCTCAGTTCCCTGAACATATCTAGTTCCTTTAGGGGGACCTTCTTCTATTTCCCACCTAAGGAGACCCTTTTTACCTTTACGGCCCTGTTCAAAGGCCCTCTTCTCTGAAGCTTTCTGCAGCCTCTCCTAGCAGTTCCTTCCTCTTCATGTCACCAAACCTCATTCTGCCTAGTTTCACACTCTGCAGTTCAGAGGTCGACATGGAAGGCGCACCCTCCCAGCCCTGAGTACTGTAGAGGGGAGTGTGCACTTGTGTACCTGTACCATCAAGGAGACTCACAGAGCAGGTATCTTATGACTTTAATCTGCTTTGTTGTGTATCGATCTCTGCCCTCTCCCTTTGG
>NW_006283227.1:209218-219150 GCF_000327345.1 Myotis davidii
CCTGATGCACGATGCAGACCACAAGATGGAACAGGTTCTGCCCATGCAGAGGCAGCTTTGTCCCTATGTGTACTACTTAGCATACACCCACTCCTGGGGCACCAATCCCAGGTGTTGGTTCACCCATTCCATCAATATGGGGTGCAAGGACTCAGACACAATGAGGGTCTGACCCCCGGGCCCACTGCGGGCCTCTGACTGTGACCCTGGCTCTCAGGTACTTGGGGGGCTGGTAGAGACTGTCAGGTCGACTTGGCAGTGTGAATTGACAGCCTGCCCAACCCTGCCTCCTCCCTGCTACCTTAGTGGGTGTTAGTGCCTAATCAGCCTTTGGACTCCTCCCTCTAGCATCAGCTTCCTGAAAGACCCAACCTAAAATGATGGGTTCTAGAATGGTCCCAAAAGATGGTGGTAAGAAGGAGGTCTTGGTGCATAATATACTCCTTACCCACCCATTTGGAAATGAGGAACCCATCCTGGGGGCAGGTGGTATGCAGACAGCCCTGACACAAGGCGACAGCCCAGTCACTGGACCTGCAGGTGGGAGAGGAATGTCTTGGCAGGTGAGAAGATACAGGCAATGTACGTGAATGGATGGAGGTGACTTCTGTGCTTTCATGACGCACAGGGGATGACCAGCTTAGGGAGACTAAAAAAGTGAAAACTAAGGGAGAAGCCCAGAGTCTCCTCCATAGCTTATAGAGTAGTCCCCATCTCAGGTAGTGGACAAAAGTCAAAGCTAGGATTTGACTGGAGTGGCTGAATTTCAAGGATGTTCAAAGACCATTGAATATTCAACCAAGGCAGGTCTGTCATCTCAACATCAGAAACCCACTTGGGAAAACCTGCATCCCTGACACAAGGAACAGGGGCATCTGGGCAAAAGCCTGAGACGATCTGGACTCCTCAGATTTCTCTGGAAGGTCTGAGTCTGTGGCAGCAGAGCCTACTCATTCACACCCTATGCCTGGGGGAGAAAAAAAGGCACACGGCATTCCCCACAGGGGCCCTCCATCTATGCAGGGAGGGTCACTAACTGTCCCAATTTACTGAGGGACTGGCAGTGCTACAACCTAGTAAGTCCCAGGAAAACCAGGGAGAGGTGGCAGCCTACTGGCAGGCAGGACCCAACCGCACAACACAGGCACGGCATGCAGGGCCTGGAAAGGGAAGAAAGGGACTACACCTTCCCTCCCCAGAAACTGCAAGAGAGATCCCGGGGAGACACTGAAGGAAAGGAGACAGGGGCTCATGACGAGGAATACCACTCACAAGGAGTTCAACATAGACAGGTGGTGGTGGACGATACAATATGGCCTCCCTGGGGAGGCCACAATGGATGGTCAACTGACGAAGGTAGAGTCTAAAATGGAAACTCAAAAGAGTAAATATGGATAACAGGGGGCTCAGGCAGCTACCCCAATAGACAAGTCATGATGCCTTATCAAGGTTCTGCCCCTGAGCCAGTTTTCAGACCTGGAACCATGGACCAGGGAGGTGCCTGGGCCCCCAGAGAAAAGGATGTTGCAGAACCATGGCTGGAAGACATTGCAATGATCCCCCAGCCCTTCCCAAAGGGACCACCAGCTATGTACTGGATGACTGAACATTGGAAAGTGGGGAACCCAGATAGTTGGAAGATAGGGGAAATTCAGTGCCCAATCTGACACTGAGTTGGGAGACTCAGTAAACTCTGTGTCTGTGTATGCTTAAGGAAGGCCTCCTGTGCTGAAGTTTCTGAGCAGAGGATGTCACTGGGTCCAAAGTATACTGGGCCATTCCTGAGGATTTCAGTGGTTTTGTGTAGGGAGAGTCCTGCATCCAATATACTCCAGAATGAGGTGTTGAGCCTAGTGAGATTTCTTCTGAAGAATCTTTCAGAAATAAGACAAAGTGGTATTATAGCAGGAACTCAGCTGGGTAAAGAGAAAATGCATAGCAAAAGAACTGGGAGAATATGGCCAAATTGTGAATGTTCTTGCCTCCTGGTAACGCCTCATGAGCATCCTTTGTCCTGACTCTTCATGTACTTTCTGTCTTTTCCATAGTGGCCACAGTGAGCAGGCAGATACTCAGGAGTCAGTGGAATAAGTCTTCTGCACATGGCCCATTAGTCCACCCATTAGTGCCCTGTAACCATGGTCCTAGGATGGCAACACATGCTCCAGGTCCCCCATACCCAAATCTCCTAAACACAGGAGCTGGACTGCACAGCATGATGTAAGCCCACCCAGGAGATAGGGAGGGCCTGGAGCGTGGGTCATGGCTTATTTGCTCAGAGACTGAGGAGAGTAAAGAACACGTAGAGGAAGAGACCAGGAATGATGGAAACATGAAAATAAGTAGCTCCCAGCCCCCACCCCCAATTACAGTTGATATAACCATTTGTAATGTGAATGTGGATGAAGGGCCACCAGAAGTTCACAGAAACTGCCAAGGTGCAACTCTGCTGTGCCACGGTCTGTGAGCAGGCCCCACACCTAACCAGGGAGTCCAAGTCACCTGGTGCAATGTATGTGAATGGATGGAGGTAACTTCTGTGCTTTGATGATCCACAGGAGATGACAAGCTTAGGGAGACTGTCTGGGCTCCCCACTTTCCAATGTTCATATAACCATTTGTAATGTGAATGTGGATGAAGGGCCACGAGAAGTTCACAGAAACTTCCAAGGTGCCAACTCTGCTGTGCCACAGTCTGTGAGCAGGCCCCACACCTAACCAGGGAGTCCAAGTCACCTGTCCGTGTCTGCAGGATCCCTGTAGTACAGCTTCTTTCCACAGCCTTGGAGTGCCAGGAAGACAAAAACAGAATTAAGTACTGCGCTCAGGTTGGACCAATCGATCTGGGCTGTGTTGAGAGGGACACAGGCAAACAGAGCTGTCTAGCGGGCAGAGAAGAAGGGAGGCAAGGAGTGTGCATATTGGAAACAGGCCTGAGGCTCAGGAGTCCAAATGGGAGAGTTGGGGAAGAAGTAACAAGGCTTGCTGTCGTCTCACACTGCCAAGGCTGCCCCGCATCTTCTGCATCAGTCCAGGACACGGAACTGAGGCCAAGGGGTGACCAAGCAAATTAGAGACAAGAAGCCCTTTGTCACGGGCAGACTGCTGGACCCAACGGCATCTCCTCTCAGGGGACCTCTCATCCCAGGTGGTAGGCAGCCTCCAGCGGGAGGGGCAGGGGTACAGTACCTAACCTGTGGAGTCACTTACAATTTGGAAAGTCTAGGTGAACAGTGAGTCCAGAGCAGGCCTGCAGGGAGAAGGAAATGAGTCCCTGAGAAGCACGAAGAGGGATCTGAAACAGAAACCACTAACATGGGATTAGCATCCTAATTTCACAATACATGCCCACAACTTGACACAAAAAAAGACAAGCAGCTCAGGAGAAGGATGGGCCACAGGTAGTTCTTGGAGGAGGAAGCAGGAGATGCTGAGAAGTAGAGGAGGGAAACCAGGAATTTGGGACAAGCAGCTCTGAGCAGGGTGGTGCCAAAAAACCTGTGGCAGGAGCAAACTGGAACGTCTCAGGGCCTCAGAGCCAAAGAATGATGCACACTGTGGTGGAGAGGGGCGGAAAACGGCAAAGGCAAATGCTCAGAGGGCCATGGGGGCAAGGGCGTTCACTTGGGTGTCAGCAGGGGCACAAGAAAGGGAGGCTGACTTTTGGCAGGTGCCCTGGGCTCTAAAGAGGTGGCTGTGTTCATGAGCAGAGCCCCCTCAAAGAGCAGTGACAGAAATGGCACGGACTTCCTACAAGAAAGACTGGATGACTTATGGGATGGAAATGCAGGCTGGGGAAGAAGTGGAGCTTGAGGAGGAGCCTCCCTCCTGCCCTGGAAGGCAGTGACTATTGTCATAGTGTCTGTGGGTGGGGGGTCCCTGCAGAGGTACGGCAGGAGGCTGGGAAGGAGCAGGAGGAGTCCCAAGAAGAACCCAATATCCCTTGGGAGCTGCCAGGTCTCCAGGGCACCTGTGCAAGGCCAAGCAGTGGAAGGCAGAGGGGGCCTGCTCTGGCAGGTGAGGAGAACCTACCTTCCTTCACTGGGCTCTTACCTGCCAGGACTTTGTTCCTGAGAGGGGATGGGTAGCAGTTGGTGAGAGAATGTCACCTGGCAGTCAGAAATCAGACCGTTTTAGGTTTCTGTGCCCACGTTTTATTTGTACTAAAAATCAGGATTGAGTTGCAACTGGGTCCCTAAGACAGTGGCAGCCAAGACCATCCCACCCTCACTTGCAACGTGGCCAGGCAGGCCACTCTTCTTGAGCCCACGCACTCGGCATGGAATTGACCTTGCAGCCACCACCCTTGGAGCTCCCCATCATTAGACCACCCTCCTCACCTTTACGGTTCTGCTCCCCAAAGGAGAGATCATACACCCTGTTCTCAGCAAACAAGAGTGACAGAAAAAGGAGTCCTTCTGTAGTGCCATCACTGTCTCCCACCAGCAGCCATAGACTGTCTCTAGCTCACTGGGCAAGTTCCATTTCTTCAAACAAGAGGATTTTGGAGGAACACCACAAGCTGGCCAGGCGGGAGACCCTCCTTAATGTCTTGAAACTCCCATAGGCGGTTCTGAGATCCTCAGTGTCAGCAGCTAGAAATGATTTTGGGGGGGAGGAGGGGAAGCCAGCATGGATGGAGTTGGACCTGGTGATCATTAAAGCCCCCTGCAGCCCTGAGGCCTAAGTCCTATGAAGGTACCCTCTGTCCCTCACCTCATGGCCAGCATTCCTGTTACTGCCAGCTTCTGCAAGAAGAGAGTAGGTGCAGCTCACTGGAAAAGAAAGGCCTCTGTTGAGTCAACATTTATATGCAATTACTGTGGCCCGGGCTCTCAGTTTACAGAAACAAGAAGACACAAGCCTTGCCTTCAAAGAACTCGGAGCCCCTGAGGGGCTCTCAGTGACAAGAGTTTCAGCCCTGGGAGGAAAGAGCCCAGTGAAGGAGGGTATGTGGGAAGGTACAAGGTGCTACCAGAAGGGGGACACAAGAGTACCGGATGCTTGTTTGTGGGGTAAAGGGATGTTAAAGTTGCACCTGGAAGGACAGGAGTTTGCCAGGACAGGAGGAGGCAGGCACTCCAGGCATCAGAAAGCACAGGCGCCAGAGGCAGAGTCCTGGTAGAAGGCGTGCAGATGCCCAGGGTGCAGGGACTGTGCAGCACTGTGACCCAGAGGGTGATGAGGGAGGGCTGGGACCACTGAAATGCTCTCCTAGACCCCCAGGTGTTTGCCCTTAAACAAGAGAGGACTCCACAGGGTTTCCTGTCTGGGGTTGATGAGAACACATGTGCAGTTTGATGGCACCTTGTAGGACCCACTGGAGGAGGAAATACAGTGTTGTCCAGGCCAGTGGGGGAGACTTAGGTAATAGCCCTGGCCCCAGACCATGAAGCCTGAACTCAGGGGGTAGCAGCGGGGACAGGAAAGAGTAGCACTTGTTCTGATCAGGCATTTCAGAGGCAGGGACACGGGCCTTGGTCATCAAATAAAAGTGAGGAAGAGCATGGGTCAGTGGACAGGAGGAGTCAAGTGTGGTGGCACCGAGAGGATTGAGCTCATAACTGAGAGCTAGAAGAATAGAAACAGCCAATAGGGAAGGTGGATTTGTTTGAGACATGTCATCTCTGAGGGTCAGCAAAAAATGCCAATGTGAAGACCTCAGCTCAAGGCACTACCAGGGGCTAGGGTGGGGTGGGTAGGGGTATGGAGGATCTTGCAGAAAGCAGAGCTGGCCTGGGCATTCAGACCTCAGGTGCAGGACTCAGTCTAGTTGTCCTGTCGGGGGCCTCCATATCCCCCAGGGTCCATTCTCAGGGTCCCCTTAGGTCATTCAGGCCCCAGGCTTCCACATTGCTGCATGCCTACTGGTGCAGGGCAGACTGAGGGCAGGTGTCATGGTAATGAAAAGGGCATTGCCTGGCCTTGGCCACTGAGTGGGAAGCCACCTGCCACGTGGTTCCCAGTGCCCAAAGGTACATCCTTACCAGCTCTGCCCCACTCTCCTGGTGACTCCCCCCTCCTCACAAGCTAATCCTCTTCAGCTCCCTCCTAGTTTAGTTCTGCTCCATCCCCAGCTATTTGCAGCTGAGACATATATCTCCACAGCAACCCACCCCCTCTGCCCTACTCCAAATCCAGATACACCTCCACCCTGCAGCTCCACCCTCTGCTTTCTCACAGTTCTGCCCCCAGCTACTCCCAAAGCTTTCCCTCATTTCACCACCCCCCAGTTCTGCCTCTGCCACAGCTCCTTCCCATCTACTCCCAGAGCTATTTCCCACCAGTCTGCCTCCAGACACTGTCCCCCAGCTCCTCCACTACTCGCCTCCGCCTTCACCCCCTCTGAGCTCAGCCTCCCCAGCTTCCCTGCACCCCCTCCCGCAGATCCTTCTCCACCAGCTTTTCCACAGCTCTGCCAACCCCATCCCACAGCTCCTCCCAGCTTTCTCACAGTTCAGACCCTGGCTCTGCCATCTCCTCCCCCTTCCACAGATCCTCCTCTACCAGCTTTTCCACAGCTCCCCCACTGCAATCCCACAGCTCCTCCCAGCTTTCTATAGGTTCAGCCCTCAGCTCCGCCTCCTCCAGCCCCTTGCAGATTCTCCTCCACCAGCTTTTCCACAGCTCTGCCAACCCCATCCCATAGCTCCTCCCAGCTTTCTCACAGTTCAGCCCTCAGCTCCGCCTCCTCCACCCCCTCCTGCAGATCCTCCTCCACCAGCTTTTCCACAGCTCCCCCAGCCCCACCCCAGAGCTCCTCCCCAGCTTTCTCAGAGCTCAGTCCTCAGCTCTGCCTCTTCCACCCTTTCCCGCAGATCCTCCTCCACCAGCTTTTCCACAGCTCCCACAGCCCCACCCCAGAGCTCCTCCCCACTTTCTCAGAGCTCAGCCCTCAGCTCCACCTCTTCCACCCTTTCCCCGCAGATCCTCCTCCACCAGCTTTTCTGCAGCTCCCCCACCCCCATCCCACAGCTCCTCCCAGGTTTCTCACAGTTCAGACCCCAGCTCCACCACTTCCTCCCCCTCACGTAGATCCTCCTCAACCAGCTTTTCCACAGCTCCAACAACCCCATCTTACAGTTCATCTCAGCTTTCTCACAGTTCAGTCCTCAGCTCTGCCTCCTCTGCCCTTTCCCGCAGATCCTCCTCCATCAGCTTTTCCACAGCTCCAACAACACCTTTTCACAGCTCCTCCCCAGCTTTCTCACAATTCAGGCCCCAGCTACTCCCCCTGGCTTTCTCCATTGGTCTCACCCAGATACTCTCCCCGCCCCCAACACCCAGTCCCGCCTTCTCCCCAAGCCCCGCCCCTCTTTTTGCCTAGCCCTTCCCACTGGCCACTGGTCAGGAGATCACAACCTGCCCTGGTCATCTTGTGAGCCTCAGTGTCCGGTGAGTCCAACAATGTCTCCTAGCAACCGTGGTCTGCATGCGTGTCTAAGTCTCTACCCGGCTGCTTACCTGCGCGCCAGCTAAGTGCCTGCAGAATCCTGGCACGTGTACTGCTACATCATGGAGTGCTGCTGTGTCCTGGTGTGCTACTTCCGGATGTCTGTGTCTAGGTGCCTTTGTAACACAGCAAGAAAAGGGGTTTTTGTCTCCGCCAGCACGGGGTAGCTCACCAACACCAGTGGGTGTCAACGGTCACCTGTCAGTGGTCCTGGAGCAGCTGAGGGGCAGCCAGGATGCTGGCCTGCTGCTCTGTGGTCTCAGCGTCCCAGAATCCTCTCTTCCTCAGGTCCTAGGAGGCGCTCTTCACCCTGGCTGTCTCCCTGGGCCGCAGGGAGTAGGAGGCCTGTCCTGTCCTGTGTGGTGGTCTCAGCTGGGTCAACCTAGCATAGCGACCTGCATGGCCAGTGGGGCCAGGAGGTCTGAGTCTCCAGAAGGGAGTGGGGATGCTCAGTTCGGCTGCAGGCCTGCTGGGCCCTCGGAAAGATAGTACTCCAGGGTTGTGGTTTGCTGTGGGACTGCAAGCATTCCTACCCCAGCTCAGGCCACACTTTTCTGTCTCCTCCTCTGGCTACCTTCACTTGCCCACCATCCTTGTAAGTGTGTGTGTGCCTGGGACAGGCCTCTGCTGTCTCTGCTCACAGAAACGACTGTAGTGGTCCACATGTACAGGTCTGTCCTCCCTGCTTCCTGCTTGGCCTTTAGGCTGTCACCACCTCATCCAGACCCCAGGCTGTGTGGTGCTCAGCTGGTTGCCCATGACAACCCTCCCAGTGGGACCTACCCAGGATTACATTGAGGGGAATGAGATTGTAGGGTCTCCAGATCCTTCCCATTTGATGATGTGAGGGCAGGGGGAGCTTTCTCCTACTGGTGACGGGGCTCTGCTGGGCTGTAAAAAACATGATCTCCTTACATCACATGGTTTTCTGTGCAGCTGGATGGGCCATCATGGTTTTCTGTGCAGCTGGATGGGCCTACCTGAACAGGTAGGGCAGGAGAGAGCTACTGCTATGATTAGCAGAACCAAACCCTGAGTAAGGTGCCACATGTGTTTCTCACCAGCTGGAACCTCCTTGGTCCTGGTGGTTTCCAATCCCTGCTGAGTAGACTGTTCTGGTATGTTAGCCAACATTGCTTTCTTGTCCCTAATGACCTTGACTCATTATCCCTCTTGTCCTTGTGCAGGTGAACAAGCAAAGGCAACTGGAAGAGTCTGTCTTCCTCAGGCCACAAAGCAGATACTAGGTAGGAGGGCACTCAGCCCCCTTTGTGCCTTTAGAGTGACCTCAGTTCTCCCTAGGGATGCCACCCATGCAGACCCGGTCTCCTTATTGTGATTTTGTGGCTTTGATGAGAATAGGTCCCAAAACTCCATGGTGGAAACTAGGCATATATCCCAGTAGAACAAATACAAATGGCCAGGCCACTGGGGAACAGCCAGCCTCTTCCATAAATAATTCAAACCCAATGACAGGGTGACCCTTTGTTATTCAGCAGGTGGATGAAGTTTAAGCACAGAGAACATGCACACCCAGGCCTCTGCCTAACAAGTCGACAGTCAATGAGTGTTTGTGGTAGTGTCCCTTATAGTAGCACAAAATGCAAAGCAGTCTGTGACTCTTCATCAATAGGGGAAAGTCAGTCAATCTTGTGGCCCACAATGGGATACCATGCAGGCAGCAAAATATGGGCTAGAAGAAAATGTAGACGTACAAGAATGTATTTGCTGGGCTGTGGATGGCGAAACCATTCTCCACGCTGTGGAGATGTGGGGGAAGATCTTTGCCTCTGTGGCCATTTGCCTGGGTGGTCACATAAAAGCACCACAGCCCTAGTGGCTTAAACAACAGACATGTATTGTCTCACTGTTGCAGAGGCTGGAGGTCAGAGATGGAAATGTGGGCCCAGTTTGCCTATATTGAGGACTGAGAGAGAAACTGTCCATCCCTGTCCCCAGGCTTCTGGTGGTTTTCAGGCAAGCTTTGGCACCCCTTGGCTTGCAGGTCTCAGCCTTTATCTTTACCAGGTATTCTCATGTATGCATGTCTGTCTGTAAATTATGTCCATCCTTGTCCCCAGGCTTGTGGTGGTTTTCAGGAAAACTTTGGCACCCATTGGCTTGTAGATCTCAGCTTTTATCTTGTGTGTGCATGGCTGTCTGTAAATTCCCTCTTTAGGTGAGGACATGGGTCATTGGAAGAGGGTCTCATTTTAACTTGATTAACTTTGTAAAGTCCTTTCCTTTATGGATATGGTCCTGAGGTGAGCAAGAGGTGGGGTCCAGAGCCCAGGGGTAGGAGACCCAGCCAGAGAGAAAGGGAGGGAATGCAGAGGAGCTGGGCACAGGGACTGTCAGGACACTGGGTTGGGTAGAGAGTGAACAGGTGGCAGCTTTTGTCCTCAGAGCCTGGTCTTTGAGAGTGGGTGTGTTTTCATAAGCACAAGGACATAATAGCTGATATCAGGTTTTATGTCCT
>NW_006283227.1:219394-221385 GCF_000327345.1 Myotis davidii
TTAAAGACAGGAGGTAAGAGACAAGCAGAGTGGGGGGTTGCTCATGTGGAGTGTGGTAATGAGGCTCAGGCCCTATGATGATGATGTGTAGCTACTGGTTCTGACTATCCTCTTAGGGGCAGGTGCTCACAGCCCTGTGGATACTGTGCTCCGCCAGGTACTAGGACCCAGCTGAGTCTTCAGGCCGAGTTTCTGCTCCTGCCACTGCACAGCTCTGAGGAGGAACGACCCCCTTCCCCAGGTACAAGGAAAAGAGGCGAGAACAGGGGATGAGTCAGTCAGGGCCCAAGATCATGGGCCATATTTTTATGCCTAGGTGCCACCTTCTCAACTGTAGAATGTGGTGACAATGGCACTGCCCACCCAGTTATTTGAGGATTGAATTCTAGGATCCGTGGATCATGCCCATCCCAGGGCCTGATATGGGCATGGTGTGTGGGTACTGGTGCCAATTGTTCCTGGTCCTGTTATTCCTTTCTCTAGGCTGCAGTAAGGGCCAGGAGTGCCTGCTGACAGCAGATAAGTAGTGATGCAGCCATTGGATTGAGAAATGTGGCTCCCAATGTGGTCAAGTGTAGGCACCTGGCAGGATGATCTAAGCTCACACAGTGGTGTCCAAGGGCCCAGCTGATATTTGATTATAAGGATTTTCAACCAGAAGCCTTGAAAGAGGGATCGGGATGCATAGGGACTGCAGCGCCTTGGGGTGAAAAGAGGAGACAGCTGACAGTGTTAGGGTGGGTGGGGGAGGGCAGGAGAAGGAAAGCTCAGGAGGGTCTTTGCTGAGAGAGGACTAGAACCCACTCACCGGGAGTGAAGCCAAAGCTCCCTTTCTCCCTTCTCTGTGCTCCCCTGGCCTCAGTGACCTCCTTTGTGGAACTGACCACACCCTGTGCTGAGGGCCTCTCCTTACCTGTCTCCACCTTCTTTCTTGAGCTCCTCAAAGACTCCATCTGATGGACGAGGCATCTGCATCACCAGCCCTTTCCATGGGGCCTGGCAGCTGAGTGCATGGGGATAGGAAGAAGGAGCCAACACGCTCTGCTCTCCCACCATCCCTGTCAGTGGGGTTCCAGGGCCCCAGGAGACGTTGCGGGGAGAGGTCAGCCCACAGACCATGAACACGGAAGGCTGATGCATGATGCTTATTGACATTCACACTTTTGGGTTTCCACAGGGCACGTGAGGCCCACGGATCTCTGGGGAGATGGAGTTCTCCTGCCTCTCCTTCTGGCAGCCTTATGCAGGCTTGGTCTTAAATGGGGTCATGACTCTGGAGACTCGTTGGCAACCCTAGTGAGCAGCCACAGGAACTGCACCATCGCCATTCACATTGTTCACAGGGACTGGGAAGATGCTCTCTGGCTGGAGCTGCTGCTGGAGAGGCTGGGATGGAACCCCATGCAGATTCAGGCTCTGCTCAGTGAAGGGAGAACTATGGGCAAGGAGTGATTGCTGGTAAGGCCTGACACCCCGAGAGCTGCTCACAGCCCTCCAAGAATACCCACAGGACCTAGCTCAGGAGTTCGGGGCTTGTTTTCTTTTGAAACTGGCCGTTCTGACCTGTAGGTGCTGCCCACAGCAGTCGGGCTGGGATCTGCCCATTAGTGGACCAGGCTCTGTCCTCTTCATTTCCCTCTCTCCTGGGCCTCACCCAGAATTCCCTGAGCAGAGTTTGACACATCGGAAGTTCTCAGTCAGAGGGACCCAGCTGACTCTGTGTCCCTTTGTTGAAATCAGCTTACCCTCTAGTGGGTTTAACTTTGAGTAACCGTTTCCTCTCACAGGAAGTCTTTGGTTTATGGAAGGGCAAACATCTCAGTTCTTCTCTCCTGGTGCCCAGGGCTCCTTGACTTGGGGGAATCTTTGCAGGCCCAGTAAACGTGGCTCCTGAGGAGGTTGTGGAACTGGAAACGCAGGCTGTACTGACCACCCTGAAGCAGAAGTACCCAAGGGCACTTTCAAACCCCAGGTGGTTACTAGAGCCCATA
>NW_006283227.1:221651-224206 GCF_000327345.1 Myotis davidii
GGTCTGGGAGCGGGCACTGAATGATTGCCAGAGGGTGACCAGCCAGGCATGGTCTCATTCACAGTGAAAGGGACATCAGACTTTGAAACAAAGTGCTGTCTCTCCTGGCAAGTGACTGGTCTGTTGTAAAAGTGTCCCTGGGCTCACGGGGGCTTGTGTTACACATGTCACATAGCTACCTTGTGACCCAAGAATGGATCTGAAATACAGCTCTGATGGAAAAGTGATGGGTAGAGTTATTTTTGTTTTTCTATGTGGGCAATCTTTAATTTATTTGGGTCCCTTCTAGCAGGGTTACTAATGGTTGTTAGCTATGAGGATGATGGGCTTTCTCCCAGGCATTGACTGGAATGGTCAGTCTTCTGAGACAGACTGGCTCTGTCATACACTGCTTAGCACAGTGGTCAGCAAACTGTGGCTCGTGAGCCACATGTGGCTCTTTGGCCCCTTGAGTGTGGCTCTTCCACAAAATACCACGTGTGGGCACACACGTACAGTGCGATTGAAACTTCGTGGTCCATGCACAGAAGTCGGTATTTTGTGGAAGAGCCATACTCAAGGGGCCAAAGAGCCCCATGTGGCTCGTGAGTCGCAGTTTGCCGACCACTGGCTTAGCAGATGGGGTGGCCTGAATTCTAGGTGGGCCTCTCTGCAAGGCTCCTGGAACTTGAGCTAGAGATATTCAGACACTGATCAGAAACTTCCTGGCATCATAGGGGGACCCGTGAGTAAAGACCCTCCTGTTTCAAGTTGCGTGACTAATGTAAGGTGACTCCGCCAAGGTCAGGAGCCAGGCAGTTCTGTCTCCTGTCCTGTAGGCAAGGCTCAGCGGACCAGATCTTCCTGGGCTTGCCTCAGGACTCGCTAGCCAGATCTTTGGCTGACTGTGTGAAAATGGAAGAGAACAATGGGGACAAAAGCCTGTCTGGGGCCAGGATTTCTTGCCTCCTCAGGCTCATCTGATGAGGTGTGTGGCACGGAAACAGAAGAAAATGGACTCACAATTCTCATTGGATTGTGTATTTTGTACCATGTAGTTTTTGCCTTTCTTTATCAAAGCGGAAATAGATTCGTGGTTACAAAGCTTGTGATATTATGGGTATGCATTGTCCTTGAACTGCTCACAGACTAAACACTTGTTATCTGAGGAGCTCTCCTGCTCCACCTCAGCCTGGTCAGGGTCCTCTGATGGAGCCATGACTGAAAGTCCAGCAATCAGAGTAGAATAGGAGATGTTGTACAAAGACATCACTGAACCTTGTAGTAATTCATTTGTGGGGGTAGGGAGCACATCCCCTGTGTCATTGGTTCTGGCAGTAGCCATGGGCACAAACATGACATTACCAGAAGTGCCGTCCCCACTTGAACTACCTGCTGCACTTGGACACTAGACCTCCCTGGCACTGCCCATGGGCTGAGGAACCGAGAACTCGAATGCCTGGGTGGCATTGGGTCCCCAATCATTCTTGCCTGTCTCCTGAGCCTTTTGTTCGGCTTCTTTGCCGCCGTCCTCGTGGTGTGTTCTTGGGGAGTGTCTTGTGGGGGCCATCTTCTTCTTTCTCTTTGGCGGGGTGACACTGGTCGCTGGAAAAATGTGCATCACCTGGTTGCCTTGTGTCTTAATGTTCTCGAGCCAAGGCTTGCCTCTCTGGAAATTGCAATTTCTGCAGATCTGAAACAAAACTAATTAATTTAGTCACTTGTGGAGAAAATATACATTAACTTGCCTCTCAGAGTCTTTACTCATTTCTGCAGGTTATCTCTAAGGGGGCTATAGTTTCAAATGAAAATCTATACTTTCTAATCTTTTGATAAATACTGTATCATGTGCAAAAGGGTTAGGACCTAAAATGAAGTCCTTTCAGTATATCTTTTTCCTGGGTCCACTAGGAAAATGTTTGAGTAGCAGGGAACATAGGAAATGGGAGGACTTTCTACTTTACCATTATCTTGTTCCCTGGAGAGCAAACTGAAGAGTTGCCCGGGCGTATTTTCTTTAAACCATGGTGATTCAACAAGCGGATGAAACTCTTCAGGCTTTTTGATTCAAAGGTTTGCTCCTCGCCCCTTTGGCAAAGAATCTCCCTCTGGAAAAGATTTTCCTCAATGATCATGGTGTCTCCATCGTCATTTGAGCACAGAGGCGTGAAGGCCTCGTCCTCCACTATCCTCCAAAGCTTTCTTGGGAAGTACAGCCCAAGAAGAATGTTGTTTCCTTCCACATTGGCGGTGCCTTCATTTGGGTAATGTGGCTGCAGGCTCAGTCCATGGCCTTTGTGCTTCTAAACCGGTTTACAAAGTATTCATTCAAGAATCAGTTTATTCTTGGAGGACATGCCCTAGAGCAGCGGTTCTCAACCTGTGGGTCGCGACCATTTTGGCTGTTGAACGGCCCTTTCACAGGGGTCGCCTAAGACCATCCTGCATATCAGATATTTACATTACGATTCATAACACCAGCAACATTACAGTTACGAGGTAGCAACGAAAATAATTTTATGGTTGGGGGCCACCACAACATGAGGAACTGTATTAAAGGGTAACGGCATTAGGAA
>NW_006283227.1:225020-225493 GCF_000327345.1 Myotis davidii
CATGAAGCTAATTCCTTTTGTTAAGTTGTATGAGTTCCTTATATAATTTGTATATTAACCCTTTATCAGATGTATCATTGACAAATATGTTCAGCCATGCAGTGGGCTCCCTTTTCATTTTGTTGATGGTTGTTTTTGCTGTGCAGAAGCTTTTTATTTTGATGTAGTCCTATTTGTTTATTTTCTCCTTAGTTTCCTTTGCCTTAGGAGATGTATCTGTGAACATATTGCTACGAGAGATGTCTGAGATTTTTCTGCCTATGGTTTCTTCTAGGATTTTTATGATTTCATGACTTGCATTTAAGTCTTTTATCTTATTTTGAATTTATTCTTGTCTATGTTGTAAGTTGGTGGTCTAGTTTCATTTTTCTGCATGTATCTGTCCAATTTTCCCAACACCATTTATTGAAGAGCCTATCTTGACTCCATTGTATGTTCTTACCTCCTTTGTCAAATATTAATTTCCAGTGTTG
>NW_006283227.1:227726-228501 GCF_000327345.1 Myotis davidii
TGGAAGTTTTGGGTCTCTCTAACCCAGCTGCAGTCTGTTAGGTAATTTTCAGATTGCAAAGGGCCAGGCCTTTCATATGCAAAAGCCTCTGTACACAGCTTGGGTGGGGTCTCAGGGGATCAATAGGGCGGAGCAAGCAGCTATGACTGCTCCTCAGTCCTACCCTAAGAGGCCCCAAGTCTCAGTGTCCCAGTAATTGCTGAAAGCACCTCTGAAAGAAAGCCGACCAATGCCAGACAGTCCAGTTTCTCCCCATATGAGTTTGGGTCCCCAGAGACTTGCCCGGAGCTGGAGTCAGGGCTATCGGGAGCTTGTGCCTCCCTCCCAATTGCAAAATACACCGGCATCCTCCGTTGCCAGCCCCTTTCCACATGCACTCGAGCCTCCGTACCTCTGCACTTTCCTTCCGCACCTCCTCTGAGTCTCAGTGTGCTTTTCTCTTTCCTTCTCATTGTAGAATTTACATTCAGCCAATCTTCCTGTGGTTCTGGATGATGTCTGTTTTGTCTTTTAGTTGTATTTTTGAAGTTGTTGTGCGAGGCAGCTATTTCCGGTGTTTACCTCTGGGATTATTTTTTAGTTCCTTTTTCTGAGAATTCATTATTAGTGTATAAAAAAGTCATCAATTTTTGGGTTCTTGATTTTGTATCCTGTTACATAGCCAAATTAATTTATTAAATCTAGTATTTTTTTGGTGGAGTCTTTAGGGTTTTCTATATACAATATTATGTCATCTGCGAAAAATAAGAATTTTACTTCCTCCTTTCCAATTTGG
>NW_006283228.1:0-293 GCF_000327345.1 Myotis davidii
ATATTGATTATCTCTCAATAAAGCTGGGAAAAACAAACAGTGCCTTAATAAATGGGAAAAAAGTGGTTATAGATGCAGTGTGAGTTCTCCGGTGGCTGTTGAGGCCACACTAAAGCCTGAATGACTTCCCACAATCACCCCCCACACATAGGGCTTTTCACCATTGTGAACTCTTGTGTTGAGTTAGGGTAGAGCATTGCCTGAAGAGCTTCCCACAATCAGTGCACCCATAGGGCTTTTCCCCAGAGTGAACTCTCCCATGTTGAATGAGAGAAGAGCTTTCTCTAAAGAAC
>NW_006283229.1:0-221 GCF_000327345.1 Myotis davidii
ATGGGGGCTGGCACCTGAGCCAAGAGCAGGATGGGGGCCAGGGGAACGAGAGCAGCAGGCCCAGTGCTCCCCCTCCCCCCTCCTTCTTTTGAGGCTCACAGTGTCCCCCAAAAAGGACAGACTCGCTGGACCCGCAGACAAAGTTTGCCAGCAACACCATGAGATGGAGGAGGCACTTCCCTTGAGCCTTTGGAGGTTGTGGGACCTGCTGACACCTGGAT
>NW_006283230.1:0-494 GCF_000327345.1 Myotis davidii
ATTAACATACTTTTACCACGGACAATCCAGCCATACTACTCCTTGACATTTACCCAAAGGACTTGAAAACTATGTCTACACAAAAACCTGCACATGGATTTTTATAGCAGCTTTATACACAGTTACCAAAATTTGGAAGCAACCAATATTTTCCTCAGTAGGTGAATGTATAACTAACCTCTGGTTTAGCCACACAGTAGAACATTATTCACTGCTAAAAGGAAATGAGCTATCATGCCATGAAAAGACATGGAGGAATCTTAAATGCATATTAGTGAAATAAGCAATCTGAAAAGGCTACATACTGTATTCCAACTATGTAACATTCTGGGAAAGAAAAACTATGGAGACAATATGAACATCAGTGGTTGCTGGCGTTGAGAAGGTAGAGACAAATAGGTGGAGCACAGAGGATGATTAAGGCAGCGAAACTACTCTGTATGACACCACAATGATGGATACATATCACTATACACTCGTCCAAACCCATAAAA
>NW_006283231.1:0-294 GCF_000327345.1 Myotis davidii
AATGGGGCTTGAAGGAGTTTACTGATCTGCTCAGAGCTCAAACTGATAAGAAATGGAGTTTTTATTGAAATTCTGTCAGGATGCTTTTAATTTTCATTGTGGGGCTGTGGTTCTCAACCAGAGATGACTGTGCCTCAGGTGTGTTTCACAATGTCTGAAGGCTGCTGCTGAACACTGACAGTACCCAACACATGTAATTATCCTGCCTCAATTGTGCACATTAAAAGGTGAGAACACCTTGTCTATACCAGCACTTTTCCGACTTCACTGTGCATATGAGTCACCCAGGAGTCT
>NW_006283232.1:0-921 GCF_000327345.1 Myotis davidii
GCTTTCAGCAGCAGAGGCCTCAAGCTGGAGCCGGCCTCAGAGTTAAAGCCGGCTCTCAATTCCAGTGACAGCCATAGAAGGTAAATAAATCCCTGAATAAAAAAGAAAAAGGAAAAAAAGCAGAGGTTGGGAGCTTCATTCACCTGCCAGCCTGAAAACGGCCCTCAGTCCACAGGCCAACAGTCTAGTCACTGAGTAAAACTGGTCAGGGTGAGGAAACAACTTTTCTAGCTCCAAAACTTTCTCATCATTAGATCTTCTCATTATTAGACCTGCCCTATAACAAATCTGTACAAAAAATAGTTTTGGAGGGAACTTAAAAATTCTACACAACACTAACATATGGACATATAAAGATGCCTTGTATGTGGTAAAATATACAGACATATAAAATTTATGGTGTTCCATTAAAGGAACACGTATCACTTTCTCTTGTGGAACTTTAGAAAATAAAAGGAATCGTCTGACCCAAGTGGCTCAGTAGTTAAGCGTCTATCTGTGAACCAGGAGGTCACAGGTTGATTCCTGGTCAGGGCACATGCCTGTATTGTGGGCTCTTTCCCCAGTGTGGGGTGTGCAGGAGGCAGTCAATCAATGATTCTCTCTTATCATGGATTTTTCTACTTTTCTCCCCACCTCCTTCTTCTCTAAAATAAAATAAAAATTTTATTTTTAAAAAATAAACAATAGCTGAAACCGGTTTGGCTCAGTGGATAGAGCGTCTACCTGCGGATTGAAGGGTCCCAGGTTCTATTCCGATCAAGGGCATGTACCTGGGTTGCGGGCACATCCCCAGTAGGAGATGTGCAGGAGGTAGCTGATCGATGTTTGTCTCTCATCGATGTTTCTATCTCTCTTCCTTCCTCTCTGTAAAAACTCAATTTTAATCAAAAACAAATAATTATCAACATCATTAATCAT
>NW_006283232.1:2122-3429 GCF_000327345.1 Myotis davidii
CCAAAAGCCGATGCTCTATCCACTGAGCCAAATCAGTTAGGGCACACTCAGAAACCCTTAAGGTTTCCAATGACTATCAGGACAAGAAAAATCACTCCACTTACAAAGTACACAGATGCCAATTTGTGGTATTCCAAAAGTTCATATTCATATTAAAAACTATAGATGTCAGCATGAGAACATGAGTGGTGGGCTACCTACTTTATGAAAATAAAGCAAAACATTCACCAAGTTCTGATATCAGTCATTGTATTATAAATTCCAAACTATTGAGCAGAAGCTACACCGGCCTGAAGGGCTGATGTGGGACAGGAAGAGCTTTACATGTTGTGATCATAGCACTGCAAAAATAATGGCAGCCTAGAAGACAAAGTGAAAAACCAGAGAAACAGGAAATGGGAAATGAAAGAAATAGAATTTTTCTGAGTTCAGCCTACAGTGCAGCCTAGAATGATGGCGTCTCTCAACTAGCAGAGTTCATGCCAATTCTGCATCCTGGGTAAAACAATGTCACTAGTATTACAATATTCCTCTTAATTATAGAAAACCTATTATACAGATAGCACGGTCCTGAGTTGCAGCTCCAGTCAGGTAAATGTCAAAACCAAAAATTGACATTCAGATGAAAATTTTTCAGTTGAACATATCGGCACAGAAAAGGAACTAATGTTCATTATATCATTTACAGAAAGTTATAACTATTTTAAAAGATTAATGCAATAGTATATTCTCCAGTAGAAGAAAATATATATGTATCCAATATTCCATAGAAAAATGAATATAAATGAAATAAATATAATATACACAGCTCACAGATCTTTAAGGCAGTTAACAACCCCATGATTTCACACATATAGCAGGAATAACACATAGCAGCAAGTGATATGGGAATAGAATCACAGTAATATTTCCTATTCAAAATACCTCACATGATTTCAATATAAGTAACTCTAGATACGGAAACATAAATTCTGTTGATATATTCAAGTATAAAAATATTACCGGCAATATTTTATTTGGAAACCAAAATGGCCGCATAGGTTAACGCCAGAGTTTGCTGCCTCGAACAACCATTTCAAAAGTGAAACTAAAAGACGGAACGGACATCACCCAGAACCACAGGAACGCTGGCTGAGTGGAAGTCCTACAACTAGGAGGAAAGAGAAACGCTTACCGACACTCAGAGGAGGCGCAGTGCTGAAGTCACATACTGAGGTGTGGAATGCATGCAGACTGGGCTGGTGGCTGAGGGCGCGGTTGGCGTTTTCAATCTGGAGAGAGTCACAGACTCTGAGCTCCCGATCCGG
>NW_006283232.1:11428-11981 GCF_000327345.1 Myotis davidii
CAGAAAGAAGTGAATGCACAGTTAGTATATTGTTTTGTGGAGAGTGATGCATAGTGAGCAACTCTGCAAAGTATATTGATGAAATTCTTAATATCAAGACAATATAAATAATTCCACAGTTCTTCAAGCAAAAAAAAGCAATTCTGTGCAGATGGGATAAATTGGTTGATTTCAGATTTTTTTGCAACAATGTTGAAATTCAGAGGTCAGTAGAATACTGCTAGAGTTCTGAAGCTAAAGTGGATGTTGTCCAAGAATCTTACATTCCACAAAGAAATTCTCAACATGTATAGGCAATCTGCCACAAGGATTCCATTTGTAAGCCTCCTCCCCAGTATGAACATTCTCTGGTTCAGTGTAATTTGAAGACTGCTGAAAAGACTGGACACATTTACTTCCTTTGTGTGTCTTCTCCACAATAGGAATAACCTGATGGATCTTGTGATTGGACATTGGCTCAAAGACTTTTCCACCTTTATAATGGTCCTCTGCAAGCTCACTTGTCTGATGATTAAGATAAGACTCTTGCTTAAAATTTTTCCAATGTTCAATC
>NW_006283233.1:0-1128 GCF_000327345.1 Myotis davidii
AGAATGACATAGTTGCAATAAAGAACACAATGGGACTCTTAAACAGTAGACTATAAGAGGCTGAGGACTGCATCAGTGAATTAGAAGTCAAGGTAGGAAAAAACACACAAACACAGCAGCAACTGGAAAGAAGATTTAAAAAACAAGAGGACAGCCTAAGGGAGCTTTAGGACAAAACAAAATAAACAATATTTGCATAATATGGGTACCAGAAGGAGAGGAAGAGAAGCAAGGAATAGAAAACCTGTAGAAATAATGACAGAAAACTTCCCAGATATTGGCAAGAAAAAAACTATGCAAGTCCAAGAAGCACACAGAGTCCCAAACAAGATGAACCCCAAAAGACCAACACCAAGACACAACATAATTAAATTGGCAAACACCAATGACAAAGTAAGAATCTTAAAGGCTGCCAGAGAGAGACTAAAAGTTACTTTCCTGGGAGCTCGAAAGTTACATACAAGGGAGCTCCGATTAGAATATCAACTGATTTTTCAACAGAAACACACCAGGCCAGAAGGGAATGGAATAAAATATACAAAGTGATGCAAAGCAAGGAACTGAATCCAAGAATACTATACTCAGCAAGACTATCATTCAAAATTGAAAGTGGAATCAGGAGCTTCACAGACAAAAAAGGGCTAAGAGAGTTTATTACTACCAAGTCAACAATGCAAGAAAAGCTGAAAGGACTGCAGTAAAAATAAGAAACATAAAGTGAAGAAGAAACACAAACATTAAGAATAAAAATGATGACAAACAAGAACTTATCAATAATAAAATTAAACATAAATGGATTAAATGCACCATCAAAAGACATAGGGGAGCTGAATGGATAAGAAAACATGACCCATATATTTGCTGACTACAAGAGACCCACCTCAGAACAAAGGATTCACATAGACTGAGAGTGAAGGGATGGAAAAAGTTTTTTCAGGCAAATGGAAATGAGAAAAAAAGCTGGGGTTGTGATACTTATATCTGACAAAATAGACCTCAAAGTAAAGGCCATAACAAGAGATAAGGAAGGCCACTACATAATACTAAAGGGAGCAATTCAACACAAAGATATAACTGTGGTAAACATATATGCATCAATACAGGAGCACCCAAATAAATAAAACAACT
>NW_006283234.1:0-961 GCF_000327345.1 Myotis davidii
TCCTTTCCTTCTTCCAGGGAAAAAGAAGAGAGGGAAAAAGCCCTGATTGGTTTGGCTCAGTGGATAGAAGATTGGCCTGTTGACTGAAGGGTCCCATGTTCGATTCCGGTCAAGGACAGAGGATGAGGATGACTACTTTTTGGAGTTTAAAGTCTAGAACAGATAGACATTAATAATCTCACAAATGCAACCTTATAAACTGTTCCAAATATTTTTTTTATATAAATTCCCTGTTTATGGTGTCAACAGAAGCTAAGAGTCAGGGAAGGGTTCTTATTTGTGTTGTTATTTTAAGCATGAGTCTGAGATAACCAAATGAGCAGAGTAGGAAGAAGAATACTGCTGGCAGTGGGAAAGCATATGCGGAACTCTGGGGGTTGAGGGACAAAGGACTAGAGAAACTGAAAGGTTATGAATCAGGCTGGAGTATCCATAGAGCTGCATTTGGGGGGAACCAGAACGTGGACAAGGCACATCTTCAGCTCAGAAGGATGGAGCTCCAACCATGGTGGGGGATGGAGAAAGGCAAAACTATTTGGAGGCCGTGTTATACTCAGAAGAAATGAAATCAGAGGAGACCCTCAGAGGTGAGAAGCTGTCCTGGAACATGAGGAGGCCTAGGGAGAGAGATTTTGAAGATTAGCTTGTAAATGAAGTGAGGGTATTAGAGACCTGCTTTCTTTGATGCCAGCTACAAAATCCAGGAGCTTAATGGGGTCCTGTGGGACCCTGTGGGATTAAACAAGCCTTTTGAAAGGCCCATCATAAAGGAGAGTGGACAAGCAGTATTAGGTGAGAAGGGAAATAAAACCACATCCATTTACAATCTGACAGGGGACCAGGGAGAATAAAACCCTCTTGGTTTAAAGACAGGACTAGATTGGGTTCTGTCTCAAGTTGACATTGAGTTTCTGAGTTCTTTAAAAGAAAGATAAAACAATCTCAAAAAGAATGATGTATG
>NW_006283235.1:0-239 GCF_000327345.1 Myotis davidii
TCAGACCAAGAAGTAACATATTTTTAATTCCTAGTCATTTAAGGGAAAACATATTAGCAGTTATTTGATTAACTACACTTTATATTTTTAAGAATAAATTTTAAAATCTAATAATTAACTTTAAACCATGTTTTTTTCTGCACGGGGAAACTGAGAAGTAAACTTGTAGGTATTGCAAATGACTACTTGTGGAAAGCTGATTTCAAAGGAGCCACCTAGAGGAAGGGCGTGTCTACCCC
>NW_006283236.1:0-2789 GCF_000327345.1 Myotis davidii
GCTCCAGAAAAATTGGCCTTTTGTGCATCTCACCTGATGATACCAATATACATATACTGTACGGAGCTCTTATAGACATTTCATGGTTGTTTCACCCTCCCCTCTGCTGTGGATATCATTTCTGTGGTACAGACAAGAAAGCAGAAGTTAGTTCACCCACGTCCCTCGACCAGCAAATGGTAGATCAGGGGTTCAACTTCTTATTTGCCTGGCCCCAAAGCCATGCTCTCTCTACCCCACCTCACAGTCTCTCCCATGCTACTGTGGTCCATCAACTCTGCCCTTCAACATCTCTCCAGCCCACTCCCTGCATCACTGCCCTTACTGAGGGGGCTAGTCTTCTAACACTGCACCCAAAGAGGTCCTGTTCGTTACATCAAGGCCTGATTAATACCTCTCCTGACCTCCCACAGCTTCCAAATGGAACCCAAGCTCCTTATCCTGGAGATGGGACCTTCCTGCTCTGCCCCTGTCTATGTTTTCACCCTCACTCCCTGTTGCTCCCATCCCCTCCAGTGCTCTGAAGTCCCTGTGGTTCCTCCAATGAGCCACGCACCTCTGACCTCTAGCGCTGGACACTACTGTCCATCTCACTCGACGGCCTTCCCACCCACCCCTTCACCCTCTTCAGAAAGGTTTTTTTTGACTCCTCCTGTTTCTGATTCCTCCCCTCACCCCTGTGCCTCTGGCCCTCAAGCCTGAGTGAGGAACCCTGCTTCTGACTCTCACTGATATCTCTCACAGTCCTGCTCATACCACTGAGTAAACATAGATCCATCTGCCTTGGCATTCAGTGGTGAGCTCTTTGGGGAAGAAATCTTGCCTTGCTCATCCTGATGTATCTAGTAATTAAACAATGCCTAGAATATAATAGGCCCCCAGTAACTGAATCAATAAACTATGACCTAGGAGTGGAGGGAAATGTACTGAAGAAAGACAGAGCCTCCAGAAGAATGATTCTCCAGGTGTGGTCCCTGGACCAGCAACACTAGCATAACCTGGGTATTTAGGACAAGTGCAAATTCTTGGTCCCACCTCAGATCTTCTGAGTCAGGAATGCTGGGATGGGACTAAGCAACTCACATTTTGGCAAGCCTCCCAAATCATCCTGATGCAAGCTAAAGCTTGAGAACCAATGTGGTAGAGAGATTCCTAGCTGTACTCTCTGTGAAAACAGTAGTAAGCAACATTTTTACTATTTTAGGCACCACACTAATCATTACAGGCATTATCTATCTTATCTAGTTCTCACAGGAAAAATAAAAGGAAGAGCAGCCCAGATTTCTATTTTAAAATTTTAAAAGGTCCTTGAAAGGTTCACACCGTGTTTGTATAGTAAGCACATAAAAACTATTTCATATTATCATAATTAAAAGACAATGGTTTGACATGCTAAGCACTAAATATGAACTAAGAGAATGTCTTAAAGAAATAGACAAAGGAATCCAATGTTCAGATTGAAGGGTACCAAGAGCTGTATAGACTTATCCAAATTGAATTGAAGCAAAGGAGGACTTGAATCCATCCCACAGACCTGAATCCATGCTATACATCTGAGCCTAGAGTATGATGCAACTGTTTCCACCTATAGCTATCTTCTATGTCTATAGGGTGGTTCCTGCTACTTTGAATAAAACTGACCTCATAGTCTGTGTGGTTGTGATGGTTTATTCTAAGGAGCACAAAATATCAAAGGGAGGCTAGTTTTAAGGCTTTAGACACAGAAAATCCCCAAGGTCTTGGGTGTTCCCTTTTAGACAGTATCAGAGCTGTAAGCACCAATACAAAAATGTTTCCCCTTGCCCAAAAATAATTTCCTATATTCTACCAAGTAATAATTACCTTCCCAATACTTTTCCAGGCCATGTTTGTATCCACAGCAAGAATTTCTCCTTATTCTATAAACCAGGACTTTCTATGAAGACTCCACAACAAGGGATACAAATAAATAGCATATTAGGTGATGTTTCAGGACAAACCCCTATTACTGAGGCTCCATAACCTGGATAAACCTGGGTCAGCTACCTGTGAGCACAGAGAGATGTGTCATCCATGCCTTAGAAGTGTCCTAGAGGGGTCCAGGTCATGGCAAGGCAAGGCTCTGAGACCAGTGCCAGGTGGAATGCCATGACCTTCATGGCAGGGTTCAGGATCTGAAGGAGGGGCTGATGCACAAATGAAAATATTATATAAGAAGTATTAATTTAGAAGGCATTTGGGGCCACATGGAGCCTCTTTCTTTTTTTCCAAAAATGTTAAGATTTTATTTACAAAGCTTCTTTGTTGTACGGAAAGTAAAAATGTGTTACAGTCTTGGTGTAACTGGTAGCCACAGCTGGTTGACTCACCAATCATAGCTATCCACACTACAGCAAGAGCCTTACATGAAAACCTAACAACGCATTCAACGTTGTTAGGGTACAGTCCCCAAGATTTGTGGTGAATTTCCAAAAGGGACTATATGGAGGAAGGCGGAATGTCACAGGAACTATTCTCTGGCTCTTTGTGTGGGTAGGTTTCCTGGGGTTTGTATCACTGCTACCTTTTTTTTAAAATATATTTTATTGATTTTTTACAGAGAGGAAGGGAGAGAGATAGAGAGATAGAAACATCGATGAGAGAGAAACATCGAGCAGCTGCCTCCTGCACACCCCCCACTGGGCCTCATCATCTTCATCTTCATCAATTTCTCCATCATATCCAAATTCTTCTTCCTCCCCACTGACATCATCTTCATCCTCTTCTCCTTCTAATTCTTCATCTTTATCTTCATCATCAAATTCTTCTTC
>NW_006283237.1:0-519 GCF_000327345.1 Myotis davidii
ATTAAAAATAAACTACAATAAAAACAATCCAAATAAAATAAAAATCTTGGAGGTTAAATAGCATGTTATTAAACAATGATTGGGTTACCAAGGAGACCAAAGAAGAAATAAAAAACATCCTGGAAAAAAATGACAATAAAAACACAACGATCTAAACCAATTGGACATAGTGAAAGCAGTCCTGAGAGGGAAGTTCATAGCATTACAGGCCTACCTCAAAAAAGAAGAAAAACTGCTATTAAATTATCTAACTCTACAACTTAAAGAATTAGAAAGAGAGTGAGAAGAAAAGCCCAGAGTGAGCTGAAGGAAGGAAATAATAAAGATCAGAGTGGAAATAAATGACACAGAAACAAAACAAAACAAACAAACAAACAAAAACAACAGGTAAAAAAACCCCAAGAGCTGGTACTTTGGAAGGATAAACAAAATGGACACAGACATCAGAGGGGTGAGGACATGAGTGTGTGTGGGGGAGGGATGGGAGTGCAATGGAGGGATAAGGACACATATGTAATA
>NW_006283238.1:0-298 GCF_000327345.1 Myotis davidii
CCTCTCCTCCCTGCCCTGTCCCTCCATGGAGGGGTCCCCTCTCCTCCCTATCCGGCCCATCACTGTAGGTTTCCCTGTCCCCATCTCTGCCCTCTCCTCCCTGCCCTGTACCCTCCATGCAGGGATCCTTCTCCTCCCTGACCCATGCCCTCCGTGGAGGGTCCCCACTCCTCCCTACCTGTCCTTTCCATGGAGGGTTCCAATAACCCTACTGTCCCCCTGTGTGGAGAGTACCTTCTCCTCCGTGACCCGTCCCCACCATGATGGTTCCCATCTCCTCCCTGTCTTGTCCCCTCCA
>NW_006283239.1:0-478 GCF_000327345.1 Myotis davidii
TGTTAACCTATGCCGCCATCTTCGGTTCTCCCGGTAACATGCATTCCCTTTCAATATTTTTAACAATATTCAATATCCTACCATGTCAAAAGGAAATCAAATTCATTATTATACTCCAGCAGAACTAACACAACCCCCGTTCCTGCGCCTATTACCTCCTGCTCTTCGATTGCCATGGTCGAGTTCAGGGTTTGATGCCTGGCCTGCGCTTTGGCCTTCCCGCCCTCGATTGCCATGGCAGCGGTCTGTGGTTAATGCATGGCCTGCGCTGTGGCCCTCCCTCCCTCGAACGCCATGGTGGGGCTGGGCGGTTGCAGGCAGGCTTGCGCTGAGGCCCTCCAGCCCTCCAAACACAATGGCTAGGGAAGGGGCAGCATTTGAATAAGGTATTCTGACCTGATCCACTTCTTTGTCATCCTTTTCAGAAACTGACTTCTAATTCCCCGTAGGACTTACAGTTTCTTCATCCATCCTTGTG
>NW_006283240.1:0-418 GCF_000327345.1 Myotis davidii
CCCTCACATATTCTGTCTCTTACCGCCGTTTCTTCTTTTCCATCGCTATGGACAGTTTTAGCGGGCACCTTACCTGACAACTCACAGCTGATGAGTAATAAGAATGTGCAGAGTGTTTTCAATGGTCCAGCAGGGTGGGAAATACTCTACTTTCATGTCATCTGATCCTTCCACCCCCACAAGGGACAGGGGTGTTACCCCCATGAGCAAAAACGGAATCAGGGATGGGAGGTGCTTAATAAATTGCTGGAATCACAGAACTGGTGAGTGATAAATGACATTTTCACCAAGTTCTGCTTAACTTTAAAGCTACTGACAGCAACGTTAATAAAAATAACAATAAAAATTGGTACACTGACTGAGTCCTGACTGAGCATGACCCTGGCTGAGGGCTTTAACTAATTAACCTCACAAGAAG
>NW_006283241.1:0-369 GCF_000327345.1 Myotis davidii
GAAAGTGTGGCCCAAGCACTGGCCAGATAGCTCCGCTGGTTAGAGCATCATCCCAGATACACCAAAGCTGTGGGTTCAATTCCCGGTCAGGGCACATACAAGAACCAACCAATCGCCCTAGCTGGTTTACTCAGTGGATAGAGTCAGCCTGCAGACTGAAGGGTTCAGGGTTCAATTCCAGTTAAGGGGATATGCCTGAGTTGTGTGCTCAGTCCCCAATAGGGGCATGCAGGAGGCAGCCGGTCAGTGATTCTCTCTCATCATTGATCTTTCTCTCTTTCTCTCTCCCTCTCTGAAATCAACAAAAAAATATATATATATATTTTTTTAAAAATTAACCAGCTCAGTGGTTGAGCGTCGACCTATGAA
>NW_006283242.1:0-463 GCF_000327345.1 Myotis davidii
GTCTGACTGCCGGCTTAGGCCCGCTCTCCATGGAGGTGGGAGAGGAAACTGTGGAGGCGAGAGAGGCTCCTGCGCCACTGTGCTCGCCAGCTGTGAGCCTGGTTTCTGGCTGAGTGGTGCTTCCCCTGTGGGAGCTCACTAACCACCAGGGGGCAGCTCCTGCATTGAGCGTCTACCCCCTGGTGGTCAGGTGCACCATAGCAACCAGTCATTCCGCTGTTCAGTCAATTTGCATATTAGGATTTTATTATATAGGATAGGCATTGATTATAGTTTCTTTTATCAATATGGATATTTAGTTGTTCTAGCACCATTTGTTTTTTTTGTTTTTTTTTTCCATTTGTTTTTTTGTGTTTGTTTCTATGTATTAGGTAGAGCAATTATGTTTCCCAAACTGGGTAGAGTGGCTTAATGCAGTAAGTGCTCTGTTGGGTCCAGTGGCACAGCCTCCCAAATCACCCAA
>NW_006283243.1:0-223 GCF_000327345.1 Myotis davidii
AAGATAAACATGCAAATTGACTGTACCTTCACTGTTCCTTAAGCCACGGCCAGCAGCCCATCAGAGTGACTATATGCAAATTTTACCAACCAAGATGGCTGCTGGCAGCCACGAAGCTAAAGTGAGCAGGAAGCATGGTTGCTTCAGTGATGGGGAAAGCCAAGCTTCCCAATCCGGTTCTAAGCTCCATAGAAGGCAACAAAGTTTCAATTATAGAAGGTAA
>NW_006283244.1:0-766 GCF_000327345.1 Myotis davidii
AAACAGACACAAAGCATGTCATAAAAGAAAGGTCATTAGGTGACAGTTAAATGACAATAACTTGGAACCACCTTTAGCGAGCCAGAATAAACAGGGAGCAACCCCATATCTCGTGTCACGGGACTGAGCATATCAAGTAGCAATAATTATTATTTTTATGGATGAGATAAATTGAGAGGACATTAAGTTTTCTTTTAAGGTTTTCATGTAGACTGAATAGTTAATAAACACTTGATGCTTTGAGACAAATAGTTATTGAAAGTGGGAATTCTGAAAAAAATATTGCTAATGAAGTGACAGTAGCTATAGAAAGGATTTGAAGAAAGGGAAACAATTAGACAAAGATTATCATGGAAGGACTAATGCATGAAAAATGTATGATTTTTGTCATTTACAAACTTAATTGTGTGTGTGTATAGAGCCATTTGTTATAAAATATAGCCAGGGTTCAACTTCCACCCTGGATGCACTGAACAACAGTCCCATCTAAATTTGATCCTGGAATTTGGATTACCCTTTCCTTTCCACTCCTCTAGAGTGGTAATCTCTGGGTAGTAATTGGGACTCTCACTCTTATCACTATGGATGGGGCATTTCCCATAATCTGCAAGTTCATTTCCCCCAAGTTCTGGGGTAGGTTATTTGCACTTTCTCTGCCATTGTCACTGAGCTCATTAGTTTCTGGAGAATCTGAGCTCCTACATACTAAAAGGGAAAATTTTTACCTGCAAACTAAGATATGACCCCAAAGTTAATTTACTTGTTT
>NW_006283245.1:0-462 GCF_000327345.1 Myotis davidii
ACCTCATGAGTGTATTCAATGTGGGAAATCTTTCCTCATTCAACACTTGAGAGTAGATACTGGAGAAAAGCTTTAAATGTGCAGGAAATTTTTTATCTTTCTCACTCAGAATAACAATACCAACGGAGCAACTTTTACACTCATGTACCTGAATAGGAAACCCTTTTATCAGAACTTACACTAGATTCCTTATAAGTTTCAGGTAAAATTGAGGTTTTTCTGAAACTGAATCACACCTGCTAACCCACTCAGTCCTACTACCTGATTGATGTCACTGCGAGTATTTGTTTGGAAAGTATTTCACCCCTACCACCTGGCTCACCTTCAGAGTGTGCATCACTCACAGCCTCTGCAGACTCTGGGGTTGTGCTTGAGAATATCATGAATATTCTAATCTTCTGGCTGGACGTTCATTTCGATTTCTAATCCTCTGGCTGGTCCTTCATTTCTTTCTCTCTGACT
>NW_006283246.1:0-758 GCF_000327345.1 Myotis davidii
TGCAAGAGCTCTGGGAACATTTCACTCGGCCAGCCCTGAGGAGAGGACAGTTCACCACAGCTCTCTAGTAAGGAAATGAGGACACATAAGTTAACTCACCAAGAGCTTGAGAAGAAGACCGTTCAACAAGCCAGAGCATGAGGAGAATCAGTTCACTCTGCAAGAGCTCTGGGAAAAGTTCTTTCCACGAGACATGAGGAGAGGATAGTTCACCACAGCTCACCAGCCAGGAAATGACAACAGGTAAGTTAACTCACCAAGACCATGAAAGAAGACTGTAGATCTAGCCAGGGCATGAGGACAATCAGTTCACTCTGCAAAAGCTCTGGGAACGATTCCCTCGTCCATACATCATAAGAGGACAGTGCACCACAGCACGCTAGCCAGGCATTGACAAGCCAGTTCACTCATCAAGAACATGAGAGGAAGACAGTTCACCCGGCCAGAGCATGAGGAGAATCAGTTCACACTGCAAGAGCTCTGGGAACAATACACTATACCAGACATGAGAATAAGACAGTTCACCACAGCACAGTAGTCGGGCCATGACCAACTAGTTCACTCACCAAGAGCATGAGAGGAAGAGAGTTCCCCCAGCCAGCGCATAAGTAGAATCAGTTCACACTGTAAGAGCTCTGGGAACAGTTTCCTCAGCCAGTCATGAGCAAATGACAGACCACCACAGCTCACAAACCAGGATATGATGACAGGTACGTTAACTCACTAAGAGCTTATGAAGACGACAGTTCACTGGGCGA
>NW_006283247.1:0-856 GCF_000327345.1 Myotis davidii
TGTATCCTTCATTTCTGAATGGTCCTTTTTCTTGTCTTTGATACAAGTCCAAGCAGTGGAGAGAGTCCCAAACAAGAGGAACCAAAGGAGGCCTACACCAAGACACATCATAATGAAAATTCCAGAGATTAAATACAAAGAGAGAATCTTAAAAGCATTAAGATAAAAGCAGTCAATTACCTTCAAGAGAGTGCCCATATGACTGTCAGCTGAACAGAAACGTTGCAGGCCAGAAGGGAGTGGCAAGAAATATTCATAGTGATAAATAGCAAGGACCTAAAGATTACTCTACCCAGCAAAGCTATCATTTAGAATTGAAGGTCAAATAAAGAGCTTCACAGACAAGAAAAAGCTAAAAGAGATCATCACCACCAAACCAGCATTACATGAAATGTTGAAGGGTATATTTGAAGGAGAAGGAGAAGAAGAAATAAATGAACAATAAAATGGAAATAAATATATATATCCATCAACAATTGAATCAAAAAATCAAAATAAATGAACAAGGAATCTAAATGAAATAAGCGGATGAATAAAATAGAACCAGAGGCATGGAAACATGGAACAGACTGACAAATCTCACAGGGAAGGGGGGAAGAGATGGGTGGGAAGAGGTTAACCAGAGAACATATATGCATGTATGCATTACCTATGGAAATAGACAAAAGAGTGGTGAAGACCTGGGTAGAATGGGAACCAGGCGGAGGGGGACAATGGAGGGGGGACATTATAATACTGTCAACAATAAAGATTTTTAAAAAATATTCACACACACCCCTGCCACACACACACACACACACACACACACATAAACCAGAAAAAGTGGGATAAAGGCAATGAAGACATAGAGTAAGAG
>NW_006283248.1:0-3886 GCF_000327345.1 Myotis davidii
CGGCAGAGAATCAGCCGGGAGGCAGTGCTGTACGCCCGCAGTGGGGCTAAGGACCGGTCCCTGGACCCCGCCAAGAGGGCCCAGCTGCAGAGGATCCTGGATAAGAAGCTGGGCGAGCTAAGCAGCCAGAGGAGGAGCAAAAGGAGGGAGAAGGAGATGTGAGCCGGCCCTCACATCCTCTGGCCTTGTCTTTGCAAATGCGGGTCGGGGCAAGCGGCTGTCCCTGGTGCTTTCTGTGCCTTGTAGCTGCTCCGGTGACGTGACCAGGGCTGCATGAGCAAGCGAGGGACATTTGGGAGGGGGTGGGTCCTCGGGCCCAGCATGCCCTGCCTTGCGCTGGGGTGGGGGCGGGCTGCAGTGGCTGTTCCCTGGACTTTCCTGGGAGACCCGCCCCAGGTCTCAGTTTTGCTGGCACCAGAGCCCTCTGGGGCTCTCCGAGGTCCCGTGCCAACTGCTTTAAGAGAACCTTAAGAGAGGTTCAGGGAGTCCAGGGTTGCCGCCTGGCCTGCGACCCAGCCCTTCTGCCCTCAGATCACCATGGCGATCACGGGATGCAGGTCAGCCTTCAACCCCGGCCCCCGGGGGTCAGAGGTTGCCGCCTGGCCTGTGCCCTCGCCATGGTGGGGGGTTCTGGGTGGCCCCTGGCCTGCGCCTCGACCCTCCCACCCTCCGATCGCCATGGCGGGTACCCAGGTTGCCTCTTGGTCTGTGCCCTGGCCCTCCCGCCATCTTGGCTGGCAGTTAATTTGCATATCACCCTGATTAGCCAATGGGAAGGGTAGCAGCCGTATGGCTAATTACCATGTTTCTCTTTTATTAGGTAGGATGCTTGGCAATAAAGATATATATGAATTTTTCAAAAGATTAGGGCTTTTACAGAACATTTCTTTAATTTCTGTCAGTGTGCCTTGTGGAGCTCAGGGCTTTTTCCGCTTCTGGGATCTAGATAAATGCAAAGCTCAAACTTGTTACATTACAGAAATAATAATTAAAGGTGAAAATAATGGGTCCCTCACACTATCCTGACTCTTCTACATATCAAGAAGTAACTTTGGTATATTGTTGCCTATTGCTGCCATAATCAATTACCAAAAATGTAGTGGCCTGAGGCAATACAAATGAATTCTCTAGAGTTTTGGAGGTCAGGAGCCTAAAATTAGTCTTATGGAGATAAAATGATGGTGTCATCAGGGATAAAGATTTTCTGGAGGCTCCAGAAGACAGTCCATCCCTTGCCACTTCCAGCTTCTAGGAGCTTCCAGAATCCCTTGTCTTATGACCACATCACTCCAATCTCTGCTATCATCATCACGTTGCCTTCTTCCTCCTTTTATCTTCTTGCTTCCATCTTCTAAGGGCCTTTGTGATTACAGGTAAGACTCATTCAGATAATCCAGAACAACCTCCCCATTTTAAAATCATTCACTTTATCACATCTGCAATAAAATAACATTCACAGGTTGTGGGCATTAGGACATGGTCTTCTTGGGGAGCAGGAGGGGCAGTGATTTTCAATTCTACCACGTGTGGATAAGTTAGCCTCTCTGCAACTCACTTTCATCACCTTTAAAGTGGAGTATTTATTTCATCAGGTTGGTGTTGGTTGGGTGCTGTTGTTAAAAAATACTTAAAATGAGGAAGTGGTTGTGGAATTGGATAATGCACAGAAGCTGGGAGAATACTCAGGAACCTGATAGAAAAGACCTAGATTCCCTTGAAGAGACTGTTGCTGGGAATTTAAATATTAAAGGTGAGATCTCAGTTCAAAGTGAACACCATGGTATTGGACACTGGAAGAAAGGTGATACTTGATACAAAGTGGGGGAAGTCTCTGAGTTTTATTTTATTGCTTGGTGGAAAGCAGAATTTGTAAGTGATGAACTATGCTGGAGCCCTAGAACTATGGGAACATGTTCCTGTGGCTTTAAGCTACACAGTTCATGGTACTGTGCTACATCAGCCCTAGGAATCTCATACGACACCTTGCTCCTTTCTTCACATTTTCTCCTGCCCTCCTCATGTTCATCCTCTCAGCATCCCAAAGATTTCCCCTTCTGCATGAGCCTGTGTTTACTAGCGTAAACCTTCCCACCCCCACATCTGGCCCAGGAGGACCATGGAGGCTGCTGATGAGTGAAGTGTTGGCTTTCTCAGAAAGGCCTTTAAACTCTGCCTGACGCTGTTCTTGGAGATTTCTTGCTTCCCAGGGTTTCAGACCCTAGATATGCCCTCATCCCATCCTTTCTACTTTTACCCTTTGTTGATGCAGGCCCTTTAGAGAATAATATAGCAATTGTCAACAATTTATACAATACCAAAACAAAACCAAACAATTGTTTATTTTTGAGAGAGACGGAGGAAATTAAGGACTCCTTGACTCTTAAGGGAAGGGGCAGATTGCCACCTAATTTGAGCACAGCAGGTCCTAAGAACATCTTTGCCTACCCTCAGGCCCACTGATAAGAGCTGACCTCACACTCCCACTGAACGCCAAATTCACACAAAAGAAGAGGTTTACAAAACACAGAGACACAAACACTACAGTGGTTACCAGAGGGAAGGAAGGTCAGGGGTCAGTAAAGGGGGTCAAATATATGGTGATGGAAGGAGACTTGACTTTGAGTAGTGGGCATACAACTCAATATACAGATAACGTATCATAGAATTATACACCTGAAACCTATATAATGCCATTAACCAATGTCATCCCAATGAATTTAATTCAAAAAAGAATAAATAGACCCACAAAAAAATTAAGGAAGGCATTATCCCTATGAAATAAGACAAATGGGCTTTCATGCATTTAAATACACTGGAGACACCTGCCTCAGCTAGCAGCACAGGATGGCTAACATGTCTGACAGTGTGTCCCCTTCTGTTAGTCCAGTGACGCTTACTTTGTTCCATGCATGAGCTTCAGAGCAGACTGTCATATTAGCACATAATTAGCACAGTGTCTGCCATTAATATGTGAAATAAAGTCAGGAAAGGTATGTGTTTTTAATTCTGCCACAATTGGATCTATGCCTTTGGACAAAACCATAACCCCACTGAGCCCTGGTATCTCTACAGATGGAAGATAGGGAAGTGTCAGATCACTAAGTCTGATGCCACCTTAAGGATTTACATTTTACACCAATAGCTGGGCCTTGTGCCTAGAGAACAAGTCCCCAAACTCTCCCACTGGTTTGAATCCTAAGAACTGACCGCTTACCCACACTTCTTCTCAGATGTTGATTGGTTGTAGTGATAAACCTGTGACAGAGAACAGGGTTCCTCATAGAAGACCATTGGAGGGACCAGTCCTGGGATTCTTGGGTTGAGGGGTCTCTGTGAAGGAGCAATATCACAGCGAGCCTCTGCTCCCATACTTTGAGTGCCTGGGGTCATCAGAGTCATGTATAGTTACAGACAGTGAGAGATCCCAGCCCCATTACCATGTGGCACCAACAACCAGGAAGGCAGGAAACAGGGAAGCAAGTGTGCTTCTCCCCCAGTCTCTGCCACTCTCAGCACTGGCTCCGCTCCCTTCCTTACTCACCTGCCAAGACGTTTTACTCCCCCTTCCTCCAAAACCCACTTGTTTGTTTAAACAACCCTGAATTCTTATCCCTTCAATGAGGAAAAGAGGCTCCTTAGAACAGGAACTGGGAAAGATTTCTGAGGCTGCTGGATCCATCTGGCAGCATTCAGTAACTTGCTATTTTTCTTGGATTTTCAGTTTTGTTTCCACAATTTCTGCTGTTATCTGCATTTCATCCTTTTGGGTTTAGTTTGACTTTTTTTTTTTGTTTGTTTCACTCTAGTTCTCACATAAATATATGTCCCTAAGTGCTTTATTATTACTGCTAAATGCTCTAGATGCATCTTTAACAAGGTAAAAAGG
>NW_006283248.1:5577-8110 GCF_000327345.1 Myotis davidii
CAAACAAGGAGAGCACTGCTAAGACTATTGTCATTCGAGGTGACATCGCAAGGCTGCACCTTCTGAGGAGCATCTTCAGAGTTTTCACACTGAAGGGGACATAGACTTCCACAGAAGAGTCCAGCCATGTCACTAAACAAACATGCAAATGATAGCAAATTGAGACCTAGAAAAGCAGAAGGTAAAACATTATTCATAGTTGATGCACTACATTATTTAAAATATCTAGTTTTTAATGAAAACTGCAAAACATAGGAAGAAACAAGAAATTGTGACCCATATTCTAGAGAAAAATCAGGCAACAGTAAGTACCTGTGAGAGGGCCAATGTATTGGATTTGAAGGCAGGGCTTCAAATCAGAAATTATAAATATCATTAAAGTACTGAAAGAGGAGGGATTCAAGAGAGACAAGATGGTGGCAGAATAGGTGGATTTGTACCAAGGCTTGTCTCAGAGCAAATAGAATGAGCAGATGAAATGAATACTATCCTCCCTGAATTGTCAAAGGAGACTCAGCTGGTGAGACAGTTTGCAGCCAGGAAGGTAAGAGTTCCCCTGAAGAAAGGTATAATCAAGGATCGGGGCAGGAGAGTTTGCCAGATCTCTGAGCCCAGAGGGTCAGAGGGAAACCACGTGGCTGCCGCGTCCCTTGGGAAAGGCACAGCCTCTGACTGTGGAAAGGAGATCCACAGGACTATTGGCACTGGGTGATTTGAGACCTGGGTTCCATAATCATGGAAGACTGAGCCCAGAAGGGGCAGCCTGAAGGGCTGACCAGACCACGCAGTGCCAGTAAGAGAGGAGCTCACAGAGACTCAGTCCTTCCCCTTTCTGTGGCCTGCATTTTTGTTTGTGTTTTTCTTATTTTCACTGAACCCTGTTCATAGGGCATTTCGGATACAGACACTCACCCATGCTAAGGTTCAGGAGAAGGTGCAGACATGTGGAGTCTGGGGAGAGACCAGGGAGAGAAAGGGGTCCAGGAGAGATGACAGCAAGTCAAGTGTTGAGTCACACTGAGCCCAGGACCTGGGGAGCCATTTTATCCTGAAGACATAGCCCCTCCCTCCAGTTTCCAGGCAACCAATACAGCCACACCCAGATTCCACCCTGAATGGTACAAAGGATTTAAAAAATCTGAATTTATTAAAAGAATCTGGCCTACAGAGAGGACTTCAGCCCCAGCAACAGAAAGATAAAAAAATCACAGACAATACAGAAGACTGGGATTTTAAGCCAGCCAACGGAATGACACTTCAATTTTTCATTTTTAGTTTTACATTATTATTTTGTTAGCTCTTTTTTTCTTTGTTTTCCTTTTTTGTTTGTTGCTTTATTTTCTATTTCTTTTCATATTATTTTTCCATCATTCTATTTTATTTTATTTTTACTTGCTATTTTCTATTTTTATACCATTTTTTAAATCAGTTTTTTTGTAAATATATTATTTTTTTCTCCTTCTCTTTCTTCTTATCCACTCATCCCTCTTATATTGGGGTTATCGGTGTCTTGAGTACATTCGTGCTTTGTTCCCTTTGTGTCATGTCTTATTAAGGTGAATTTTATCCTGTCTGGCTAATGTGCTAGAGAGTGAGCCACGCAACCAGACACCTGTAGAGAAAACTCCATCCACGTATGGGTCAATTACACCCTAGATCCAGCTACAGAGGCAGGAAGAAGGTAGCAGTGATGGAGCAAAGAGGAGTGTGTGGTTGTGTGTGGGGTATAGGTGTGTGTGTGAGTGAGGCACAGTCAGACCCTGCAAGACCTTTGGGGGCAGGTTAACGAGGCTAGCCTAACTAGGTAGCCTCTGCTACCATTCCAAACAGTACTGAGACTCCAGCTCTTCTTCAGAAGCCTGACCATTTTGAAGGGGAGAGCTGCTGTAACTGGGAGCCCAGCCTCACCTCCACCCAGGGTTCCCTCAGGTAACCCCTGGAACTCTATAGCCACCCCTGTCAGGGACCTGTGGTCCCATGGTCACCAAGTCCCAGCCACCCACGGCACTGTCCAAGGAGCAGTAGTCCCACAAGCAGCCTGCCTCATCAGAGGACCAGCAGCAGTGCTCAGCCAGTCCCCATCGAAGGAACAGCAGCCACGTGAGCAGTCTGCTCCAGTCCAAGGAGTAGTAGTTGCGGGCATCCTGCCCCCATCCAAGGAGCAGCAACCTCGTGATCAGCACACACTCTGTCTAAGGAATACCAGCTGTGTGAGAAGCCTCCCCCCACCACCCAAAGGAGCCACCACTGCTGCGAACAGCACCCACCAGAGTAGTTGCTACCAACTGAGAAGCAGCTTCTACCATGACTACTCAAGGAGCAATCGCAGCCCAAGGAACCACTACCACCCAAGAAGCAGCCCCTGAATGACTCAACATCTAGACCTTTGGTGAGATCAAACATGGGTAGACAAAGAAATCCCCAAAGGAAAGAAAAGGATGAAGTGCCAGAAAAGGACCTAAGTGAATCAGAGGCATACAATATGTCAGAAAGAGAATAAAGAATAAGGGTCATACAATTCATAAACCAGATG
>NW_006283249.1:0-237 GCF_000327345.1 Myotis davidii
GAGAGAGAGAGAGAGAGAGAGAGAGCCTGTTTCACGAAAAGATTTGTGCAATAGACCTTCCCTTCCCCGGGCTGCCGGCACTGGTTTTTCTCCAGCACCAGGGACCCAGGCCTTTGCTCCGGCCGGAGCCACCTTCAAAGTCTTCGCTGCTCTGGTCGGAGCCACCTTCAGTCTTCACTCTGCCACTGAACACCATATGCAAATTGACTGCCATCTTTGTTGGTGGTTAATTTGCAT
>NW_006283250.1:0-303 GCF_000327345.1 Myotis davidii
TGCTACTTTACTGAATTCATTTATTAGTTCTAGAAGATTTTCATGAAACATGTAGGGTTCTATATATATAGTATCATGTCATCTGCAATTAATGACAGTTTTACTTCTTTCTTTCCAATTTGGATGCTTTTTATTTCTTCCTCTTGTCTGATTGCTATGGCTAGGAGTTCCAGGACTATCTCTATATATGAAGAGCCAGGGGCCGTCACATCCAAAACAACTGAAGGGATGACTGAACAGGCTGAGTGGGGCAACAAGGCCGGCAAGGGTTTAATGAGGGATGACCAAACAACTGAACAAGCA
>NW_006283251.1:0-719 GCF_000327345.1 Myotis davidii
TACCCACAGGAGAGTTCTCATTGGAGAAAAGCCGTAGGAGTATAGTGATTGTGGAAAGTCCTATAGGAAACACAGTAACTTCACTCAAAATCAGAAAGTTCAGAGTGCTGCAAAACCTTATGAGAGTAGTGAATGTGGGAAATGGTTTACCTGCATTAATCACCTCTTTATCCATAAGAGAGTTCACGCTGCTAAAAAGCTATATGCGTGTTCTGGTTATGGGAAGTTTGTAATCTTTATTAATATCCCGGGTATAAATACTCTCATCGTTATGCGGTTCAAACGGCCAAAATGATGGCTCTGAACATGGACATGATCAGGTATTTCAGTAGCACACCCCTATATTTTATTTCCAATATGCTGATACAGTATGTTCAAAAATTTTCAAAATAAAACAGTAAAATTATTGGGAAGCATCAAGTTTAAACCTTTTTTAAAAGACTGATTTAAGTAGAATTGATTTAAAATGGACATAAAAAGTACAATTGTGGTGTTTTCCTGCATGCCTGCATTGCTGATATGAAGTTCCTCCTGCCCTTATCAGTTCTTCATTCTCGGCCTATAAAATAATTGATGCAATAATTCAGTCTGACATTGAAATAGCTCACTTTATTTTCTTGTAAAAAAGACACTGATGAAATCTCATGAATCCTAATCTAGCCTTAAACCACTATCTGTCATCATGTTGGTTTCTGTGTCTACCTATTCTCAGGTACACT
>NW_006283252.1:0-663 GCF_000327345.1 Myotis davidii
CTGGCATGCGAAACCCTCTCTTATAATCTTTCAGTTACAATTTTTGTGAACAGATGAACGACTTAAATGTTCAATTACAAGTAACTGGCAAGACACTTGATGTTACGTTTGGTTTCATAAAGGTTTTTGAAAAGAAACTGAAAGTCTTTCAGAGGGATGTGGATGGTGAGAGATTTAGATATTTCCCAAAACTCAAGAGGCACATCAAAGACCTCCCAAAGACCTTCTGTCAAAGCCTTCAAAAGCTGTTTTTAAACATCATCAAGTCAACTATTGAGCAGTTCTTCTCAAGATTTGCGAAATTCGGAGAAATGGAAGAGACAGCAAAATTCATGAGGTTTCCAGACAGCATGAAACTGGAGGAACTAAACTTACAAATGTTTTCATGGATAGACATGGCTGACTTTGAAATGCAATTGATTGAATTTCAGAGTAGCTCAATTTGGAAGCAGAAATTTATTGACCTTAGATTTGACTTGGAAAACATTGAAAGAAATGGATTAGAGACGGGTGTACCAGAGAGAGGTGTTGAAAATGAACTATTGAGGACTTGGAATGTGATTTCAGAAAAATTTTCTGTTTCAAAAACTTGGCAATAGCGTAACTCTCCAGGTTTTCATCCACATACATTTGTGAATCTTTGTTCTTAGTGATGAATTTTGT
>NW_006283253.1:0-464 GCF_000327345.1 Myotis davidii
AATTGCTTAATTTAAGCAGGCATAGATAATCTAATATGTATTGCAATGTATTCCTTTTGAACAAAAGATAACATACCACTCGCATTATCTTTGCATTATTTAGATTCCATTCTCTCTTAAAAATAAAAATAATGATAAAAATAATGGTAGTAAACTCATAAGACAAAATAGGAAGAAGAGAGATTAAAAAATCAGAAGATACTATTTTTTAGTTTACTGTGTGCCAGAAATTGTTCTAAACAATTAATATGTATTAACCCATTTACTCTTTACATTGACCCCACAAAGTAGCTGATATTAAAATTGCCATGTAATAGGGGAGAAAAATGAGGCATAAGGATCTGAAAGCACTTTCCCTTTAAGTCAGTAGAGCTGGGATTCAAACATAGAGGCCAGGCTCTAGAGCCCACACCTCTGACCACATGAAGTATCTCTGATACTTTCTATATCACATGTATTATGGG
>NW_006283254.1:0-275 GCF_000327345.1 Myotis davidii
CATGCCCTGGTGAACTGTCACATTGCTTTCTAGATTTGGATAAGCTTCCCAGGTCCCATTCTTCCTGCTGCCTTTGCCCTCATGGATTGCCCTGGGACCTCTCCATCCTTTCTTTGGTCACAAGCTGGGACCTCTCCATCCTTTTTTTAGTCACAACCATGTTGCTCATTTACAATTCTCTGGGAGCTGGCCATTGTGAACCTGAAGCTGGATGATTAGTAAAAATAATTCCTCATGTTTGACAGAATTTAAGAAATTATGGAAGCATTTCACTT
>NW_006283255.1:0-1654 GCF_000327345.1 Myotis davidii
ATAAAAACACTCAGCAAAGTGGGAATAGAGGAAATCATACCTCAAAGTAATATGACATATATGACAAAACTACAAGCAACATCAATGGGCAAACACTAAAACCATTTCCCCTAAGAACAGGATCAAGACAGGGATATCCTCTTTCACCGCTCTTATTCAACGTAATACTGGAAGTCCTAGCCACAGCAATCAGACAAGAAGAAGAAATAAAAGACATCCAAATTGGAAAGAAAAAGTAAAACTCTCATTATTCGCAGATGACATGATATTGTACATAGAAAACCCAAAACACTCCACCAAAAACTACCAGATTTAATAAATGATTTTGGCAATGTAGCAGGATACAAAATTAACATGCAGAAATCATTGACATTACACCAATAATGGACTCTCAGAAAGAGAAACAAAAAAAAAATCAGTCCCATTTAACATTGCAATAAAAAATTAAGATATTTAGGAATAACCTTACCCAAGGAGGTAAAAAACCTGTACTTGGAAAACTACAGGAAGTTAAGAAAAATAAGATAGAGGAAGATATAAACAAGTGGAAGATTACATCGTGTTCATGGATTACTGGAATTAACATCATTGAAATGTCTATACTACCCAAAGCAATCTACAGATTCGATGCAATCCCTATTAAAATACCAACAGCATATTTCACAGATCTAGAATAAGTACTCCAAAAATTCATATGGAACCAAAAATGACCCAAAATAGCCGCAGCAATCTTGAGAAAGAAAAACAAAGTTGGGGGGAATCACAAAATCAGATACCAAGTTATACTACAAAGCCACTGTAACAGCCTGGTATTGGCACAAAAATAGGCATATAGATTAATGGAACAGGAGATCCCAGAAATCGACCCAATGCATTACGCTCAATCAATATTTGACAAAGGAGGCAAGAGCATACAATGGAGTAAAGACAATCTCATTAATAAATTTTGTTGGGAAAATTGGACAGGTACGTGCAAAAAATGAAACTAGACCACCGACTTATACCATACACAAGGATAAACTCAAAATAGCTAAAATAATTAACTGTAAGTCATGAAACCATAAAAATCCTAGAAGAAACTATGGGCAGCAAAATCTTAGACATCTCTTGAAACAATATGTTTGCTGATACATCTCCTAGGGAAAAAGAAACTAAGGAGAAAATAAACAAATGGGTTTACATCAAAAGAAAAGGCTGCTTCACAGCAAAAGAAAACATCAAAACATCAACAAAATGTCTTATCCTTTGAGATAACATGGAAGGACATGGAGAATATTATGCTAAGCGAAACAAGCCAATTAGAGAAAGACAAGTATCACATGATCTCACTCATAAGTGGAATCTAATGAACAAAATGAATTGATGAACAAAATAGATCCAGAGACATAGAAGCATGGAACAGACTGTGGAATCTCAGAGGGAAGGTGGGGGTGGGTGGGTGAGTGGTAAGAAATAAACCAAAGAACTTATATGCATACTAGTGGCCTGGTGCACAAAATTTGTGCACATTAAAAGGGAATTAATTAGAGGAAATATGTTAATATTGCTATTTGCCCATTCTCTATAATAGAAGTGTCAAAGATGAAAATTAGTAAAATGTATATGAAAATCAAAAAAAAATATTAACAGATTAAATTAAGGTTGCTAACTTTAA
>NW_006283256.1:0-285 GCF_000327345.1 Myotis davidii
CTCCTGGAATATATCAAGGGAGAGATTGACAACTATACAATCGTAGTAAGGGACTTTAATACACCACTGGCATCATTGGATAAATCCTCTAAACAAAAAAATTGGCAAAGAAACAGCAATCCTAAATGACTCACTAGATCAGATGGACTTAATTGACATCTTCAGAACATTTCACCCCAAAGTCACGGAATATACATTCTTCTCAAATGCTCATGGGACATTTTAAAGACAGACCACATATTGGGTCACAAACAATGTCTCCCAAATTCAAGAAGATTGAAATCA
>NW_006283257.1:0-303 GCF_000327345.1 Myotis davidii
CCCCTGGTGGTCAGTGCACGTCATAGCAAATGGGCGACCGGTCGGCTGTATGCCCCCTGGTGGTCAGTTCAGGTCATAGCAACTGATGTACCATGAACTGATAGATAGATAGATAGATAGATAGATAGATAGATAGATAGATAATAAATAGATAAATGATAGATGATAGATAGGTAGATAGATAGATATGGTATACCCATACAATGGAACATTACTCAGCTATAAAAATGGAGTGAAGTATTGATACTAGGTAAGCAGATAGATGATAAGTAGATATAGATGATAGATAGGTGATAGATAGAT
>NW_006283258.1:0-257 GCF_000327345.1 Myotis davidii
TCCTCCCTCCAGCTGGCCCCAATGGTCCTGATTGGAACCTCCAATGACACCTCGACTGGTCAGCTGGCCCCAGTGGCCCCGGTTAAGCTGGTTGGCCAACCTTTCATGGCCCGTCCCCTTGCCAACAGCCTACAGCCCCAATCAGCCCTGATTGAGGGACCCTACTCGTACATGAATTCGTGCATTGGATCTAGTTTATATATATAAAAGCCTAAGAGACCGAAACAACCAGTCAACCAGTCGCTATGATGCCCACA
>NW_006283259.1:0-226 GCF_000327345.1 Myotis davidii
TTTTCCCATCTGCTTCTTGGAAGGAAGATATTTAAATTCTGCATATGTTATTTTTTTTTGTATTCATCTCGGAAATATTTTGTTGCACAGTCTCTTTTTTTAAAAAAATAACACACAAAATTTTCAGGTTCTATTTTCCCTTTTAGATTCTTCACATATAATTATATCAATCTTTCATGCCACTTAACTGCTAATGAATGATTTTACTTTTGCATTTAGTTTCCAA
>NW_006283260.1:0-256 GCF_000327345.1 Myotis davidii
TGCCCTGAGTGTGACAGGGGGCTGTGCCCCAACACTCCCCATCGGCCCTGCTCTGTTCCTAACAGGGGGCAGCGCCCCAACCCCATGATCAGCCAGCTCTGTGTGTGACAGGGGGTGGAGCCACAACCTCCCTATCCACCCTGCTCTTTTCTTGACAGGGGAAGGCACCCCAACTCCCTGATCAGCCGTGTTCTGTTCCTGATAAGGGGGAGCTCTCCAAACCCCTGCTTGCCCTGCGGCTCTGTGTGCAAGGGGC
>NW_006283261.1:0-920 GCF_000327345.1 Myotis davidii
ACGGAGCTGGAGCAAGCAGGAGGCTTCCTTCCCGCCTGCCCTGGCTGGCTCTGAGGTCCTTTCAAAGCAACAAAGTTTAAATTATAGAAGGGAAATAAATCCAAGAATAAAAAAAAAAGAAAAAAGGAGAGGCTGGGAGCTTCCATGGCTGTGTGAGCTTGTCCAGCTTGAAAAGGGCCCTCAGCCCCTCACCCAGACTGGCCAGGCACCCCAGTGGGGTCCCCCCACCTTAAAGGGGGTGTGGCCAGCCTGAAAACAGCCTTCAGCCCCTCCCCCTGGCTTTCCAAAACTCCATGGGGTGAGGGTCCCCACTGGAGGGGCTATCTTCTGAGGGGTCCCACACTACAAGAGGGCATAGGCAGGGCTGAGGGACCCGAGTGCACAAATTTTTGTGCACAGGGCCTCTAGTATAAACTAAAATCTGAAAACCACAGTTAATTCAGTACAGTTATCCAAGGATAAAGGAAACTTGCATTCTGGTGCATCAGTATCAGGGGAGCTATGAACACCACTCTTTCTTTCCTCATGGTATTATTTTATGCATAAAATGTTCTTAGCCCCATATGGGTTATATGCATCACAGCTTAAAGAGTACCTTCCCATATGGCAGAAGTGATTGCCTTTAATGAAAAGTTTGTCTTTAAATAATTATCCTTCCAGATCGGACTATGGTCATTAATGACTGTTCCATTGTTTACACAACAAAGGATGCAGGGCCAAAAGTTTCTAGTTCCCACTCTTCTTAAACTTACAATCTGAAGTCCAGAGAATAGGATAAGGTGTATATAGCAGGGTCACTGGATAACAAAAGGCAGTTAGGATTAACTACAAGATAAATGGTGAGTCAATTACTTCTGTCAAAAATCTCTCATCTCAGTCACTCAAAGGCCAGACTTATGGGTAGAAATGTAAATTGATCA
>NW_006283261.1:2275-2533 GCF_000327345.1 Myotis davidii
GAGAGAGAGAAGAGAGAGAGAAATAGGTTGCCTCCCATACTTGCTCTGAGCTGGCATGGAAAGGAGGTATGTGCCCTGACCTGGAATTAATCCTGCAACCAATGTGCTGTAGGGCGGATGCTTCCACCCACAGAGCCATCCGGCCAGGGTGATCTATTTCCACCTGTAAAGGCCTCCCAGACAGATGTACCATTTCCTCCCCTGAAGAAGGGCATGTCATATATTTGTGATGTGCATCTCTGAATGTTCCAGGAACAT
>NW_006283262.1:0-222 GCF_000327345.1 Myotis davidii
ACCCCTATGCTCATAACAGTACAATTTACAACGACTAAGCTTTGGAAACAGCCTAAGTGCCCGTGAGCAGATGATTTGATAAAAAAACAAACAAACCGTGGTACATCTACACCATGGAATGCTATGCAGCTGTGAAAAAGAAAGAACTCTTACCATGTGCAACAGCAGGGGTACGTCCGATCAGGGATCAATCTCCAAAATGTATAGGAACTCATACAACTT
>NW_006283263.1:0-907 GCF_000327345.1 Myotis davidii
CCAAAGAGGGAGGTGACCAGTGGTGGAGGGAGAAGGCAGTGCCACAGAGATGGCAGGCTAGGGACCCGACTTGAAGGGTCCTGGATTGCAGAATGCGAGAGGGTGCAGGCTGGGCTGAGTGACATCCCCCCATGCACGGATTCCTGCACTGGGCATCTAGTCTATATATATAAAAGCCTAAACTACCAAACGACTGAATGACCATTTGACCGGTTGCTATGATGCACACTGGCCTACAGTGGGAAAACACTCAACCCAGGAGCTGCCCCCTGGTGGTCAGTGTGCTCCCACAGCAGGAGTGCTGCTCAGCTGACTGACAGACACTGGGCTTATGGCTGGTGAGTGCAGCTGCAGTGGCACAAGCCTCTCCTGCCTCCATGGCAGCATGCTACCAAGTGACTGCAGGTGCAGCAGGGCCGGCATCAGCTGGAGCAGCATAGCACCCAGCCCAGGCCAGGATCCTCTCCCAGCCACCTGCCTATTGGCACACTACTACATCCCTCGGGGGATGTCGGACTACTGGTTTTGGCCTGTTACCTGCAGGCTCCAATGTGTCCCGAACTGCCAGAGGCCACAGGATAGACTGAGGGACCCCACTGGTGCACGAATCCGAGCACTGGGCCTCTAGTATATACATGTAATTGGAATCCCAGAAAGAGGAGAGGGGGGCACCAAGAAAAATGTTTGAAGAAACCATTGCAAATAGTTTGTCAGAATTTGATGTAAACTATAAAAAGATCTCAAAACACCAAAATACTCTAAGAAGAAATGAAAATAAACAAAATTAAATCGTGGCATATTGAAATCAAACTAGTGAAAAAGGTAAAATGCCTAAGGGCAGCAAAGGAAAAAACGACACATGAGTCAAGGAAGAAGATTAATCAAAACATCAAAGGTCAGGTGAAAA
>NW_006283264.1:0-293 GCF_000327345.1 Myotis davidii
CATTATTCAAATGATTTTGTTCCAGATTTTCAAATTTTGACCTTAAGTTGACAAACACATGAGTCTAAATGCTACCTTGGAAACCTGCAAGTTTCATCTCTAAATCATCAATTTGCATCCATTGGAAATCCTTTAATTCCAAAGTACTATAAACAACTACATCCGGATATTAATTATTTTAATGGTCTGTTCTACACTTCTAAATTGGTTGAATCTTTCGCTGAACTGTTCAAATAATGAATTTACTATATTCTGGTATGTAAGTATGGACTCCATTACACTCGTTGTAGTGG
>NW_006283265.1:0-266 GCF_000327345.1 Myotis davidii
AAAGGGCCGTTCGACCGCCACAGGTTGAGAACCACTGTTCTAAGGTTATGCCCTTCTGTGTAGGCTGTGCACCCCTCTCTGTTGTAGTTGAGTTTTGATTACTGTTGGCATCACTGGGAGGGATTGACCCTGGGGCCAATCAGCTGCAAGGAGTGGCAGCTGACTACAGTGGAGAAGCTGCTGTGCAGGGGCCAACTTCACAGAATTGGATTCACTTCAGGGGGCTTTGGTGTTTGCTAAGGTCATCCCTGAGTGAATCACTTGTG
>NW_006283266.1:0-643 GCF_000327345.1 Myotis davidii
TCGCCCTGGGGAGGAGTCCCGACACCTCCAAGACCCGCTCCTGTTCAGCAACATCTCCAAGATCACGCGTCTGCACAGTGGACTGTGGGGCAGCATCATGGCGCCAATGGTGGAGAAGGCGCTGGGCACGCGGGGGCTGCTGTAGCCCGGGACCTCCTCAAAGGCTTCAAGATGTTCGGCTCCCTCTTCAAGCCATACATCTGGTACTGCATGGAGGAGGAGGGCTGCATGGAGTACAGGCACAGCCTGCTGAGCGACAACAACCTCTTCCTGGCCTAGGTGACGTGGGCTGAGAAGCACCAGCAGTGCCAGCGGCTGAAGCTGAGAGACATGCTCGCCAAGCCCCACCAGCGGCTCACCAAGTACCCACTGCTGCTCAAGTCGGTGCTGAGGAAGAGGGATGAGCCACGTGCCAAGGAGGCCATCATCACCATGATCGGCTCCATGGAGCGCTTCATCCACCACGTGAACACGTGCATGTGGCAGTGACAGGATCGGCAGCAGCTGGCCCCCAGTGGTGAGCTGCATGGACGCCTACGAGGTGGTGGAGGGTAGCAACGACGAGGTGGACAAGCTCCTGAAGGAATTTCTGCACCTGGACCTGACCGTGCCCATCCCAAGTGCCTCCCCTGAGGAGACGCGC
>NW_006283266.1:2109-3792 GCF_000327345.1 Myotis davidii
CCCAACAGCCCCAAGCCCCACTGAGGTGGTGCTGGGGCTGCTGGGGGCTTGATCAGAAGACACAAACCAGCAGGCCCTGCACCCAGCAGACCCAAGACCTTCACGGCAGCACTAAGGAGCAGCAAGCCGAGCAGTAGGAAGCAGCAAGCAGGTGGGCAGTAAGGAGGGAGGGGTCCCGGACTTCGAGAGGGCACATGCTGGGCTAAGGGACCCCCCACCCATCCCCAGTGCATGAATTTCGTGCACCAGGCCTCTAGTTTTATTATAAAGAACAATATTTCACTATAAGTAATTACATGTAGAATAATGGCTAATAAAGATTTATATAATGATAATTTTGATAGATTAGGATTATACTAATAGAAAAATAGAGAGGATATTTTAGAAAAGAGACAAAATGGCAGCGGTATAGACGGACATGTCCCGAGGTTTGTCCTGGAGCAGATAGGGTAGGCAGCTGACATGAGTAACATACACCCTAAATTGGCAAAGGAGATTCAGCTGGGAGATGATTTGCGTGGAGGAAGGGCAAAGTAGGGGACTGAATCCAAGAATACTCTATCCAGCAAAGCTATCATTCAAAATTGAAGGGGAAATAAGAAGTTTCATAGACAAAAAAAGGCTAAGGGAGTTTATCACCACCAAGCCAGCAATGCAAGAAATGGTAAAGGGACTGGAGTAAAAAGAAGATATAACAAGCTAAGAAAGAAAACAGGCGCAAAAATAAAAATGGCTAAAAACAAGTACTTTTCAATAATAACTTTAAACGTAAACAGACTAAATGTTCCAATCAAAAGACATTGAGTGGCTGAATGGATATAAAAACATGTCCCATGTATATGCTGTCTACAAGAGACCCATGGCTGAATAAAGGACTCACAGAGACTGAAAGTGAAGGAATGGAAAAATATATTTCAAACAAATGGAAATGAAAAACAAAAAGCTGGAGTAGCAATACTTATATCTGACAAAATAGACCTCGAAGTGAAGGCCATAACAAGAGATAAGTAAGGCCACTTCATAATACTAAAGGTATTGATACAACAAGAGGATATAACCCTGATAAACATATATGCACCCAATGCAGGAACACCCAAATACATAAAAAAAGTCCTGAAAGATATCAAGTGAAAGATTGACAACAACACAATCATAGTAGGGGACTTTAATGCACTACTGACATCACTGGATAAATCCTCTAGACAAAAAATCAGCAAAGAAACAGCAATCCTAAATGACTCAATAAATCAAATGGACTTAATTGACATCTCCAGAGCATTTCACTCCAAATCTACAGAATATTCGTTCTTCTCAACTGCACATGTGATATTTTCAGAAATACACCACATATTGGGTCACAAGCAAAGCCTTCCCGAGTATACCAAGCATCTTCTCACACCACAACAGCATAATATTAGAAATAAACTATAATAAAAACAATCCAAAAAATTCAAACACTTGAAAGCTGAGAAGCATGCTATTAAACAATGATTGGGTTACCAAAGAGATCAAAGAAGAAATTAAAAACATCCTGGAAACTAATGACAATAAAAACACAACAATCCAAAATCTATGGGATACAATGACAGCAGTCCTGAGAGGGAAGTTTATAGCTATACAGTCCTACCTCAAAAACAAGAAAAATGATAATGAATCATCTAACTCTACAACTCAAAGAATTAG
>NW_006283267.1:0-208 GCF_000327345.1 Myotis davidii
CATAGGACAATTCCTGTGGAATTGGTTCTCTCTCTGTGTCCATGAAAAACATGTCCTCCCTCCAGTCTCAGTGAGGGCACAAGTGTTTCACACATTGTCTGGCACATTGAGGAGAATTAATGTTGAATGAAGGAAGATATATTTAAAAATTCACAACAACAAAAAATTGTTCTTTCGTAACAATTTCCTGACAAAATGTCACTACCTC
>NW_006283268.1:0-625 GCF_000327345.1 Myotis davidii
CCAGGGAGGACTCCTGACCCTGAGCCTGACCGAAGCTGCTCAGACAGCGGGTGAGCGTGGGCACCAAACCCGGCGGGCAGGTTTCTGTTCCACTTCCCCACCCGCCTGAGTCACTGTGAGTAACTGCTACCATATACACCACAGTAATACTTAGCCTCGTCCTCAGACTGGAGGCTGGAGATGGTTAAATAGCGGTCGGCCCCGGAGCTGGAGCCCGAGAAGCGATCAGGGATCCCGTCACCCTTGGAGTGGCTTCCATCGCTGTTAATGTACATGATGTACCGAGGGGCCTGTCCTGCTTTCTGCTGATACCAGCTAACATAGTTGTAGCTGCTGTGCTCAGCGCTGAGGGTGCAGGTGAGCTTGACTGAGGCCCCCAGGGCGGCAGAGGCAGACGGGGGCTGGGTGAGCACAGGATCAGCACAGAGACCTGCGGACAGAAAACACAAGAGCGATGCCCACTGCTCCCCGATGAGCAGGCGCCCCTGGGACTGAGCTGGGAGGGAGAATCAGGGGCAGGACCCCAGGTGCTGTGGCCGCTCTGACCTGTGGAGACGATGAGGGGCAGGAGGTAGAGGGGAAGCCAGGCCATGGTGGAGGGTCCTGAGCGCTGCCTGCGGCTGGC
>NW_006283268.1:18936-20031 GCF_000327345.1 Myotis davidii
GGGCAAAGTCTCCACAGCCCTTTAGAGAACAGCCCTTCACAGAGGAAGGGGATGGTGTGGCCCTGGGACCATGTTATCCAGCTGTCTGGGCTCTTAGAGGTCACTGGGGGGTCAGCCCTGATCCATCTCCTCCTGCTCCCTGTCCCCTCCCTCCCCAGAGACCAGTCCCTCCTCCCCTCCTGTCCCTGAGGGGTCACCCAGGCACTGGGCAGCTCCTGGACCTTCATCTCAGAACCAGCAATTGGGGACCAGCCCTGCCTCCCTCCTGCCCCAGCTCAGCTCAGCGCCCAGGGACACTGGCCAGTGTGTGCACAGCTGCTCCCTGCGGCCTGGGTGGTGAGGGTGTGTGAAAGGCGCTGCATTTCAGATTCCAGAAACCAGGCAGGAGGACAGCCTGTCCCCTCCCCCGGGCTCCCCCTGGGGGTGTGTGAAAGGCGCTGCATTTCAGATTCCAGAAACCAGGCAGGAGGACAGCCTGTCCCCCTCCCCTGGGCTCCCCTTGTGATGCAATTGAGGGGGATCCCCCACAGGACTCCCCTCCAGCAGGATGGAGGCCACATGATTCCCTCTGCAGTCTCCCTGCCCCAGGCCCTGCTGCCCTCCCAGGGGACATGGCCTTGGCCCGACCTTGGGAAAGGCCTGGGCAGAGGGGGAGCCTGTCTTGGCCCCAAAAGGGGAGGCCCTAGTGCAGGGGGAGGAGCCAGGTCCTACTCCAGGCTGGTCCTCCTCACAGGCCCCGCCTCCCTCCTGGGCCCCAGGCTGTTCTCCCCACAGGGTCAGGGCTCTGTGCTCCACCTGAGGACCAAATGCTTCCTGCTCAGCCCAACCCCCCACCCCCACCCCTCCTGCCAGGGCACCTGTAGAATCCATGCTGCACCCAGAGTGAAGGCGTTCTCTGCTGTGTGTTGCACGGTCACCGCTGGGTCCCCATGATCTGGGCTCCTCCCCTGACCGGATCCCCAGGTGGGAGCGCAGGGCCTGAGGGCTTGGGGACAAGTTCATCACTGCCAGGCCCCTCTCTCAGGTGTTTCCCCACCTGGGCAGGCAGGTCTCCCAGCATCCTCCCCTCAGGCCTGTGGGTGAAGACTCTCCTGC
>NW_006283269.1:0-230 GCF_000327345.1 Myotis davidii
GGCCATGTGAGGACATAGGAGAAGGTGGCCACCCGCAAGCCAGGACGAGTCCTCCCAGAAGCTGAATCTCCCGGCACCTTGACTGTGGGCTTGTAGCCTGCAGCTCCCTAAGGAAATAAATGTCTGCCGTTTAAGCCACCCCACCCCCCGCTGGTATTTTGCTAGAGCAGCTCTAGCCGCCTGGTATTTTACTAGAACAGCTCTAGGCTGATGCAATTGACATGGTCCAA
>NW_006283270.1:0-235 GCF_000327345.1 Myotis davidii
GGATACAAAATTAACCCCAAGAAATCTGAGGCGCTCCTTCTCTGACGTGGGTCGGCGGCGCGTCTTGAGGGGAGGCGAGCCTGCGGAACTGCAGTGATGACTGAGGCTGATGTAAATCCGAAGGCCTACCCTCTCGCAGATGCCCACCTCACCAAAAAACTATTGGACCTCGTTCAGCAGTCATGTAACTACAAGCAGCTCGAAAAGGAGCCAATGAGGCCACCAAAACCCTTAA
>NW_006283271.1:0-635 GCF_000327345.1 Myotis davidii
TCAGTCCATCCCATACTAGACAGGGACAGCGTACGGAGGGAGGGTGGGGGGAGAACCTGCAGGACCCTGCGACAACCCTGCGACATCCGCCAGTCCTGAGTTCCTATGTTGCCACTACAGCAGGCCGGCCCTCTAGATCTGGGGCCAGACGGGCAGCCCTCTGGGGAAGCAAGGCGGATCGAGACGCTATTCCCCAGCTCCAGACTAGATTGGGGAGTGAATGATTAAAGAAGGGGGGCTGGATGCCTGAGCTGCCTGCAGTGGCCCTGAAAAAAAATAAAGCAGCAGCAGCAGCAGCAGCAAGAAAATAGAGAACAGCAGAAATTTACCTGACATTAGAGCTGCCCTGCTGCTGCCCAGTAAAAAATGAATGTTTTACAACAAGCAGTACAAGACTTAGGCCTTTGACTTGCAGGCTACAGCAGTTAAGCCAGAAGCCAGTGACTGGTACTACCCTTCCTACAGCCCCAGAGAGAGTAGCAAGCCTGAGATCTATGAAAGCTGCAGATAGAGCTAGTAAAAGCTCCCTGCTTGCAAATGTACTGAAAGGGTTCAGTACCTGTTGCTGCTGGAAGAGGGGCTGATATCCCCTTCCAGTGCATTCCCTTCAAAGAGGCCTGGTCGCTGCTCTGCCA
>NW_006283272.1:0-293 GCF_000327345.1 Myotis davidii
TTTTTTACTTTGTATATTTTATGATGCTTTGACATCTTGGGGCCCTTGTTGGCCTTGGAGAACCTGCCCTTCCAGGACCAGCTAATTCCCAAAGATAATAAACAACTTGCAGGTGGAGCTCACCTTTCATATGCAAATCAACCAATCCAAAGCCTACACTTTGCCCTACCACTGCGGTTCTCAACCTGTGGGTCACGACCCCTTTAGCGGTCGAAGGACCCTTTCACAGGGGTTCGCCTAAGACCATCCTGCATTCCAGGTATTTACATTACGATTCATAAAGTAGCAACATT
>NW_006283273.1:0-359 GCF_000327345.1 Myotis davidii
CGGGCATTTGTCCAATTGAAACCCGGACGCACAGCAATAACAGCCACTGGCCTCCCTGGCTAATGCGCGGGGATCCCACCCCAGCTGCCGGAACTCATCCCCGCGTCAGGGCCGATGGGCGGAGCTGGCTGGTGCTCCTGCCTCCAGGGAGAGGGCGGCTTCCCGTGACCCGGAAACTACCACCAAGGGAAAATCAGAGACGCACAGAGGACGACTCAAAAACACGGAAGACAACGCTGGCGGTTCCTTCATCTCTGGGGTAAAGACAAACCAACAGAAAACCCTGAACTTGTGCGCACGCGCGGACAAACGCTGCTCAAGGGAAAAGCGATTCAGGCCCCGGGAGCTGCCCTTGCAGC
>NW_006283273.1:19901-20114 GCF_000327345.1 Myotis davidii
GCCCCCTCCCCCAAGCCCCCAGCCGGCCTCTCTTCCCCAGGGCAAGAAAAACCTCATTTTTGACTGAGCTCAGCCTTAGAGGTAGGAGCTCTCAGGGAGCACAGCCTAGGCCTCTTGGCAATCTGTTTCTTACGTTTTCCTGTGGCTTCCCTCCTCTTGGCTAAAAGTTTAGCATATTCTGCGGCCTCTTGGTTATTTTCTTAGGGGGCGTTT
>NW_006283274.1:0-334 GCF_000327345.1 Myotis davidii
GACAGGAAATCAGCCCTTAAGGACAATCTAAACGTGCACCTGGGCTGTGAGCTGTGCTCAGCGTATCCTGAGCGCCCCCTAGTGCTCACAGCCACTCCTGCAGGTAGGTTTGTGTCAGGGCTCACACTGACTTTCCCTCACTGTGTGTCTTGTACAGTAATACACAGCTGTCCTGAGATGTCAGTTTGGTCATTTTAAGAGAGACTGTGGTCGTAGGGTTGTCCCTGGAGATTGTGCATCTTCCTTGAACTGCTTGAGCATACAACTGAGTCGTTCCCTTTGGTTTACTCACTTCTGCCAACCACTGCAGCCCCTTCCCTGGAGCCTGGCGGAC
>NW_006283275.1:0-235 GCF_000327345.1 Myotis davidii
GATGATAATACTGGTATTATTGACAATTCTGGCAACTTCAGGGGGCTTTTTCACGGGAATCTGCTTTTAAACATTAGGAATTCATGTTTACAAAACTAGAAGTTTGTGTACAAAGCCTTGGAATGAAGAGAATAGTGTTTATGTTTCCAATTAAGGCTGATTCGCTTTGGCATTTCCTGTGTCAATCAGGTAAAAAGCTGACGATTCTAGGATATACTTCTAAGAAAACTGTCTA
>NW_006283276.1:0-282 GCF_000327345.1 Myotis davidii
TATATATATGTATATATAAAATGATTTCATATAATATCTTGTTAATATTTGATATTCTAGAAATAAATTTTTAACTATTACTTCTTCAAATTAATATTTTTTGTGCTAATAACAGTAATAACAGGTGTTTATATATCACTAGAGGCCCGGTGCACAAAATTTGTGGATGGGGGGGGGGTCCCCTCAGGGGATGTCTGACTGCTGGTTTAGGCCTGATCCCTAAACTGGCAGTTGGATATCCCTCTCGCTATCCAGGACCGCTGGCTCCTAACCACTCACCAG
>NW_006283277.1:0-371 GCF_000327345.1 Myotis davidii
TAATATTACATTTTTTAATTTTTTGTTATTCTATTTTACTTTTCACCTTTTTCTTCCTCCCTTCTCCTTTTTTCATCCTGTTTTTCTCTTCCATCCTCTACTCTAGCTTTTCCCTTTTCTTTCTTTTTACCCCTTATTAAAAAGTGATCTTCTTTATATGCTTTATTGATGTATTATTATTATTGTAGTCCCTGTTGGCTTATTCATATATCTAATTTCCTCTTCTCTGCTTCTACTCCATTTCCCCTTCTCTTTTCTATTTCTTCGCTACTCAATTTGTTTGTTTGTTTTTTCAATTTTTTTTCCTCTCGTCTCCTGCTCTTTTCTTCTCCTAATTTTTTTTTTTTATTAGTTTTGCTTCCTAGATTTAG
>NW_006283278.1:0-265 GCF_000327345.1 Myotis davidii
TGCTCCCACAGTGGGAGCAGCAGCTCAGAGGGCAGGTCCACAGCCACGCGGCTGACTGGGATGAGCAGTGCTCCCACAGTGGACAGATTCCTGCAGGCCATGCCCCCCCACCAGTGTGCGAATCCCGTGCAACGGGCCTCTAGTATACACACACACACACACACACACACATATATACATATATAAGTGTATGCATATATATGTGTGTGTATATATTTATATTTAAAAAAAACATATCCTGGGGTGAGGATAAAAACATATGTAT
>NW_006283279.1:0-439 GCF_000327345.1 Myotis davidii
CACCGGGATCAGTGGAGCAGCGAGGCCTCCTAGTACCGGGATCAGCTGAACAGGGAGGTCTCACTGCTCCAGTGTCAAGTGGAGCCACGAGGCCTCCAAGAACTGGGATCAGCAGAGCTGTGAGGCCTCCTGGCCCCTGGAGCATCGTGACAGGGGGCAGCGCCCAACCCCCCTGATCCCCCTGCCTCTCTGTGTGTGACAGGGGGCTGTGCCCCAACTTCCCTATTGGCCCTACTCTGTGCATGACGGGGGAGGTCCCCAACCCCCTGATTGGCCCTGCTCTGTGCATGACAGGGGGGAGCTCCCCCACCCCCTGATTGGCCCTGCTCTGTGGGTGATGGGGGGGGGAGCTCCCCAACCCCCTGATTGGCCCTGCTCTGTGAGTGAAAGGAGGTGACGCTGCAATCTCCCCATTGACCCTACCTTGAGTGTGACGGGG
>NW_006283280.1:0-450 GCF_000327345.1 Myotis davidii
AATTCTGCTGTGAAAGGCCTGTGTCATTTCGAGGTGAATGATCCTCGGTGGCCATGAATCCAAACCACGCTCTCACCACGAAGGAAACCAGCTTGTGCGGGAGAGAGAATTACGGCCTTAGTTAAGGCCAGAAGAGGCTGGCACGAGCTAGTCCAGGTCACGAACCAGATATTTTGCTGGTCAATTCTATTATTTCATTGGTAGAACTCATTTCATCGGCATCTAAATATTATTCTGTTTTGGAGAATTGTTGTCCACCATTACCGATTCCCTTCTCTGCATGATGAATAAATCTCTTCGTTAAATACACATCTTACCTATATTCTTTTCTTCCTCGAGTACTGGCAGATCTTTTTGGTACCCCGATGACATCTACCCAATTGCCTGATATGTAATAGGAATCAATATATTTTAATGAATGACTCAATAAATGGAAACCTTAGGAATGTA
>NW_006283281.1:0-525 GCF_000327345.1 Myotis davidii
GGATTTCCCCTTGGCAGAGGCAATGACTGGGAGAGCGAGAGCAGCAGTTCCTCAACTTCATAATGGCAACGTCCCACGAGCAGGCAGTGTGACCTGTGCACATGACATGGCATCGTGTGACATCTGCTATCTCAATCCATTCACTTCTGCTGTGTTTACTTTTCATAAGCACTGAATGATATTGCAACAATGGGTTCATGTAAACTATAAGTTATTTAAAATATACATCCATTTGAAAACTTGTTTTAACATTTTTCATTTCCAAAGAGACAAGTGAAGGACACAGCTCCACTAGCAAGATTTAATTTAATCTTTTTTATGGGCAACAGTAAACAAACTGGCTTTTCCTGGCTCTTGGGCACAGTTTTCCTGGACAACCTGGGTCTGGAAGAGATAAAAGCCCCCAAAGAATGTTGGTAAAATGCAAACACCTGTAACAGGGTCTTGGTGGTCTCCCTGCAGAGCCCTTATTTATTTTCTGTGACTCTCCAGGCTGGGGCCCTGAACAACTTTACCGCCTTTCTT
>NW_006283282.1:0-478 GCF_000327345.1 Myotis davidii
AGAAAAGTAATGGCCCAGGAACCTGGCAGCACAGCAGGGAGACCCAGGCGGCCCCTCATCACTCATCCTGTCCATTCACTGGGGGCCATTGTCCTCTAATAGTATTTCAGGGGATTGAGCCCCAGGTCCTTGCTGATGATCTGGTAGGGAAAACAGACCTGGGTTAGGAGAGCACAGGGACCCGAATAGAATCCCAAGCAGCAGGCGGACACAGGAAGTTGTATGCTGGCATGGCCAGCGACATCCCACCTCAGCAATCCTGCCAGATCCTGCCATACTGTGGTCAGAGAACCAGTAGAAGCTGGTGCTCCTGTCCTGGTGCCTGTGGTGGAGGCTTCTCATTCACAATGCTGGGACCACTGATTGGGAATTGCACAGGGCACCCTTTATCCTGCAGGAGAGGGGTGTGTGAAGCTGGGCACAGATTCTTCCAACTGTGCCCCCTACCAGCTGCCATTTGTATTGGGCTTGGAAATGC
>NW_006283283.1:0-277 GCF_000327345.1 Myotis davidii
CCAAGTCACAAGCAAGTAGACAAGAAAAATAAATAAAAGAAATCCAAATAAGAACTATATAATTGAAATTATCTCTATAAATGATATGAATTTCATATATTGAAAACCCTAAATACTCCATCAAAAAATTATTAGAATAAGCAAACTCAGTAATGTTGCAGGATAAAAATCAGTATATAAAAGTCAGCTGTGTTGCAATATATTAATAAAAGATACAAAGAATACAATGTCATTAAAATAGAATAAAAGAATAAAATATTTAGGAATAAATTTAACC
>NW_006283284.1:0-366 GCF_000327345.1 Myotis davidii
TGGAATCAGCCTAAGTGCTGGTCAGTAGATGAGCGGGTTAAAAAACCATGGAACATCTACACTCTGGCATAGTATGCTGTCGCAAAAAAGGAAGGCGCACTGACCATTTGAAACAGCATGGATGGAGCTGGAGAGCATTATGCTAAGCAAAGCCAGTCAGTCAGTCCAAGAAAGATAAATATCACATGACCTCACTCATCTGTGGATTAAAATGAACAACACAAACCGATGAACAAAAACAAATCCAGAGACAGAGAAGCATGGATCAGACCTTCACCCTTAAAGTGAAGGTAGGGGAGGGTGAGGCTAAGGTGGAGATATCAACCAATGGATTTGTATACATGCCTATAAGCCCAGCCAATGGAC
>NW_006283285.1:0-978 GCF_000327345.1 Myotis davidii
AATGCAATCCCCATTAAAATACCAACAGCATACCTCAAAGATATAGAAAAAACTCTCCAAAAACTCATATGAAATTAAAAAAGACCTTGAATAGCTGCAGCAATTCAGAGAAAGAAAAATAAAGTTGGAGGGATCACAATACCAGATATCAAGCTATGCAAAGCCACTGTTCTCAAAACTGCCTGGTACTGTCACAAGAACAAACATATGGACCAATGGAACAATACAGCAAGCCCAGAGATTAACCCAAGCCATTATGCTCAATTAATATTTCACAAAGAAAGCAAGAGCATCCAATGGAGTCAAAACAGTCTCTTCAATACATGGTGTTGGGAAAATTGGGCAGATACATAGGGGAAAAAAAAGGAAACTAGGACAACAACTTAAAGCATACACAAAAATAAACTCAAAATGGATAAAGGACTTAAACATAAGTTGGGAAACCATAAAAATCCTAGAAGAAGCCAAAGGCAGTAAAATAGCACACATTTGTTGCTGCAATATCATTACTGATACAGCTCCTAGGTCAATGGAAACTAAAGATAAAATAAACAAATGAGACTACATCAAAATTAAAAGCTCTGCACAGCAAAAGAAACCATCAACAAAACAACAAGAAAGCCCACTGCATGGGAGAACATATTTGCCAATGTTATCTCTTATAAAGGTTTAATCTCCAAAATATATAGGAAACTCATGCAACTTAACAAAAGTAAAATAAATAATTCAATCTAAAAATGGGCAAAGAGAGGAGAAACCAAGATGGAGGCATAGGTAAACACCGGAAATTGCTGCCTTGCACAATCACTTCAAAAATACAACTAAAAGACAAAACAGACATCATCCAGAACCACAGGAAGGCTGGCTGAGTGGAAATTCTACAACTAGAAGGAAAGAGAAAAGCAAACTGAGACTCAGAGGAGGTGGGAAAGTAAAGTGCAGAGCTCTAACCGGTTTGGCTCAGTGGATATAGCGTCA
>NW_006283286.1:0-266 GCF_000327345.1 Myotis davidii
AAGACAAGGTAGAAAAAAATACCCAAACAGAGAAGCATCTAGAAAAATAAAAATCAAAATCAGGAGGACAGCCGAAGGCAGTGATGGCGAACCTATGACACGCATGCATGTCAGAGGTGACACGCGAACTCATTTTTCTGGTTGATTTTTCTTTGTTAAATGCCATTTAAATATATAAAATAAATATCAAAAATAGAAGTGTTTGTTTTACTATGGTTGCCGAAACCCTCTCTTATTTTGTTAAGTCTCATAATAGGAGTAGCCTG
>NW_006283287.1:0-808 GCF_000327345.1 Myotis davidii
CACATACAAGAATCAACCAATAAATGCATAAGTCAACAGAATGATCTCTTTCTGTCTCTAAAAAAAAAAAAATTAAAAAAAAAGGCAAAGCCACATACCAATCACTGGCAGGGCCACGGACTATTTTCTTTGTGTGAAATCCAGTGGTAAAGAGGAATCTAGAAGCAATTTGAATAGTAATCATGGTGATTTCTTCTGCTTCAGGCAACAACTGATCTTGTCCTTGAATAAAAGGCACACATAAAAAAGAATTGTTTAAGTGTGTTTAAACAAATGCTCCATGCTTATAAAATCTTAGGTAAAAGCAATCTTTTGTGGTTATCTCAGCACTTCACCAAACTATGTTTCAAACTAATAACTAATTTTTGAGTCAAAACAACTGTTACAAGTAAAAGCTCTTCTGTGTTTCTAAATATTGAACATCACTATTCAAAAGTATAGGCATTTTAAATATTTGATTTTGAACTAAAAATGCTGACACCTTAAGATTGGAACGATAGTCAGGCCAGTGTGGTACAGTGATTGGACAGTGACCAATGAACAAGAAGGTCAAGGTTCAATTCCCGGGCAGGACACATGCCTAGGTTGCAGGCTAGATTGCCAGTGAGGGCTGTGCAGGAAGTAACTGATCAATAATTCTTATCATTGATGTTCTATCTATCTCAACTTCTAACCTGCTCTCTAAAATCAGTAAAAATATTTTTTTAAAAATTGGAATGCTATCAAGGAAAACTGAAAAAAACTTAAAAAAAAACCCAACCTACTAAATATAAACATAGATGTCTAATAAAAAAGGTCTGTGATACAA
>NW_006283288.1:0-5577 GCF_000327345.1 Myotis davidii
AGCGCTGTTTTGGTTTTACCCTCATTGCTATTTTGAATGTCTTGGGGACCAAGGGGAGTGGAGTATAGGAAACCTTGGAATTCATGGTTATCACATCTGTTTCTGACTGTGAACAACCTGAAGCTCCAAGACTTGCAGCAGGTGCCTGAAGCGCGGGTCTGACCGCCCCGCGGGCTGCTGTGTGGGGGCATGAGCCCTGGACTCTGTGGTTTATGGCTGCCTGGTACCTCCTAGTCTGCGTTCTTCCATAGCAGCTCCTTGGGTTTGCTTTGGGGCACTGGGCCTCGCCAGTTGGATACTGCCTCAGTGGGAACGCGAGTCAAGGAACCAGCCCTCCCCTGAGAAGAGTCTGGGCATGTGACCCAAGTTTAGTCCGTCGGACTTTCTCTCCAAGGAATTTGAACCTTGAAATAAGAGACATAAGGATGGAAAGTGATTGGGGCAGAACTAGCACTGCCATGGTATCCTGAAAATACTGCCCATTTATTCCCATTATTTTGAGTAGGTCGCAAATGTTTTCTGTGAAAGGCCTGCTTGCTGGTAAGTATTTTAGGACTTGTGGGCTTTGTTTCAACTACTTGACTCACAGCTTTTCCTTTCTATTCTGTGATCTCCCACTGTATTCATCTAAGTAAATTCGTTTCACTATGTAATGTTCTCAGAATTTGTTTATGTTTCCTGTCACCAAAGAAATCTACTAATGCTGAGCGAGTCTCTTGCCTAATGAATAAATCTAGGTGATGCCCAACATCCACACACCTGTGGGGTTTTCCCTTTCTTCCTTTTACCAGCACATGGAGTGACAACTGAGAACAATTGATAAAAGTGTCTTAGTGAGAATGGCAAGGCCTGAGGTTTCAGCAGAGTGGAAGTGAAGAGTCTACCGAAAAGATGGTTCTTACTCAGATGTTGAGGATAAATTAAAAAACAGAATGTTGAATTGGTCAGTGTCTCAATCCTATGACTTGGATTAGCCCTTTATAATGAAATGATAAAGTTTTCTTTTAATGATTGAGAGAGATTTAAAATGTTTAATTAAATTTAAATATTTTTAAAATGACTGAGAACAGGTTTACATGTGGGGTAGGTCAATCCCAGGAAGCCTGAAATGTCTGTGTTGGGGGATCCTAAGTCTATATAGACCTTCTTATACTGTGAGCCTGGGGTTATGTGAGGGTCTCAGAGTATACTGACCACTTTGATTGAGGTCTTTTTTATAAAATATATTTTTATTGATTTCAGAGAAGAAGAAGAGAGAGAGAGAGAGAGAGAGAGAGAGAGAGGGAGAGAAACATCGATGATGAGAGAGAATCATTGATCGGCTGCCTCCTGCACTCACCTTACTGGGGATTGATCCCACAACCTGGGCATGTGCCCTTGATTAAGAATTTAAACTACTTACTTCCTCATTCATAGGTCAACACTCAACCACTGAGCCACCCCAGCTGGGCAAGGTCTATTAATTTTATGTTTTAAGTGCTTACCACATGTGAAATACTCTGCTAGGCGCTTTGTAGACAGTTTATTTGATTGCTGTAGCAACATTGAAAAGTAGGAATTATTTTCTTCATTTTCAGAGAAGGAAGCGGGGATTGATTTGTCCAAGAACACCTTAATATTATACTTCAGAACAGAATAGGAATTCAAACCAATCTGTAGCAATCCCTATGCTCTACTTGCAGAGCATTTCCTATACCCCCATCTTTATGCCTGTAATCAGAAATGAATTGGATATTCTTGCACAATGAAATGCACCCTGTTTCTGCCTAGTAATTCGGCCCCTCAAGGGTCCCCATAGCCAAATTATCTGGTATTTGGAATGGAAGTCAGACAACAAATCCCAGTGTACTGGATTATAACCTCACTAGGTAGTGGCTGAAGAAATACCGAGAGGCACACTCATAATAAACAGCAGGTTTGGGACAGAAAGTGTGGCATTAAATAATTGAAGCCAGTGAAAGTGGAATGTGGGGCCAAGTCTACACAGCTATCTATGAAACTCGGAAATGGAAAATTGATGTTTAGCACCAGTACTGAAAGCTTTCCGGTTAATTACATTCCTGGGTGAAGCCAGAGGAAAATATGATGCTTATGTTTTTCAGGGGACAAAATAATTTTTCATCATTCACTCTCTTGCTCTCCTGCTGTCTGTACAACCTGGGAGAGCCTGCTGTTGACTGTGAAACACTGAATCGGTGGTCCTGATACACCCTAATTTTATTACAAATTTATTGAGTACTTGCTATGTGCCAGACGAAGAGCCTACTCAGAGCTCATAGTCAGCTGAATACACACAGGGACAACTAACATGAAACTACTAGAATAAGATCCCATTTCCTCCTCCATCAATGAATACCTTATACGGCTTACCTTTTTTTCAAAGCATTTATCAATACTGAAAATTATATATTTATTTGCTTATTTGCCTACTATCTTTCTTCCAAAGTAGAATATAAACACCAGTAAAGCAAGGGTTTTGATTTTTGCTCTGTTCCCAATATCTAGAATGGTGTTTGGCATACGATCGTGCCAAATGCAATGGAGGCAACAGAGGAAGAGGTGACCAAATTTGTTCAGGGTGGCTGGGAAAGGCACCAGAGGAGGCAATGTTTCAAGGAGTAGATACAAGGGTTTATCTGGAGGAGTGAGGTAAGAGCCTTACAGGCAAAAGGAAAGGTAGAAACAGATGGGGGGGATGCATGGAAGTGAATAATGTGTTTGAGCAGTGCTGATACAAAGGGCTAGTCCAAGGGAGTAAAGTGTATAGCATGGCCAGGTGATGCCATACACAGTGTACAGCTATGACCCAGTGTGTTCATCTCCATTCATCTGCTCCCACTTTGGTTTCCAAAGGTACTTTCTCAAGGAAGCCTCCGGAGCCTTTGGCTCGGCTCTGGCATATTAACTAAGCACGCAGTTCTCTTTGGCAATCTCCATTCCATTTCCTCCAAACCTGGATGCATTCACTTGCTCTACCCGTGATATGACGATAGAAAAAGAATTTTTAATTGTCATTCCCAGTGGCAGAGTGAATTAAATTGTTTTAGCTGGTGAAGGTGTTATTAATTCAGATATTTAGGTGTTTGAGTGGATACAGAGAAGCATAAGGGGGGGTCTCTAAATATGTCAAAATCCATAACTTTTTGGTTTGTATGCTTTCTTTTTGCTTTTCCCCCAGCACTGCTTTTTGATTGCATGCCAAGCTGTTTAGAGTTAAGACTCTTAGTGGCAATTAACAGAAAACAACAGCTCAAATTATGAAAGGGGGAATTATTGAGAGAACACTGTCATACATGGAACCCCAAGGCAGCTGGGCTTCTCAAATGACAGGAAAAGGAAATGTGAAACTCAGGCAGTTTTCACACACACACACACACACACACACACACACACACACACGCACACACGTGCGTGCCCCCCCACACACACACCACCCCATCTTCGCTCTCTCTTTATCTTTCACTCTGTCTGGCCCTGTTTCTTTCTGTTCCTCTCTGTTTCTCTGATGCTTCCTCCCCCCTCCCCTCCTCAGTTTCTCCTTTCTTTGACCCCTCGCCCTTTCGCTCTCTTTATCATTCTCTCCCTCTCGTTCTCCCTTCAATAGGCTTTCTTTGCTTTTCCTTATTCATAGCAAAGCCTTCCCCACTGGCTAATCAGCTAAAACTCTCAGATTTCAAAATCCATAGGAAAGAGATCTGATTGGTCCAGCTTGAGCCAGGTATCATGCCTGGTCCATAATACACTGTGAGCAGGGAAACAGTCACATGATACAAATATTTGGGTTTAGAAAGTGGTGAGTATGGGCAGGATTATTTCTCAGAGAAAGGGTATCTCTGTGAATTGATCATATAAGCTAAAAAATATCTGCTACCTCCAAGTAAGATTCTGGATGAATATTGATAAATAAATTAATGTTTCTTTTAAACTAATGCTGGGTGATCAAAAAAGCTAGGGGAGAGACGCTGTAAGGAAACTCAGCACTTCATGTGCAATGATTCCCCCTTGGAAAACTTGATCGGGCCATTTGGTAGATGTGTTGATTTCAGATTCCTTGGTCGGCAGCCCCTCCATAGCACCAAAAGCCAGAGCAGCAGAATAGTGCAACCTGTAGTCATTGTAGGGCACAACGTCGGCAAATGTTCACGCTCAACATTATGTCTTTTCTTTGCACAGTGGTTTCTTTCTTGTTCCTGGCTTATCCATCTGTGAAAGGAGAAGGTTAGAGTGACCCTCGGAGCTCCCTTAGTTCTGACAGGCTGTGCTTCCCAGTGAAGGCAAAGGAGCCCCCCCCCCGCCCCCCAGGTCTGGGCTGCAGGGGAGGGCCTGCCTGCCAAGCACAGCTCAGGTGAACAGTGCGTTTGCAGGCCCTCTGAACACTCCTCCCAGCCATTACAGCTGAACTTGGGGTCCTGTTTTTATGTTCTGGATACAATAGTCCCCCCACCCCCACCCCTTATCCGAGGTTTTGCTTTTTGCAGTTTCGATTTCCTGTGGTCAACTGAAGTCTGAAAATATTAAATGGAAAATTCCAGAAATAAGCAATTCAATAAGCTGTTTGTAAGTTTTAAATCATCACCATTTTGAGTGGTGTGATAAAAATCTCCCACTGCTTCGTGGGGGATGGGAATGAGCCATTTGTCGGGAATCACCACACCGTAGAGCCCCCAGCATGATACTCACTTAGTAGCCGACTTCCTTATCGGATCGACTGTGGTTTCCAGATATGTTTGGGGAAAGACTTGCAGCAAGGTGGGTAGTTCTCCCAGTCACAAAAATGGACTTTAGGTGGCACAACCAAAAAAAGGACAAATGTTCATTATATCCATGTTTCAGGGGTAATGGCTGTCATCAGCTTATTCCTCCAGACTTCCTTTTCTATATACATATCAAATCTAATAAAAGACAAATAGGGTAATTAACCATACCTCTGACACGCTTCCCATTGGCTAATCAGGGTGATATGCAAATTAACGGCCAACCAAAATGGTTGCATACATGGGCACCAAGCCATGGACTGAGGCTTTAGGCCTGGGTCAGGGAGGAGCCAGCCAGCAATCGTTGAGCCAGCGATGGTTGATGGCAGTGGCGGGGAACCACGGAGGAGCCAGCCAGCGATCGTTGATGGCCATGGTGGTGGGGAGCTGGGGGTGCCCTGGCCCAGGCCTAAAACCTCGGTCAGAGGCTTTAGGCTTGGGCTGGGGAGGAGCCAGCCAGTGATCCTTGATGGTGGTGGAGGCTGGGAACCAGGGCAGAGCCAGCCAGTGATCCTTGACGGCCACGGTGGCAGGGAGCAGGGGGTGCCCCAGCCCAGGGCTAATGACTCGGCCAGAGGCATTAGGTCTGGGCAGGGGCCAAACTGGCAATTGGTGTGAACTACAGAGGAAACACCTTTTCTGACTGCTGATTGGTTAAGCTCCCTGTATGCCACTGGTAATATTCTTAGTAACTTGGGTAATAAGAGTCCAAATAGGTGATCTAGGGTTTTTAACCACACTCCTGGAGAAAAAAAGGAAGGTCTGCTGCTGGAAGGTTAAGAAATGTCATATCCTGCCCTAGCTGGTTTTGCTCAGTGGATAA
>NW_006283288.1:5608-8632 GCF_000327345.1 Myotis davidii
ATGAAAGACACTTCTTGAAAATGCCTAAAGAAAGCTATCATTTTTTCAAGATGAAGGGACTGGAGTCCGTGTTGATGAAAACACCTTGGTGGCTGCGGTGACCGGCAGTGGCTGCAACAGCGGGGTGATGGGGCTTCCCCTGATCAGCCCGGTTGCCTCCCACAAAGGGAGGCCAGACTGTGGCTTAGGCCCGCTCCCCAAGGGGAGCAGGGAGCAGGTAGTAGGACATCCCCTAAGGCTCCCAGTATGTGATAGGGGGCAAGCTGGGCTGAGGGACCCCCCCCAGTGCACAAATTTTTGTGCACCGGGCCTCTAGTATATACATAAAACTTGGTTGTGGGCACCCACACACACGTTTTGCTTGACTTACTTAGTTCTTTTTATTTTAATTTGTGCAAATTTTTTTAATGTGATATTTTTCCATAAAAACCCAAATTTACTTGTGGCAACATGGCTTGCGTTCTTATCTGTCAACAGTTAACTGGAAATGAGTGCAGGTGCCTCTTGATCTTGCCGTACACCTCACCCTACTCTATTGTGACCCTTTCAGGCCACTGTCACTCACATTAACTGCCTGCCCTGTAGGCATTTGGATGAAGCTGCTGCATTATTCATACCATTGTGCTACTTGGTGTTTTTACTTAATAATAGATTTTGCTCTTTCAGAGCCAGAACTTACTTAACAGTATTCAGCGGCGGTATAGTGCTCAATAATTCACGCAAGCACATGTTTTACCTTTCCAGAGATGTCACACTAGGACCAAGGTCCTAAGCTGGACTTTTCCATTAGCTGCTTCTTTGACCTTAAACAGAGTACTTTGCCACTCTGGGCCTTAATCTTCCCTTCTGTAAAATGGTGTTTACCGAGACTTTTCCCGTTTCATCAGTCCATAATTTAGAGCTGTGTCTGCAATGAGGAATTTTTATGGTCCCTGAGACCTGTACAAAGGGAATTTACTAGAGAATTGTTAAACTAATTATGGAATAGCCATATTTTGGAAAAGTGGGCAGCCATTTGAAATCATATTGTATTTTCCATTAGTATTATACTGAGTAGTTTCACTGTCTTAATAAAATGGTAGAAACAAGGTCTTATGCATTTGTCCAAACCCATGAAATGTACAACACCAAGAGTGGACTTTAGTGTAATCTGTGGACTTTGGGTCTGAAAATGTAGGTTCATCAACTGTAACAAATGTATCATTCTGGTGATAGATGTTAATAATAGGGGAGGCTACGCATGTGTGGGGGCAAGAAGATACAGAAAATCTCTATTTTCTGCTCAATTATGCTGTGAACCTAAAAGTGCTCTGAAAACTAAAGTCTACTTTCTAAAAATTGTATGGTACTATAAAAATCCAAAAAAGATATTTTATGACAATGTGTGTTGATGAGGAAAGTGTTACAATGTTTTAAGTTATTTTAAAATTTTTAATTTTGAATAGGTGTAGTTTTGCACATAGTTATAAGACATAGTACTGAGAGGTCCAGTATAACATTTCCCTGTTATTCCCAATGGCAACATCTTGTATAGCTATAAATTAGTATCACAACCAGGAAACTGGTATTGATATAATCCACTAACATTACTCAGGTTTCTCTATTTTACATGCACTCATGTGTGTGTGTGTGTGTGTGTGTGTGTGTGTGTGTGTTGAATTCTAGTCAATTTTATCACATGTGTAGATTTGTGTGGCTATCATAGTCAAGTTTCATCACAAAGTGTTCATACTATTTTAAGTTAAAAAATTAAAAAAAACAGTATAATATGTATTTTAAAAAAGAGACAAGATATATAAATACCAAAAAAAATAATTATGGTTAAACTGAGTGATGGGACTATTAGCTGATAAAATTTTTTCTATTTGCACTTTTCTGCATGTTCTGTGTCCTCCAGGAGATATGTGTATGTATGACATGTTTAATGAGAAAACTGCAACAATTGTTTTTCTTTTTCTTTTTTTTTAAATTTTGTTTTATTGCTTAAAGTATTACAAAGAGTATTACATATGTCCTTCTCCCCCCTCCCCTTGACATTCCCCCAGCCTCCCCTACCCCCCAGTGTCTTATATCCATTGGTTATAACAACTATTTTTTCTTAAGAGATGGAGATATTGCTGTAGAATATTAAATTTCAAAATTTACTCACCAACATATGGTTTGTGTTACCACTTTATTGGTTTATCTAAATCCGTTTTTACATTTAAATCTTTACTTACATTTTGAGTTGATTTTTGTGTATGGTGTAAGATAAGGGTCCAATTTCCTTCATTTGCATGTAAATATCTAATTTTCCTAATACAGTCTATTGAGGAGACTAACCATTCCTTATTGTGTCCTTGGCACCCTTGTCAAAGATCAAGTTTGACCATGTATGCCTGGCTTTATTTCTGGACTTTCTTTTCTGTATATTGGTTTATAGGTGTGTTTTTATGCCAGCCACATACTGTTGTTGTTTAATTTAGCTCACTTTTTCTTTCAATTACAGTTTACTTTCAAAATTTATTGTGTATTAGTTTCAGGTGTACAGCATAGTAGTTAGACAATCATATGCTTTACGAAGTATTCCCCCCAATTTTTCCAGTACCCACCTGGCATCATACATAGTATTGCAATATTATTGACTGTATTCCCTAGGCTGTACTTCACATCTCTGTGACTATTCTGTAACCACCAGTTTGTATTTCTTAATCCTTCACCTTTTTTACCCATCCCTCCAACACCCCTCCCCTCTGGCTACCATCAGTATGTTCTCTATGTTGATGAGTCTGCTTCAATTTTATTTATTCTGTTCTTTACATTCCACATAAGAGCGAGATCGTAAGGTATTTTTCGGTCTCTGACTTATTTCACTTAGCATAATACCCTTTCGGTCCATCCATGCTGTTGCAAATGGTAAGATTTTATTCTTTCTTATGGCCAAATAATATTCCATTGCACATATGTGCCACCACATTTTTGTCCAATGTTGATAGGCACTTGATTTGCTTTTATATCTTGTCTCTTGCAAATAATGCTGCAATG
>NW_006283288.1:8732-10253 GCF_000327345.1 Myotis davidii
GAATGTTCTCTTTTCTCCACATCTTTGCCAACATTGTTGTTTTAATTTGTATTTCTCTGATGATTAGGGACACTGAGAATTTTTTTATATGTCTATTGGCCATCTGTATGTCCTCTTTGGCAAAGTGTCTATTCAGGTCCTCTGCCCATTTTTTAATTGGATTGCTTATTTTTTTTTTTTTGGTGTTGAGTTGTATTTGTTCTTCATAAATTTTGTATATTAAATCCTTATAAGATGTATCATTGAGTAATATGTTCTCTCATTCATTAAGTTGTCTTTTCATTTTTGTTGATGGTTTCCTTTGTTGAGCACTATACTGTTTTAATTCCTGTAGCTTTGTAATTTCTTTTAAAATCAGAATGTATGATGCCTCCAGCTTTGTTTTTGTTTCTTAAAATTGTTTTGTATATTTGGAGTCTTTTTTGGTTCCATATGAATTTTAGAATTGTTTTTTCTACTTCTGTAAAAAAAAAAAATGCCAATGGGATTTTGATAGGGATTGAATTAAAATCTGTAGTTCATTTTGGGTAGTATGGACATCTTAACAATATTAAGTCTTATAATCTATGAGCATGAATATCAGTCCATTTGTTTGTATCTTCATTGATTTCTTTCTTTCATGTTATGTAGTTTTCAGGGACAAATCTTTCATCTCCTTGGTTAAACTTATTCCTAAGCATTTGATTGTGTTTTTTTTATGCTATTATAAATGGGATTGTTATCTTTATATATATTTCTGATAGTTTGTTATTAGTGCTTGAAGCAACTAATTTTTGTATGTTGACTGTAGCTTCCAACTTTACAGAATTCAATTATACTAACACTTTTTGGGTGAAGCCTGTAGGGTTCTGTACATGTAAGTCATGTCCTCTATAAATAGAGGACATTTTATTTCTTTATTGTCTTATAGGTTTTTATTGATTTTAGAGAGAGAAGAAAGGAGAGGGAGAGAGAAACATTGATCAGTTACCTCCTGCATGTCCCCTAGTGGGGATCAAGCCCACAACCTGAGCACATGTCCTGACCCGGTATTGAACCAGTGACCTCTTAGTGGATGAGTCATCACTCAACCAGCTGGGCCACTTCTTTCTTCTTAATTTGAATGCTTTTTTTGTGTGTGTGGTTGACCTGGCTAGGATTTCTAGTACTATGTTTAATAAATGTGGTGACAATGAGCACCCTTGCCTTGTTCCTGACCTTAGAGAAAAAGCTTTCAGTTTTTCACCATTGAGTATGATGCTGGCTAAGGGTTTGTCATATATGACCTTATTATGTTGAGATACTGTAACCGGACAAACAATGGGTCCGTGCTGCCTGTCACTACTTGAGCCAGTTAAGCAGAGACAGGGTTGAATCATATATGAGCGTTTATTCCAATATTGCTGGCAGGATGGGAGAGCAGCAGGTTATCCACAGAAATCTGCTCTGCTGCCCACCATTAGCCAGCTGCTTATATACACATAGAAATTCAAAGGAAAAATAGGCAAAAGGGCAGTTTACAGATATGCAAAAGGAATAAGA
>NW_006283288.1:10725-14002 GCF_000327345.1 Myotis davidii
AAAAAAAATTCATGTGACAGAGAAACATTGATCTGTTGCCTCTAGTGTACACACTGACCAGGGATCGAACCCACAGCCTGGTTATGTGCCCTGACAGAAAAGAGAACTGGCAACCCTTCAGTGCACTTGAAGATGTTCAAACAACTGAGCCACACTGGCCAGGGCCCCTCCTAAATTTTTATTTTATTTATTTTAGTCTTAATGTTCCTTGGTTAACAAAGCATATATCAGTTTTACCTTTCAAAATACTCTTAGGTTTCTTAATTTTTGTATTGTTTTTCAGTTATCTATTTTATTTGTGTTCTAGTCATTTTTTTTCTGCCTAGAGCTCAGTTTCTTATTTCTATAAGTTCTTCACATATAAAAGTGTTTATTTCAGTTTTTTATTCTTTCTTGATGTAGGCATTTATCACTGTAAACTTCTTCATACTGCTTTTGTTGTATCCCATAAGTCTTAAAATGTTGTTTTCATTTTTGATAAAATTCTTAGGAGAAAACCTCTGGGAAAAGCTTTATGATGATAGTTTAGACAGTGGCTTCTTGAATGTGATATCAAAAGCATAAGCAAGGCAAACAAAGACAGGCAAGTGGGACTTCATCAAACAAAAGCTCTGCACAGCAAAGGAAACAATCAATGGTGTGAACACATAATCTAGGAAACGGGAGAAAATATTTGCTAACCACTTTGCTTATAGGTGTTAATAACCAAAATTTATAAGAAACTCCTATAACTCAATAGCATAAAAATCAACTCAATTTAAAGTAGATAAAAAAAAGACATACAAATGGCCAACAGGTATATTTACAAATGGACACTAATCATCAGAGAAATGTAAATCAAAACCACAATGAGATATCATATCATACCTTTTAAGATGGTAATTGTCAAAAAATAAAAAATAACAAGTGTTGGTGAGGATGTAAAGAAATTGGAAATTGAGTACAGTGTTGATGAGAATATAAAATGGTGTGCTTACTATGGAAACCAGTATCTAGGTTCCACAATACATTAAAAATAGTACTACTATGTGATCCAACAAGCCCACTCCTGGATACACATCTAAAAGAACTGAAATCAGGATCTTGAGGAAATAGCACTCCCATATTCATTGCAGTATTATTGACAATAGGCAAGGTGTGGAAATAACCAAAATGTTCATCACAGATGAATGGATAAAGAAAATGTGAGATCTTTATATACTAGAGGCCTGGTGCACAAAAATTTGTGCACTATGGAGGGTCCCTCAGCCCAGCCTGTACGCTCTTGCAGTCTGGGACCCCTCAGGGGATGACCACCTGCTGGCTTAGGCCCGGTCTCCAGGGGATTGGGCCTAAGCTGGCAGTCCGACATCCCTCTGGCAGCCCGGGAGCCCTTGGTGGATGTCCACTTGCCAGCAGGGAGCGGGCCTAGCTACAGTCAGACATCCTCAGTGCGGCTGAGGAGGCCGGAGAGGTTCCCACTACCACCGCTCTGCTGGTAGACCACCAGGGGGCAGCTCCTGCATTGAGCATCTGCCCCCTGGTAGTTAGTGTGTGTCATAGTGACCAGTCATTCCTAGTCATTCTGCTGTTAGGGTCAATTTGCTTATTACTGGAAGCAGATATCTGGGATTTATTTAGCTTCTATTATTGAAACTTTGTTGCCTTTTGCAGAGGCCACAGCTGGCCAGGGAAGGCAGGAAGCTTGGCTTCTTCCACCACCGGGGCAACCAAGCCTCTGGCTTCCTCCAGCTCCTTGGCTGCCAGCCGCCATCTTGGTTGTGTTAATTTGCATATAGTCGCTCAGATTGGCTGGTGGGCATGGCTTGGGCGTAGGGTAGGTATGGTCAATTATCATCTTTGTCTTTTATTAGTATAAATAGGGAAATCCTTCCATATGTGACAACATGAAATGAGCCTTGAGGACATAATGCTAAGTGAAATCAGCCAGTCACAGAAGGATGAATACTGCATGATTTCACTTATATGAAGTATCTAAAATAGTCAAGCTCACAGAAACTGAGTAAAGTGGTGGCTGCCAGGGCTGCAGGGAGGGCAAAACTGGGCATTGCTCTTCAACGATATAAAGTTTCAGTTATGCAAAATGAATAGGTTCTAGAGAGTTGCTGTGTTACATGCCTACAGATTACAGACTGTGCTGTGCACTTACAATTTGTTTGGACAGTAGATCTCATGTGAAAGAGTCTTACCACAATAAAAACATTAAAACAAAATAAATCTATTTCCCTCAAGGAAATACAAAGGGATTTATTGTGACTCTCTACCCACTCATAAGAATTCTCAGAAGCCAAAAACCTCACAGCATCAGGAATGCGATTCTTCCAAGAAATGAAGGCAGTCTTCTGGGAGACACAGGGCCTGCTATCTTTGACATGAAACTGATTTTTCTGCATATTCTAGGTTTTTCAAAGGCGTAGGAAGAAGCCAAGAGCTGCGCTGAGCCTCCTGAGAGGCCTGCTGGTTGTCTTTGAAGACAGAAAAGTGGGCCTGCCCCTTTGGCCTAGCTGTCATGGAGGGCAGCTGTGCCCTGTAGCATTTTGGAGTCTCAGTGCCACACACGATAATCCTTGGGCTTGCTCCAGGCTATTCTTCTAAAAGACTCTGTGTTAAGGAAATGCAAAGGCACCTGCGAGCTCCCGTTGTCCTTTAAGGTGGTCGGGAATTCAGACGGTCTCTTTGGCAGGGAGAGGCACCTGCTAGAATGGAAGGAGCCCCTGAGTCAGGAGACCCGGATCCCTGCTCTGGCACTGGAACCATTGCCAAGACATGTAACCAATCCCGGTTTTAGTCCCTCTCCCAGCCTGGGGAATAGGTGAGCAGCCCCTCTCCTGGGCTTCCGCATTCTTAGGCTTCAATTTCAAACAGACCTCAGTTTAAATCCCTGCTCCAAAACCCATGTGACGATGGACAGACCACTTGACCTGCTAGCGCTTTAGTTTTTTAACCTGAAAGGTGAAATTCATAATATTAAGCCATAGCATTGTTATAAAGAAAAATTCTATTTGAACAAAATTGTTTTATCTACTTGCTACTACAGGTTAAGACAGTTGCATGGATTTTCCACTGAATTTGGATCTTAAGTTAGTTGGATGGTCTTAGGATTTAAGTCAGACCAAATGATCATATGGGTACTGCTACATGTCATATTCCAGGGAAAGAAATGATGAGGCCCAACACTCATTGTGTGCTTACGGTGCTCCAGCTACTTACTAAGCACTTGACATGTGATATCTCTTTTATTCTTTGTCATCATTACTACCATTCTCACCCTTTACAG
>NW_006283289.1:0-251 GCF_000327345.1 Myotis davidii
CTCCCCTGCCAGCCCGATTGCCTCCCCTGAAGGCCTGGTCAACCTTAACTGTCCTCTCCTGCAGGCGTGGTCGCCCCCAACTGCCCTCCCCTGCTGGCCTGATTACCCATAACTGCTCTCCCCTGCTGGCCATCTTGTGTCCACATGGAGGAAGCCATCTTTGACCACATGGGGTGGCCATCTTGTGTGTTGAAGTGTGGTCAATTTGCACATTACTCTTATTAGATAGGATAATGAAATGATAAATGATA
>NW_006283290.1:0-15107 GCF_000327345.1 Myotis davidii
TACTGGGGATCAAGCCCACAATCCAGGAATGTGACCTGACCTTGAATCAAACTGTGACTTCTTGGTTCATAGGTCGATGCTAAACCACTGAGTCACACTGGCTATGCTCAATTCTAATTTATAAATTCTTTCCAAGGATGTATACAGCTTGAAAAGCTTTGGAAGTAGTTTCAAAACAACTAGCTTTTAAGTAACAAGAAAACAGTTATAGAAGAAAGTTTAAATTAAAATAAAAAATTGTTTTGATTTATTCAAGAGTGGGAACATCCTTAATGAAAATGTGTACCTTGACTGTGGATGGCTGGGAGGCCTTATCGCACCTTAGGAATTCAAATGCTTTTTACAATGAAAAGAGAGTTTCATCTCATTTCTCTACCAGGATAGATGTCTATTAATAGAAGGTGGACATCAATAAAACAATGGGCTTTCACAATCAATCCAGAAAGTCAGCAATATATGAATAATCCAGAACCGAGTATTTATTCCTCTGCCACACACCCTCCCTCCCAGCCAGTGAGCAAGATAATTACTCTCAAGTCAAGCTACGTGCCCTCCAGTCACAGTGGCCCAATGCTGACATACAAAGCATACAAATAATTCTCACTCTGGCAAAAGTGACAACTTTCTTGGAAGAAAAGCAGATACTTTAAATTTCTCAAAGTCTTCCTGAGACATTTTTTAAAGTAATTTTTACTTTTTTAGAAAAAATGCATACATGGCAAACCATCTCTAATAAAAGGCCCATTCTATAAAATTTTACCTGGTCCTACTAATATCTGCAATCATAATCATATTTACAGACAAATATATGTATACTAATAAAAGAGTAATATGCTAATTAGACTGGGATACCTTCCAGGAAACCTTCCAGATGTTCTTCTGGACAAAGCCATGGTGGCGGGGCAGGGATGTCCCCAGTTTAGGCCCGATCCCTGTAAACTGGCAGTAGGACATCCTTCGAGGGGTCCCAAATTGGAGAGGGTGCAGGCCAGGCTGAGGAATGAATTTCGTGCATGAATTTCATGCACCAGGCCACTAATATATAAAGTCAGCAATATATGAATAATATAATGAACAACTATTTTCCAACAAACTGAACAACCTAGACAAATGGACACGCCCCTAGAAAAATACAATCTTCCAAAACTCAATCAGGAAGAATCAGAAAACTTAAATAGACTTAATAACTACTGATGAAATTGAAGCAATAATTTATAACTTAAAAGAAAAAAAAAAGCCCTGGTCTGAAAGGCTTCACATAAGAATTTTACAAAGCATTCACAGGGGAACTAATGCCTATACTCCTCAAACTATTCCAAAAAATTCAAGAGGAAGGCATGTTCCCAACTCTTTCTATGAGTCCAGCATTATTCGAATCCCAAAATCAGATAAAGACACTAGAAAGAACAAGAATTACTGGCCAATGTACCAGTAGCATCCCTGATGGACATAGATGCTAAAATGCTCAACAAAATATAAGCAACTTGTCTCCTGCAATACATTAAAAAGTACATACAGCATGGACAAGTAGGAATTATTACAAGGATGCAAGGCTGGTACAATATCTGCATATCAATAAGTGTGACACATCACATAAACAAATTAAAAGACAAAAAGCATATGATCATATAAATTGATGCAGAAAAAGCATTTGACAAAATCCAAGATACTTTTTTTGATAAAACTCTCAACAAAGTGGGATTGGAGATATCATACATCAACATAATAAAAGCCTTATAAGACAAACTTATACCCAACATGTTACTCAATCAGGAAAAACTAAAACCATTTCCCCTAAGAAAAGGAACAAGATAGGTATGCCCAATCTCGCCACTCCTGCTCTAAACAGTACTGGGTATGCTGATGATCAGATAAGAAGAAGAAATAACAGGCATCTAAACTGTAAAAAAAGAAGTAAAAATATCCTTATTCACAAATGACATGGTATTGTACATAGAAAAACTCTAAGAGTCCATCAGTAAACTACTAGATTTAATAAATGTGGCAATGTAGCAGAATAACAAAATTAATACCCAGAGATCTATTGTTTTCTTATACACCAATAATGAACTCACAGAAAGTTAAACTAAGGAAATAAAATCCCATATACCATCACAACACAAAAAAATTAAGATACATAGAAATAAACTTATCTGAGGAGGTAAAAGAATCTTACTCAGAAAACTACATAACACTTAAAAATGAGGTAGAGGAATACATAAACAGATGGAAGAACATACCGTGTTCATGGATTGCTAGAATCAACATCATTAAAATGTCTATACTACCCAAAACAATCTATAGATTCAATGCACTTCCCATTAAAGTGCCAACAGCCTATTTTACAGATGTAGAAAGAACTCCCCCAAAATTCCTCTGGGGAAAAAAAAAGACCCCGAATAGCTGCAGCAACCCTGAGAAAGAAGAACAAAGTAGAAGGAATCTCAATACCAGATATTAAGCTGTATTACAAAGCCGCTATTCTCAAAACTGCCTGGTGCCTGGTACTGGCAAAAAAACAGACATATAGACCAATGGAATAGAATAGTAAACCCAGAAGTCAACCCCAACCATGGAGTCAAGACAGTCTCTACAATAAATGGTTCTGGGAAATTTGGCCAGACACATGCAAAAATGCAACTAGACCACCAACTTACACCATACACAAAAGTAAACTCAAAATGGATGAAGGATTTAAATGTATGATGGGAAACCATAAAAGTATTAGGAATCCAAAGGCAGCAAAAACTCAGACATATGCCCAAGCAATATCTTCACTAATAAAGCTCCTAGGGCAATGGAAACTAAAGAGAAAATAAACAAATGGGACTACATCAAAATAAAAACTTCTTCATAGCAAAAGGACCCATCAACAAAACAACAAGCCCACTGCATGGGAGAACATATCTGCCAATGTTATCACTGATAAGAGTTTAATCTCCAACATTTACAGGGAACTCATAAAACTTAACAGAAGGAAGATAAACAACCCAATCAAAAAATTGGCAATGGACTTACATAGATACTTTCCAAAAGAAGACTTAAGGAAGGTCAAGAGACATATGAAAGCATGCTCAAAGTCACTAATCATCTGAGAGATGCAAATCAAAACGACAATGAGGTACCATCTCACAGCTGTCAGAATGGCTATTATCAACAAATCAAATGACAAGTGGTGGCGAAGATGTGGAGAAAAGGGAACCCTCCTTCACTCCTGGTAGGAATGCAGACTGGTGCAGCCACTGTGGAGAACAGTATGGAGTTTCCTCAAAAAACTAAAAAGTTGCCCTGTCCAGTGTTGTTCAGTGGGTAGAGCATTGGCCTGCAGACTGAAGGGTCCTGGGTTCGATTCCCGGTCACGGGCACATGCCTGGGTTGCGGGCTCGATGCCCAGTAGGGGTGTGTAGGAGGTAGCTGGTCCATGATTCTCACTCATCATGGATATTTTCATCTTTCTCTCCCTTCCTTTCTAAAATCAATAAAAATAATAAGACAAAGAAGCATCAAACCTAAGATCAAACTTCAGAGGAAGGCAGTGAAGTGGGAGAGGGTGACAGATCAGCCAAAGGATTTGTATGCATGCATATGAACGTAACCAATGGACACAGACACTTGCTCATTGGATTTAGCAGTATTTAAAAAAAAAAAAAACACCTAAAAATGGAACTCCCATTTGACCCAGTGATTCTACTTCTAGGAATATAACCCAAGAAACTAGAAGCACCAATCACAATTTGCAATAGCTAAGACTTGGAAACAGCCTAAGTGCCCATTAGCAGATGAATGGATTAGAAAACTGTGGTACATCTACACAATGGAATACTATGCTGCTGTAAAAAAGAAGGACTTTCTGCAAACATGTTAAAATGACAAATGCTGCTCTCTCCATAAGATCCAGCCTATGTGCCCATCAGCAGACAAGTGGATTAGAAACCTGTGGTACATCTACACAACGGAATACTATGCTGCTGTACAAAGGGAGGAACTCTACCATTTGCAAGAGCATGGATGGAGCTGGAGAGCATTATGATAGCGAAAGACAAATATCACATGATCCACATGATTTCTGGAATATAATGAACAACATAAACTGATGAACAAAAATAGGTCCTAAGACAAAGAAGCATCAAACCTAAGATCAAACTTCAGAGGAAGGCAGTGAAGTGGGAGAGGGTGACAGATCAGCCAAAGGATTTGTATGCATGCATATGAACGTAACCAATGGACACAGACACTGGGATAGAGGGGACATATCCTGGGGGGTGGCAGTGCCTGGGAAGGAATCAATGAGGGGAAAGGACACATATGTAATACTATGTTATACTTTAAATAAGAAAGATAATTTTTAAAATAACCCTATATGACAAACCTACAGCCAACACCATACCCAATGGGCAAAAACTGAAACTATTTCCCCTAAGAACAGGTCCAAGACAGAGATGCCCACTTTTACTGCTCCTATTTGAAATGGTTCTGGAAATGCTAGCCATAGAGATTAGACAAGAAGAAGAAATAAAAGGTATCCAAATTGGGGGAAAAGGAAGTAAAACTGTCATTATTCACAGGTGACATGATACTGAGTATAGAGAACCCTCAAAACTCCATCAAAAAACTACTAAATTTAATAAATGGATTATGCAATGTAACAGGATACAAAATTAACACCCATAAATCTATGGCATTTATATATACCAATCATGAACTCACAGAAAAGAAACTAAAAACAATTCCATTTACCATTGTACCAAAAAAATTTAAGATAACTAGGAAAAAAACTTAACCAAGTAGATAAACGACCTGTATGCGGAAAACTACCAGACACTGAAAAGAGGTAGGAACAATATAAAGTGGAGGAATATACCATGCTCATGAATTGGTAGAATCAATATCATTAAAATGGCCATACTACCCAAAGCAATTTATAGATTAAATGCAAATCCTATTAAAATACCAATGGCATATTTCACAGACCAAGAACAAACTCTCCAAAAATTTATATGGAATATAAAAGACCCCTAATAGCCACAGCAATCTTGAGAAACAAAAACATAGTTAGAGGGATCACAATACTACATACCAAATGATACTACAAAGCCATTGTGCTCAAAACTGCCTGGTCCTGGCACAAGAATAGGCATAGAGACCAATGAAATAGAACAGAGAACTCAGAAATCAATCCAAACAAATATGCTCAATTAATATTTGACAAGAGGCAAGAGGATACAATGGAGTCAAGGCAGTCTCTTCAATAAATGGTGTTGGGAAAATTGAATGATACATGTTTAAAAAAATGAAATTAGATAACCAATTTACACCAAACAAAATAAATAAAGTCAAAATGGATAAAAGACTTAAATGTAAGACGTGAAACCATAAAAATCTTAGAAGAAGCCATAGATAGCAAAATCTCATATATCTGTCATACCAATATGGTTACTGATTCATCTCCTAGGACAATGGAAACTAATGAAACAACAAACAAATGGGACTTAAAGGCTTCTTCACTGCAACAGAAGCCATCAACAAAACAAGAGATCCCAGTGTATGGAAGAATATATTTGTCAATGATACACCTGATTTGGGATTAATATCCAAAATTTATAGGGAACTCATACAACTTAACCAAAGAAAAATAAACAACCCAATTAAAAAATGGGCAAAGGATCTAAATCAATGATGGCAAACCTTTTGAGCTCGGCGTGTCAGCATTTTGAAAAACCCTAACTTAACTCTGGTACTGTGTCACATATAGAAATTTTTTGATATTTGCAACCATAGTAAACCAAGGATTTATATTTTTGATATTTATTTTATCTATTGAAATGCCATTTAACAAAGAAAAATCAACCAAAAAATGAGTTTGTATGTCACCTCTGACACACGTGTCATAGGTTCGCCATCACTGACCTAAATAGACACTTTTCCAAAGTGGACATACAGAAGGCCAAGGGGCATATAAAAACTTCTCAATGCCACTAATCATCTGAGAGATGCAAATTAAAACATCGATGAGGCACCACCTCACACCTGTCAGGGTGGCTAATTTCAACATATCAACAAAGGACAAGTGCTGGCAAGGATATGAAGAAAAGGAAACCTTAGTACACTGCTGGTGGAAATGCAGACTGGTGTAGACTCTGTGGATAGCAATATGGAGTTTCCTCAAAAAATTAGAAATGGAACTCCTTTTGACCCTGCAATTCCACTTGATGAAATATATTCTATGAAACTAGAAACACCAATCAGAAAGAATATATGCACTCCTGTGTTCATAGTAGAATGATTTATAATAGCTAAGATTTGGAAACAGCTCGTGTTCATCAGCAGGTGTGTGGATTACAAAAAAAAAAAAAAAAAATCTGTGGCATATCTACACAATGAAATACTACACAGCTATATAAAAGAAATAACTCTTACCATTTGCAACAGCATAGATGGACCTGGAGAACATTATGTTTATTGAAATAGGTCAGTCAGACAAAGATAAGGATCACATGATCTCACTCATATGTCAATCTAATGAACAACATAAATTGATGAACTAAAATAGACCCAGGCACATAGACGCATCAAACAAACTGTGAAACTTCAAGGGGACATTTAGGGAGGGTGTGGGGGAAGTAATGAACCAAAGCACTTGTATGCATATATGCCTAAGCCATGGACACAAACAATAGGAATATTAAGATCTGGTTGTAGGGTGTGGGGTAGGCTCAGAGACCTCAATGGGAAAAGGGGACCATTTTAACACTTTTTCAACAATAAAGATTGTTTAAAATAAAGAAATAAAATGATGTTAGCATGTGTGTCCTGCTGTAATGAATTCTCCTCAATGTGACAAGAAATTCAGACAAATTGATTCAAAATGTATCATAACCCCACAAAAGGAACAAGTTGTAAATCAAGTAAGTGTTGGATCAGTTGAAAAAGATAACTATCTTTTGGGACAAATAACAAGCCTTTCTTACAAAATTACAAAATTTTCACATGTTACTGCTATTTGTATATTGACAAATGGTTCACAAATGGCACCTTTGGTTGGAAAATATCAGTAAGGCAATAGAAAGTGTCTACCTTGCTTTTCCCATTTGTCCACTAAGCAATCCTGGGAAACATGTTAGCAGGACTCCAGGTCACTGAAAATTGCCTAAAGCACCATTTGAGTTTTGACAAGTGAATTTCATGCTGCTTCTAGCAAGCCATGAATATAAAATTTTCAGTCTATCTCTGTGTGTTTTCTCACTACATCAAAGCTATACTGTGTACACAGGCCACGGGTTGTTCTGCAGCCAAATTTCTGTTAAGGAGATTACCCAGACTTGGGGAACTCCTCCACCACCTTTAGGGATCTGGAAACACATTTGACCAAGCTGTGGTTTACCAAGTTTCTGCAGTTTCGTCAGTTTTACCCACAGTTCGTTATGCATGCTATCCTCAACATCAGAATTGGTAGACTGTACTGATGGCATTACTAAAAAACAAAACATTTATTTTCTAAAAGAAACAAAAAATGAGTAATTGGAGAACAGAAAAGTATTAAATTTCTGGCATGCAAGCTATGGTGACACCATATGCAACTATGGAAAAAAAAGGAAACATCTTTGTAGAGAAGAAACTGCTGAGGCTGCTTTTTCAAAGGGTCTGTGGGAGGAAACTGGGAGTGCTATCTAGGACCAGGCTTTTTTTCCAAAGTGAAACTGGGAATGGTTATCTAGGTCTTGTGGGAGAAAACTGGAAGTTTAGGCTTTTTCTTGAGAGACTGGGCTGAGCTGCTGCGAAGGTAGGAGGAAATCTATGTATGTCTCCTTGTTAGGATTCTAAACTGCAATTTCCCTCCAACAGGGACATGACACCTAGAACAGGTTCTTTCTGGCACTTTAGGACAAAAGGTGACAAATGAAGGACACCTGACTCTTGATTTGCTTTGGGGAAAGATCTGAGTCAAAGGCAATGTGAAAATTAACAAAGGGAAACTTCACAATAATGCAGCCAGAGGCAGAAGGGAAATATCTCTCATAGTCCCAAAAGAGGTCATTATCAGAAAAATTGTCAATGACATTCCCCAACAGAATTTTCAACAAATATAAATCATCCATTATAGTTCATGCCAGGAATGGAGATACTCAGTCTCCTACAAGAAATCGAATGCTCTAAGAACACAGCAATAAAAAAGATCATCTCTCTGAACTGCTATCCCACAGTTGCACACTTCAATAGAGCATGCAGGAGGCAGCTGATCATACTCTCTCATCATTGATGTTTTTATCAGAGCATGCAGGAGCACTGCATGAATCTGCTTCTCTGAGTGGAAATGAGTCCTCATATTCTTCAAAATTCTCCCATTTGACTACACCAGGGCAGGTCCTTTTGAACCCTGCCCACTATACTAACTGTTGGGAACTTAGTCCAACCAGTGTGAATGAAGCAGGTCAATTCTTGGTGGCACAGCAGAGAAGCCAGGAGAGGTTGTGGGTGTATAAGAATGACTATTGCAGAAGCCAGTAGCAAGAAAGCCAGTCCTATACATCAAATTCCATATAGGCAGGCAGCCGGACACTGGCTGGTAAATACATATCTTTCCCATAAAACAGAATCAGTCTCTGTACCCACAGCTATTATCTGAGCAGCCGCATGCTGCTCTTTAGACTCCTAGCTTTACATAGCAGTACCTGAGCTATCCCTTACAGCTTCAGTGACAGCAGCTTCTTTTAGCTCTCTGTCTCAGCAGCTTCTCCCATCTCCCCTGCTCAGCTCACTGTCTGGTTAACAGGATAGCTATATCTGAGTTCTCTGTGAGCTCTTAACCTTACATTGTAGCAGTATCAACTCCATCAGAGCTCTCCTCTCTCCTGCACACATAAGGGCTACATTCTCTGTGCCTACTAACTTTCTTCTCTGAGCTCTCTCTAGCCTCTGCTCATCTGCTCTCTCTAGTAGACTTCTCATACTCTTGGTCAGTAACCTGTATACTACTCAAGAGACAAAGAAGGCTTGTTTCCAACAGTGACATAAATCATTTTGGCTGCTGAAGGACACAGTGTACTCTATATCTTTGCACTGGTTTGGTATCTTTGCCTGATTATGGTTTCCAGGCTCAGAGTCCTTGGACATCCCAATTAGGCCCATGCTCAAAGAGGCCTTTGGCCATTCTACTACATTGATTACAAGGCCTCTGTGCTCCCTTTGGCCTGGCTATCCAAAAACCTGAAATGGTTCCCAAAGTACCTATCTCCCTCTCACTTTTTCTTTGAAATAATTACAATATTTTTTAATAAAGAAAGAAAGGGTACTACTGATGGTGTTGTTTACATGTTGAAGTGTGCAACTGATAGAGGGCCTGAGACAAAGAGCTTAAGCCTATCTAAAATTAATAATACTAAATATAGTGTCAGCAAAGAAACTGTTTATTACATGGTGGGTGACCTGGATGTTGCTGGTTAAGCAACCCCATCCCAAGATCTACTCACCTTTCCCTGTGCACTTTATATCTAAAAAGAGCCTCATAGATAAACAACACATGAAGACCATATTAATGTCAAGAAAAGTAAACAGATCAAATTAGGGCAAGGTGTACTGACACCATGAGTCAGAGTGAGGAAGATAGCAAAAAGCTTAGAAAATACCTGGGCAAGTGGAATGGGAAAATTGAGAAAAGAAAATTAAGCAAGGCAACAAAGTTTGTCAACTTAGTAGTACACCCAGCTTGTGAAATACAAGACCTTATCTTGCCTAACCAAGGACACTTGGAAAAAAAAAATGGCTTATACCCTCTTCCCTAACCACAGAATACATAGCATAAATCACTCTGGCCTGAGAAAGTGGAGAATAAAAACCCATTTAATGACATTTGTGCCAGCTAAATCCAAGGACAGATGAAGTTGGAGAACAAACAATAAAAAAAAAAACACATAAAAACAAGAGTGACCTAAGACAGAAGCAAAACAGACAAAAGAATAATTTCAAACTGTCCCATACACTCATTTTGATGCATAAGCATGTTAAAAGACACTTAAAAGCTGATAAATATTCTGCTGATATACACCTCTTGTATTCTTGTCTACAGAAAAAAAAAAACACAAAACAATAAAAAGCCATCAGGACAATGAGTCTGTGCAATCTTGCTCTGGAGTACACTCATGTCCCTTATCAAGCATGACTTTTTTACTTCCTCCTTAATTCTGAAGGTTCCCATGAGATTTGGAACAGGGGAGCAATGGACAATGGCAGCTAGTCAAAGGCTTATCCCATGATCCTATCTTCAAGGACCCAATCTTTGAATTCCCAGAGAGCTGAGAGCAGCCCAACAATGACTCACTCTGTCACTGTGACTATCACTTCCCAGTGACCTAAAGCAGCAGTGCCATGCTAACTGGTGTCATTGTGACCCTCACATCCCGTGAGCTAAATCAGCCCAGCCATGGCTCACTGCCACTGTGATCTTCACTTCTCAGTGAGCTAATGCAATCCCACCATGGCATGCCCTTTCACTGTCACTTTCACTTCCAAGTGTGCAAAAGTAGCTTCACCTTAGCTTACTTATGTCACTGTTACTTTCACTTCCCAGGAGCTAAGGCAACCCAAACTGACTCACTTAAGCAACAATGACCATCACTTTCCAATGAGCTAATGCAGCCCACAATGGCTCAGTTCTGTCACTGTGACCTTCACACCCCAGTGAGCTAAAACAGCCCCACCATGGCTCATTCTGTCACTGGGACCTTCCCTTCCCAATGAGCTAAAGCATCCCCACCATGGCTCAGTTCTGTCACTGTGATATTCACTTTCAAGTGAGCTGAAGTAGCCCCACCATCGCTCACTTTTGTCACTGTAACCTGCATTTCCCAGGAGCTACAGCAGCCCACCCATGACTCACTGTGTCACTGTGACCTTCCCTTCCTAGTGAGCTAAAGCAGACCCACCATAGCTCACACTGTCACTAGGACCTTCATTTCACAGTGAGTTGAACAGCCACCCCAAGCATTATTTGTCACAATGACCCACACTCTGTGTGCTAAAGCAGCCCCAGCATGACTCACTTCTATCACAGTGACCTGCAATTCTGAGTGAGCTAACGCATCCCCACCATCGCTCACTCTTTCACAATGATCTTCACTTCCCAGTGAGCTAAGGCATTCCCGCCTTGGCTAACTCTGCCATGGTAACCTTCAAGTCACAGTGAGCTAAAGCAGCCCCACCATGCTTCACTCTGTTACTTTGACCTTCCCATTGAGCTAATCAGCCCCACCATGGCTCACTCGGTCACTGTGACCTTCACTTCCCAGTGAGCTAAAGCAGCCCAATCATAGCTCACTTGAGACCCTGTGACACTCACTACACAGTGAGCTAAAGATACCCCGCCATGACTCACTGTGTCACTGTGACCTTCACTTCCTAGTAAGCTAAAGCATCCCTACCATGGTTCACTCTGTCACACTGACCTTCACATCCAGTGAGGTAAAGCACCCCAACATTCTATACTCTATCACAATGATCTTCACTTCCCAGTGAGCTAAAACAGCCCCACCATGTCTCATTCTGTCACTGTGACCTTCACTTCCCAGTGAGCAAAATCAGCCCTGGTAGCTTAATTTTTTCATCTAATATTTCTAGATAGACATAGCAGAGAACTGCTTATGTCCTCCCCTGTTGTTTCTTTTGCACCAAATCCTTTTTTGTTTCATTGCCCTAAACTTTAATATACACAGCCTCAAAGCCAACTGAGCTTCTCTTGTAAAATAATTCCTACATGTGGTCAGAAACCCACACACTACAGAATGTCCTGAGGCAAAGTGTTCTGGATTGGTGTCTGTATGATATCAAGAGGTGGTTTGACACAACTTTGTGTAGAAGCTTATGTCTGTGACTGAGAGTGTGTATATGCCATAGCTCTATGGAAAGCATTGGTTCAACTGTGAAATGTATGTTCAGACTTCCTCCAGGTTTCCTGCTCTGAATGTGGAAGCTGTTTTCCCACAGAAGGATACTAGGACATCCAGAGCACTGAACCTTGCTCCCAGGGCCCTTTCCTTGAATTTCCTTGTCTCATTGAGTAAAAAGCTCAGCCCACGTTACTGGACCTTCTCTTACTTCATCTTCCTCCCCAGTCACCACCATACAGAAAGAATTCTGGCTTCCCATGAAATCCCAAAGCATAACATATACACTTCTGCAACTGCAAAGGGGGACCTGCCCTCACAGGAACTGGTGATTTCCAGAGAGCCCATAGAAAAGTTGCAACCTATACACAAACCACACACAGGCAAGCAGACTTGATGCTATTTTATTTTGCTGTCTATGTTATTGCATTCCTGGGTGTCTCCTTCTCTGAGTACCTTGCCGCAGGGACCTTCTTCATTTCTTTTCTGTGCCGGAAAACCACATCTACTTGAAAGGACATACTTATCTGAAAAAAGCACCTCACATGCTCCACTGTCATTGGAAATAAAGCAGATAGTCCCTCATACACCTCAGCAACTCTGGGAGTTCCCCAAAATACACCAATAGGGTCGGTATCTTCTCTGGGCATTATTAACGAGTATTAAGTAATCATTCCCGGCCCAAACATGGAAAGGGGGTGACTGTGGCAACTGGGATCCTGAAGGATTCCTCCAGCTTTGTGGCTGACAGTTTGCACCCTAACCTACTGATAAGGAGCAGGCCTCTCCCACTGGTCCTGGGAGGAAGAGGAGGCATTAGTGAAATAGGGGATGGTGGTGAGCAGCAATAGAGCAACCTGGTGTGGCGGCACAGCAACCTAGGCCTCGGCACGAGGACGATTCGCAGACACCTGTGGAAAGGAGTATAGGAAGATCATGTCATGCCAGCCCCTGTTGAGGGGCAGGTCTCAAGGCCTGAAGGAGCTGTGGGTGGCCTAGAGGGAGAATTCAGAGGAGTGGCTCAGGTAATGTGCTTTGACTCTGACAGTGGACATGCACCCTCCCTCCTCCTGCCTGAACTGGAATTGCACTGCCCTTGTGCTGGTAATTCCTGTTTCATGCCCATACCCTGAGGACCTGATGTCACAGGCTATATCCCTCCCAGCATCCAGGTGTTTGTATGAGAGAAAAGTAATGGCCCAGGAACCTGGCAGCACACCAGGGGAGAGTCCAGGCAGCCCCTCCTCACCTGTCCTGTCCACTCACTGGGGACCATTGTCCTCTCATAGTACTTCAGGGGATTGAGCCACAGGTCCTTGCTGATGATCTGGTAGGGCAAACAGACCTGGGTCAGGAGAGCAGCTGTGGTCAGAGAACCAGTTGAAGAAGTTAAAGGTGCTGTCATTGTGCCTGCGGCTGTAGGCCTCCCATTCATAATGCTGGTGCCATTGAATGGGAGTGGCACGGGACGCCCTGTATCCTGCAGGAGAGGGGTATGTGAAGCTGGGCACATTGCCTTCCAACCCTGCCCACCACCAGCTGCACCCCATGCAGGGAGCCTCCTCTTACCTGTGAGAGTGATTAGATACTCCTTCACAATCACATCATTGCGGAAGTAGGGGTTGCTGCGGAAGTACAGGCTAATGGTGCAGCAATCCCCCGGATGCTTGACTTCCCTCACCTGCAGAAGGAAAGTGGATCCAGAGTGTGAAGTCCCAGCCCAGGGCTCCCGTCTTTACTGTTTTCAGGGACAGGCCATTTCCCCACCTGCCCTCCATGCTCCTTGGAGCAGGCGGACTGACCTTCAAATCGATCATGTGGCCGAGCATGTTTTCATCTTGGACGCTGATCATGGCCGACAACTCTGGGTGATTGACGAACTGCTTTGGGTCAAGGAGCCTGCACCCTGGAAGCTGGTGTTGGACCAGCTAGAAAGTGTAGCCTGGTCTGGCCTCTCCTTCCCCCAAGACCACTCCTTCTCCATAAAAGGCAGAAAGGAGCACAGCACCACTCTGTTTCCTGACAGACCCTGATGCCCCCCAGACTGTTTTGTGCTGAGGGCTTGACAGGCTAAACATCACACAGTCCTGCCTCTGACTGAGGAGTTGGACATACAGACGACCTGTAGGGCAGTGTTAGTTAGTCCCAGAAGAGCCCATGCAACACAGCCTTGTCTGTGGGCATCAGCCCCTGGTGTATGTGTGCCTCTGCCTTGGTGCTCTGTCCCTGGACTCCCAGGTACCGCTTCTATGGTGCCTGAATAAGACAGAGGGTGTCTCCAGGGTCCTGGGCCAGACTGGGGCGCACTGCCCCGAGCTTGTCCTCAATGTTCTTTTCTGTGCGAACCATCCCCGCTTACACCGTTCTCCTGCACTGTCCCATGCTCCTTGTGGTCCCGTTCCTCTACCCTCAAGGATACAGCTGTGGGCCAGAACCCAGGGATGTGCCCGATATTGAGGCTTCTCAGTTCGAAATAGGGCTTGCGCCTCTGCCACGTCCTGCGTCTGAGCCGAGAGAAGGCCCTGCTGGCTTGCTCATTCATAGGCTCCATCTCCAACTGAAGAGCCTGGAGCACCTCCAATGCGGACCAGGTGCACTTGCCCCCAGATCCTGACTGGGCCTGCTCCTGCTGCACTGGCTTCTCTTCTTGTGGCTTTGCTTCAGCCTCTGACTGTGGCTCTGCCTCGCCCACCTCCTCCATTGCCTTCATGGCATTCTCCACCTCCCCCTTGGGGACAAATTGCTCCCCTGCAATTAATTGCTCCTCCATCCACCCCTCCTCATGTCGGTCGGGCCCTTGCAAGACCTCAGCCTGTTCCTCCACCCTCAGCTCTTCATCTACCACCTCCTCCTGCTCCCCCACTTCCAGATCTGGGAAAACCTCCTCCCCTGCCCACATGCCTTGTCCTGGCACCACCCACAACACGTGCATGAGGCCCTCCCACCACAGGACAAACTGTTCCTGTGTCCCCAACTCCCCCTCCAGGACCTCCTTGTCTTCCCTGTGCTCCTCACTCTCAGGCCCCTCCTGCACCTCACCCTCCTCTCCATCCACAAAGTGATCCTTTGCCACCACATCCCCCTCTAGGCCTTCTTCCCCCCTACACTGCTCCTTGCTTTCTTCCTCCTGCTGGACTTCATGTTCCTCCTTCTCCACCAATTCCTTCTCAGCATTCATATCTTCTTCCCTCCCCACCTCCAGTTCCAAAAAAATCTCTCCTATTGCCACTT
>NW_006283290.1:15132-19599 GCF_000327345.1 Myotis davidii
TCTCAAGAACCTTTTCTCTACCACCAATTCTTCTCCAGCCATTTCTTCCACCTCCCTCCACACTTCCAGCTCCCACAAGATTTCTTCCCCTGCCACCAGCACTTCATTCCCTGCTACCACTTCCACTACCTGCATGAGGTACTCACCCTCCACGAAAAACTGCTCCTGTACCACCAACTCCCCCTCCAGCCCTTCCTCCTCAGACCCCTGCTGCATCTCACTATCCTCTTCCTGCACAAACTGCTCTTCAGCCACCACTTCCTCCTCCCTCCCCACCTCCAGTTCCCCCAAAATCTCATCAGCTGCTGCCACTTCTCCCTCCATCTACTTCACTTCCCAATGCTCCTCACTCTCAGGCCCCTGCTCTACTCCAAACTCCTTCTCCTCCACCACTGCTCTTCAGCCACCACCTCCTCCCCACTTCTAGATATGGCACAAATTCCTACCTTTCCACCACCACCTCTTCCTTTGCTGACACTTCACTACCTGCATAGAGTCCTCCACCTCCAGCACAAACTCTACATCCAGCACCAACTCCTTCCTCACAGCCTCAAGCTCTATCACAACCTCCTCCCAACCACTGGCTCCTCCTCCACTGTTTCCTCCAAATGCACCACCCCTTTTTTTCCTTGACCTTCTTCTCAGTCCTCCTCCACAACTACCTTCTCCTCCCAACTGCAGCTCAAGAATCTTTCTACTCTCCTCCCACTGTTCTATCCCTTCTGCCTTTAACCATTTGTCTCCTCCACCAACTCCCATTCCAGCCCCTACTTCTACTCCCACTGCTCCTCTACTTCCTCTGTGGTAACCAGAAAACTCCTCAATGGCCACCATCTCTCCTTCTGCCAGCACTTCATCCCCGATCTGACTTCCACAATCTATGCAGGTTCCTACATCTCAAGCAACAACTCTGTCCTCAATATCACCTGTGCCCTCACCTCTGGGGTCTCAGTTTCCTATACTTCCTCCAACATGAAGTCCTTAAAAGCATTCTTGGCATTCTTGACCTATACCCACTACTGCAACCTGATGACCTCTATTACTTAAAGTTCCCTTGAGAACTAAGGTAACACAAATAACAGGAGATCCCTGAAGTTTCCTAGACTCAGCCTACTTACCATCTGGCCCAGGTTCTGAGCCTACCAGCTTCCAAAGAGCAAATGTTGAAAGTAATTGACTCCCTGGATGGCATGACTCTGTGGTTGGGTGTTGACCTATGGACCAGGAGGTCAGGGTTCGATTCCTAGTCAGTGCATATGCCCAAGGGTGTGCAAGAGGTAGCCAATTGATGATTCTCTCTCATCACTGATGTTTCTATCTCTATCTCCCTCTCCCTTCCTCTCCGAAATCAATTTTTTAGGAAAGAAAATATCTGGTCTGATACCCTGTGGAGCCCACTGCTCATGTACCTGCCACTCTCCTGATCAGGATTCTTGATTTGACACTGTGTTTGGGTACATACTCTCAGGGATTTGGGGTACCAGCAGGTGGTATAAAAGTTGCAATGAGCAAGGGCAGTTTCCTGGCCACACAACCTGGTCTTTGCACATGTCCTCCAATCAGTAAGAAGGCAAGAAACAAACTACATAATCCTACCCCTCATTTTCCCCAACTGCAATGGCTTCCCAACTGCAGCCCAAGAATCCCCAGAGAGCCCAACACTAATACCTCATAGGCCCTTAGGTGGGTGTCATCTCCTGTTGTTTTCATTGAAGACTAACCAGAATTTTATACTACTGAATTACTTTTCTGATCACTTTCCCATTGACCCAAAAGTCCCCTACTAAAAGAGACGGGGACATGTGTCCTTGGCAGTTGAGGCTATCTATCCCAGGCTATTACATATCTGAGATCCAAACTGCAGGTCACAGGAAGGCCTGTGACTCCATTCGTGCAAAGTTAAATGCTTAAAAGAACAATGGCCAAAAAAGGCCTGTGGCTCATTCTTACTGTGTTTAGGTTGTCATTTTCAATCTGTTCATTACTTTCCTCTGTCTCCCATTTCTCTACTCATTACTGTCTCTCCTTCACTCCTCCCCTCTCCACCTTGGGTTTTAGTGAGCTATAACCAGAAAAATCCCTTAAATAAAGAAAGCTCCTCTTTTGAAAAAGTTACTTAGTAAATAAAAAACCTGTTCTCTTTCATAGGCACCCATTCACATGACCAAGTAGAATTTGGAACTTTGTGTTCCCACTCCTTTCTACAATGATTTTCTCATGTGTCACAGAGAAACTTGTGTCTCCTCTAAGGCTGGGAAGGTTCACAAGTCTTTGAGAGTAGCAGTAAGAAATACTCTCTCTTCCGGGGAAACACATTGAAGCTACAGGTTGGTCACCCAGGCAGTATATGTACAAACAGGTCTCAGTCAGCAGCTGATTCCTTTGCAGCATTTGCAACCCTGCTACCAAAAGAGGAATGGTGGCCACATCTTGAGTTATATTGAACCAGAATCAAGGGCAAGTCCAGGCTCCAGGTGCAGTGCTCACCAGCACCCCCAATCTCATCATATCCTCTGCATATTCCTCACACACCAAAATCCTCGCTAAAAGCTGAGTGTGAAAACTGGAATGGAGAAAGGCACACCAGTCCCCCGCTTTAACAAAAGGCAAGTTTTGTTCATGTGCTCGCCTCCTTTGGGAATGGGTTTCACATTTCACCCTTGCTTGACATGAAGATAAACTTTGTTGTGTTGAGGTTTCCTCTCCTCTAGAATGTTCTGATTGGCTTATGTGGTTGCCGCTGTACAAGGAAGGCTTTGGTCTACTGACACAGCTTTGACCTTTTCTCTTTCCCAAGTGCAACACATGCAAGGTGCTGCAGTGAACACCTGCCTCCATACACCCAGGCCTTAGCATCCTCCCTGGTGTGTAACTCCTCTGACCCATGCTCTTGCTCACTTCCTTGCAAGCCTACACCACACAGGGAGGGTGGCTCTACCTGTAAACTTTCACATTCACAGGACAGGGCCCATGGCTTCTGTTGAGCAGTGCAGCCATCTTGAAAAGGTCAGCTGTCTTCTGTCTGACCATGGCATGTCTATGTGAGTGGCCGCTCAAGCCAAGGGAGTTGAGAGCCTAAGGGTCAGGATGTAAAGTCTGCCCCCTGCACTCCTGTAGTGCACAAGCTCCCTGTACCCTGGCCAAATTATAAGACTTGTCATCAGAAGTCAGCCATTCTTCCCTCCTCCTCCAGACACTCTGAAAGAAGAGAACAACATCAGAACCTTCCGAGGCCTGGTGTCTCCTTTTCTGTAGCCCTGTCTCTTTCTAGACAGGCTCAACTGCAGGAAATGCTGCTTCCACAGTCCCTTGTGAGATCTTGTACCCACTACTATTACATGTCCCTGCTACCAACAATGCAGAGACAGCAACACCTTGCAAGATTCTTTATGGTTCTTTCAGTGACACTCATGTTAGGTGGCATATGCTCTCTGACTCTTCCGCAGGCGATCCTTTTCTCCTCTTTTCCTCCTGTGTAAAGGGAATGGACAGAATACCTCAGCCAACCTTGGTGTGTAGGCACTCTGCATAGTTTCTGTCCTTCATGGCCATATTTGATGTTCTACTCCATCTCCTCTGAATCTGGAGTGTCCTCTTCTATACATACACACCCACACTCACAGACACTGCCATATGCCTGAAGGTGTGCTGGGCCCTTCTGAAGCATGTATCCACAGTCAGTACACTTTGTTTTTTCCTGACTTGTTTAATTTTCCTACCCCAGGTCTTCAATATTCTCATACAGAGAGCCTGCTGCCATTGCCAGCCTTCTGGGCTCAGCTGAGGGGAGCTGAGCAGTGTGTATGAAATAAATGTGAATTAGAGGCACTGAAAGAGGAACACAGGGCAGAGAGGGACTTTACCGTCTGCTAGTCTGCTTTCCATGCACGTAGGGCTTCCACCATCACCTTTTTTGACAGTGGCCAGAGCAATATCACCTCAGCAATCTTGCCTGACCCAGGCAGGGTGTGTTCAGACAGCCAGCTGAAGAATTTGATGCTGATTGTGTCTTGCCAGCAGCTGGTGGCTCCACATTCATAATCCCAGAACCAGAGGATTGGAGTGGAACTAGAAGCCTTGTACCCTGCAGGAAGGAAGTTGGAAGGCTGGATTCCCAAAGGCTCAATATCCACACCCAACCATCCACCATTTGCTTGCTCTTCCAAAGGACCATCCTGGGAACTGTCACTCATCTGCAAGGCTGACATCATATTGTTTGATCATTTCGTTCAGGAAGTAGGGATTGATTCAAAAGAAAAACATCAACCTGCAGCGGTATTAGGGAAGGCTCACTTCCTTCACCTGCCAAGAGATGCAACTAGTAAAGTGTCTTGTCTGCCAGCTTCTGGAGTGAGCCTGCTTGCAGGAATCACCGACCTCCCCTCCCCTTCTTTCTGCTCAGACACATCCCACTGAGTGCCAAAGCCCTCATCCCAGCTCCACTCTGCCTCCCAGTCTGACCTCCAC
>NW_006283290.1:19632-24662 GCF_000327345.1 Myotis davidii
TCACTGATGAGCTGATATCTACGGGTGGTTTCCGATCTGCTCTTTGGTCAAGGAGCTCTCAGAGACTGTGAAACGAAATGGGCAGCTAAAAGCTATGGAGCCATTCTGGGGACAACCAAGAGTTGGCCGCGGATGGCAGACATTGCCTCTGTTTCAACCTCCTCACCGCCTACCTTTCTTCACACATGCTCACAGCAAAGGTACCTGTGGGTTCATGTTCACCTGAGCTCCTGCCCTAAGAATGGGAGGGTCCATTTCCTGACATGTTCTGAGCCCTCCCTGTCCTCTGTGCACCTGTGCAGATGATGCAGTGCTAAGGGTGTCTGCATGTACTCTGGCCTTGTCCCTTGGGATCGCTGACACGGAATATATAGTCTCCAGAAACAGTGGCAGCACTCATCTTCTAGAGATCTGTGTGGGTCACAAGGGCTGCATTCCGGGTTGGAAATAAGCCTTTTATTGCAAACAAGTTGCAATAAAAGTGTGTGTGTGTGTGTGTGTGTGTGTGTGTGTGTGTGTGTACCTCTGCTCTTTTGTGTATACCTGTGTGTGTGACTGTGGAAGGGAGGAAGCCTGCCCGGAATTCCTATGGGCATCTGATGTGTTGAGAGAGGACACTGGAAGCATTCGGCTTAAACCTGGCTAAAACGGGCTGAGTGTTTACACTGAGCTTTTTAGTCAAAAAGGAAGAAACACAAAACACTACCTCCAATGATCTTTCCACTGTCCAGAAAAGGTGTCCTTCCACTACCTGTTTGTGATGTGGTGCATTGTGCCCATACTTCCTGACCTGACACCTAGAAGCCGGCCCTTGCTTCGCCCAGTGCTGTGCCACTGGGGAGGGGAGGCCCTTTCCTCTGTCCTCCTCCCCTTCACCCTCTCCTGGCTCCTCCTCCACTTACTCCCTGTGGTCTTTGTCAGCAGTGAAGCCTGAAGGGCTCAGGCAAGGATACAGCTTGGGCCCAGAAGTTGGGGATGCACTGGATGTTGGCCCTTCTTCACTCAAGAGTGGGCTTTCTATGCCAAGAGGTCTTGTGCTTCACCTGAACGTAGGCCCTGCTGGCTCAGGCACTCTCAGTGCTCAGCTGGACCTGAAGGGCCGCCAGCACCTCCAGTGTGTGCCGGGTGCTTGTACCACTGGGCTCTGGCTCTGCTTGCTCCTCCTCAGGCTTTGCCTCTGCTTCTACCTGGGACTCCGCCTCCTCTGCCACACTCATTTTGTCCCCAGCCTCAGCTTCCAACGCCTGGGAGAGAAGGTCCAAGTCTAGTAGCTGCTCCGCCCCAGCAGCACCTGGGCCCTACCCTCCTAGGGCCTTGGATTCTGCACAGCGTCACTCTTAATGTGGAGGTCACCTCGCCACCGGTCCTGCCCTGGCCTGCGTGGTCCCTCCCACTCCCCGTCCTGCACCGGTACACACAAGCTCCTGTGTTCACCCAAAGGGCCCTTGATGGTATACTTCCGACCCAAAGTGCTGGCGAGATCCGCAGTCTACTGACCCAGCCTGACCCGCCCCCTCCCCCCTAAACCTTTCCCCCAGGGGGCGCTGGTCCTGAACTGGGCAGCTGCCAACAAGCAGGTGGCAGTGCTTGGAGCTCACTGAAGGTCCAAAGGTCCCTTATCTGGATCCTTCAGGCATAGTCTTGGTTTCACAGGGTGCGTCTCCTACACAGGGGTTTTGGGGCCACCTCGTGGAAAGAAGGATGCACCAGCTATGCTGGGTGCGCTGGCCATGCACAAGATGCTCTTTGCACATGAACTTCAATCAGTGAGCGAGACTGCAGTTGACCCCATTCTGCTCTGCCCTCCCTTCGCCAGCACCACTACCGGCCACCAACGTCCATGTAAACTCCTCCTGCCCCCGCTTCTGAAGTATATGTAATCCTCTGGCCTTTTCCTGGCTGTCACCACCTGCTCTTCACATTGATGCACATGCCAGAGTTTGCACATGGGAAATTTGCTTTCTGTGTCACTTACAGACTGGTACACATTTGCCCCTGGCAGAATGGAAACTGACAGCCTTGCTCGGTGGATCAGTTGGTTAAAGAATCTGCCCTACACCATGCAGAACATACAGGTGGCCAATAAACATCTATAAACATGCTCAATATCACTAATCATCTGGCATATGTAAAATAGAACCACAACAAGATATCACCTCACACCTGTCAGAATAGCTATCATCCATAGATCAATAAACACAAGTGCTGGAGAGGATGTGGATAAAGGGGAACCCTTGTACACTCTTGGTTGGAATGAAGACCAGTGTAGCCACTGAAGAAAGTATGGAGTTTTCTCAAAAAATTAAAAATGGTAAGTGCCTTATGACCCATCTATTTTGCTTTTGGGTATATGTTCAAAGAAAACCAAAACACTAATACATAAAAATATATGCACCCCCTGTGATTGCTGGAGCATTATTTACAATACACAGGCTATGGAAGCAACCCATATGCCCATCAGTACACAAGTGGATTAAAAAACAACAACTGAGGTACATTTACACAATGAAATATCACTTGGTCACGAAAAGAATGAAATCTTACTATTTGTAGCAATATGTTATTCTAAGTGAAATAAAACCTGTCAGAGAAAGATTTATCCATATGATATCCTTATGGTATTTATACCATATGATATCACTCATATGTGGAATCTAAAGAAAAAATAAATGTATAGAAAAAGACTCAGATACAGAGAACGAATTCATAGTTGCCAGAGAAGAAAGGGTTGGGAGACTTGGTAAAGAAGATGAAAGAATTAAGAATTATGGAGTGGTAGTTACAAAACAGTCACAGGAATGAAAAGTATAGCATAGAGAATAGTCAATAATATTGTAATGGTGTCAGGTGGGCACTGGAAATAAAAGCTGCCAGAAGAAGCTTTTTGTAGGGAGGAGAAAATGGTGGTTAAATAGGCAGACTTGTCTAGCACCTCATCAAAGGTCTAGACTGGAAATACAACTAAATTGGAGAACATTCACCTGGAAGTACAGACAACACCTGAAGAGAGAGCAGGGAGTGTTGCACTTTGGGGAGGGTCTTTTCCCTCAGGACATAGAAGCCTGAGCCCAGGCTGAATTCCACAGGCACAAACAACAAAGCTGCAACCTGCAGCATGACCTGCAGTGCACATAACATCCACCCAGCTGCAAAAAGTCGAAGGGATGCTGCTGGTGGCAGAGTCTAGAGCCAGCAGATCTTAGTTGGTTGGAGAGAGCCACAGTTTTCTTGCTTTTTATTTTCATCTAAACCAAGAATATGGGAGTTTTCATTTGCAACTACTCTCCCAAGGTTTTTGGTGCAGGGAGGAAGGCATGAATTCAAGGTGTGTAAGGATACACTAAGCTAAGAGGCAATGCAGGGAGACTTGGAAAAGCAGTAGCTAAGAGTCCTGCATGGGGGTGTCCATATGCATTTAAAACAGAATTTTTCCTGGGAAGAGCTAGCTGCTCTACACCCAAAGTACAGGTAAAGAAAAAAAAAAAAAACCCACCTCGGTAGTACAGCCTGCCACAATATGCATTTTGAGCTTCACAGGCAGTCCCAATCAAGATGAACCCAAAAAGACCTACATCAAGACACATCATAATTAAAATAGCAATATTAAAGACAAAGAAAGAATTCTAAATGCTGCAAGTGAGAGAGAAAGTTACCTACAAAGGATCTCCCATTAGACTATCAGCTGACTTCTCAATAGAAACACTTCTGGTCAGAAGGGAGTGGCATGAAGTGTACAAAGTGTTGAAAAGCAAGGGACTGAATCCAAGAATATTTTATCCTGAAAGGCTATTATTCAAAATTCAAAGTGAAATCGGAGCTTCATAGACACACACACACACACACACACACACACACACACACACACACGAAAAGGCTAATGAGTTTATTACCACCAACCCAGCAATGCAATAAATGGTGAAGGAACTGTTGTAAAAAGAAGAAATGGAAAGAGAAGAAGAAACACAGCATTAAGAATAAAAAAGACAACAAACAAGTACCTATAAATAATAACCTTAAATGTATATGGATTAAATGCTCCAATCAAAAGACATAGAGTAGCTGAAGTTAATAAAACATGAATGATTAATATGCTGGATACAAGAGACCCACCTCAGAACAAAGGACTCAGACTGAAACTAAAGGGATGAGAAAAATTTTTCAGGGAAATAGAAATCAGAAAGAAAAAAAAAAGCTGTGGAAGGAATACTTATATCTGACAAAATGGACTTCAAACTGAAGGCCATCACAAGAGATAAGGAAGGCTACTTCATAATACTAAAGGGATCAAATTAACAAAAGGATATAATTCTGGTAAACAAAAATGCACCTAATAGAGGAGAATCCAAATATATTTTTTCCTTTTTTATTATTATTAAGGTATTACAAATGTGTCCTCAGCCACCCCATTAACCCCCAACCTCCCCCACAACACACACTCATGCTCCCATCCCCCTGTTGTCCATGTCCATTGGTTTGACTTATATACATGTATACAAGTCCTTCGGTTGATCTCTCCTCCTTACCCCCGCCATCCCATGCCTTCCCTCTGAGGTTTGATGGTCTGATCAATGCTGCTCTGTCTCTGGATCTGTTTTTGTTCATCAGTTTATGTTGTTCATTATATTCCACAAATGAGTGAGATCATGTGATATTTATCTTTCTCTGACTGGCTTCTTTCACTTAGCATAATGCTCTCCAGTTCCATCCATGTTGTTGTTAATGTAAGAACTCTATATATACAAGAGAAAGTGATTTTGCAAGGCAATAGTTCCTTTTTTTTTTTTTTTTACTGCAGCATAGTATTCCATCGTGTAGATGTACCACAGTTTTCTAATCCACTCATCTGCTGATGGGCACTTAGGCTGTTTCCAAATCTTAGAGATGGTGAATTGTGCTGCTATGAACACACCTGGGTACAAGCAGCTGCATCTGCACCTGTGGCCTGGGAGTGGGATAAGCCACCCACCCCGTGGTACCGGGTGCCAGCGCCTGTAACTGTGGCCTGGGAGAGGGACCAGCCCCCGCCCCCA
>NW_006283290.1:28894-31854 GCF_000327345.1 Myotis davidii
GGGGGTTCTCGTCTTTCCTAGCTGCAGACAGTCTCTCAGTTGAAAATCCTCAGCCTATTCGGGCTGTATGTTACCCGTTTCAGCTGATCACCTTTATCTGCTCCAGGACAAGCGCAGGCTCTCAGTTGAAAATCCTCAGCCTATTCGGGCTGTATGTTACCCGTTTCAGCTGATCACCTTTATCTGCTCCAGGACAAGCGCAGGACACGTCCGTTTATACCTCCGCCATTTTTCCTCCTCTCCAAATATATTTTTAAAAGGTGTGGAGAACCCAATACAATCATAGTGGGTATGATTCAAAACCCCATTGACATCACTGTATAAATCATCTAGAAACAAATATCAACAAGGAAACAGCAATCCTTAGTGACACTCTAGATTAGGTGGAACTAATTGACATCTTCAGAACATTTCACCCCAAACCTATGGAATATATGTTCTTCTCAAGTGCACATGGGACATTTTCAAAGATAGACCACACATTGTGTCACAGGAAACGTTTCTCCAAATTTAAGAAAATTGAAATTGTATCAAACATCTTAGATCACAATGGCATTAAATTAGAAATCAAGTACAATAAAAATACTCAAAACAGCCGAAACCGGTTTGGCTCAGTGGATAGAGCGTCGGCCTGCGTACTGAAAGGTCCCGGGTTCGATTCGGGTCAAGGGCATGTACCTGGGTTGCAGGCACACCCCCAGTAGGAGATGTGCAGGAGGGAGCTGATCGATGTTTCTCTCTCATCGATGTTTCTAGCTCTCTATCTCTCTCCCTTCCTCTTTGTAATAAATCAGTAAAATATATTAAAAATATACTCAAAACAATTAAACACCTGGAGGCTAAATAGCATGCTGTTAAACAATGAATGGGTTACCAAATAGATCAAAGAAGTAATTAAAAACTGGAAACTAATGAAAATGAAGACACAATAATCCAAAATCAATGAGACACAGTGAAAGCAGTACTGAGAGAGAAGTTCATATCACTGTAAGCCTACTTAAAAAAATCTGGGAATAATTTCTCTAACTCTATAACTTAGAAAGAAGAGTTAGAAAGAGTGCAAGAAGAAAAACCCAGAGTAAATAGAAGGAAGAAAATAATAAAGATCAGAATGGAAATAAATGACATAAAACCAAAAAAAAAAAAATACAAAAGATTAATAAAACCAGGAGCTGGTTATTTGAAAGGATAAACAAGATTGATGAACCTCTAGCCAGACTCACCAGGAAACAGAGAAAGAGGATCAAAATAAACAAATTCAGAAATGAAAGAGGTGAAATAATTGACTCCAGAGAAATACAAAAGAACTGTGAAAAAATATTATAAATGATTTTATTATAATAAAATGGACAACCTGGATGAAATGGACATATTCCTAGAAAAATAAAATTTTCCAAAACTCAATCAGGAAGAATCAGAAAACCTAAATAGGTCAATAATTACCAATGAAATTGAAGCAGTAATTTAAAAACACCCAGAAAAAAAAGCCTTGGTCTGCATGGTTTCACAGGGAAGTTTTAACAAATATACAAAGAACTACACTTATACTCCTCAAACTACTTGAAAAAATTCTATAGAAAGGTACACTTTCAAGCCCTTTCTATGAGGTCAGCATTATAGTCAATGGGAAAAAAGTAAAACCATTTCCCCTAAGAACAGGAACAAGACAGGGATGCCTACTTTCACCACTCCTGTTCGACATAGTATTAGAAGGTCTAGCCATTGCAATCTGACAAGATGAAAAATAAAAGGCATTAAAATTGGAAAAGAGGAAGTAAAATTGTCATTATTTGCAGATGACATGATATTGTACTTAGAAAACCCTAAAGACTCCATCAAAAAACTACTAGGTTTAATAAATGAATTTGGTAATGTAGCAGGATACAAAATTAACACCCAGAAATCTATAGCATTTTTATACACCAATCATGAATTCACAGAAAGGAAAATAAAAAAATAAATAAACCATTTACCATTTGCAACAACAAAAAATAGATTCATAGAATAAACTTAACCAAGGAAGTAAAAAACCTATACTCTGAAAACCACAGGACATTGAAATAAGAGTTAGAAGGCGTTAGCCAGTTTGGCTAAGTGAATAGATTGTCAGCCTGCAGACTGCACTGTCTTGGATTTGATTCTGGTCAAGGGAACATGCCCAAGTTGCAGGCTCCAGTAACGGCATGCAGATGGTAGCCGATTAATGATTCTTCTCATCACTGATGTTTCTATCTCTTTCTTCCTCTCTGATATGAATAAAATATATACTTTTTAAAAAAGAAAGAAAAATGAGTTAGAGGAAGATATCAACAAGTAGAAGAATATACCACATTCATGGATTGGTAGAATCAACATCATTAAAATATCCATACTACCTAAAGCAATCTATAGATTCAAAGTAATCCCTATTAAAACACCGACATATTTCACAGATCTAGAACAAAATCTTCAAACATTTATAAGGAATAAAAAAAGATCCCAAATAACCACAGCAATCCTGAGAAAGAAGAACAAAGTTGGAAGGATCACAATACCAGATATCAAGTTATACTACCAAGTCGCTATACTCAAAACAGCCCAGGACTTGCACAGAACAGGCAAATAGATCAATGGAACAAAATAGAGAACCCAGAAGTCAACCCAAGCAATTTTGCTCAGTCAGTGTTTGACAAAAAAGGTGCCATGACCTTTGCTGCAGGGTTCAAGACCTGAAGGAGGAGCCAACACACAAATGAAAATGCTATACAAGGAATGTGAATTTAAAAGCATTGGGGGCCAGGTGGAAACCTCTTTCCTGAAGAGCACACCAACATGTCTGGCCTGGTCTGCTTTTTATTTACTCCAATACACATATGCCTTGTAGCAATGCATATAGGCATATCAAAGGTAAAGTATGGTAAACAAATGTAAAGATTATCAGGTCAGGAAATCACTTCAAGCTATTGCAATAATAAAAGGAA
>NW_006283290.1:36367-44109 GCF_000327345.1 Myotis davidii
TATGAATAAAATATATACTTTTTAAAAAAGAAAGAAAAATGAGTTAGAGGAAGATATCAACAAGTAGAAGAATATACCACATTCATGGATTGGTAGAATCAACATCATTAAAATATCCATACTACCTAAAGCAATCTATAGATTCAAAGTAATCCCTATTAAAACACCGACATATTTCACAGATCTAGAACAAAATCTTCAAACATTTATAAGGAATAAAAAAAGATCCCAAATAACCACAGCAATCCTGAGAAAGAAGTTTATTTGTCTATTGTTTGTTTCCCTTTACTGGAACTTTTCTACTTTATCTTTGGCATCTAGATCTGAGCCTAAATCATGGTAAGTGCTCAGCAAATATATATATTTTTAATGAATGACTGAATTTCAATGTGGTGCCTCTAAGGAAGTATGAAAATTCTGAGGGGTAGAGACAGTGTAAAAGGAGAGCGGAAATGTAGCGGACCTTTGCTGCAGGGTTCAAGACCTGAAGGAGGAGCCAACACACAAATGAAAATGCTATACAAGGAATGTGAATTTAAAAGCATTGGGGGCCAGGTGGAAACCTCTTTCCTGAAGAGCACACCAACATGTCTGGCCTGGTCTGCTTTTTATTTACTCCAATACACATATGCCTTGTAGCAATGCATATAGGCATATCAAAGGTAAAGTATGGTAAACAAATGTAAAGATTATCAGGTCAGGAAATCACTTCAAGCTATTGCAATAATGGCAGGATTCAGCCCTGCTGAATATCAAAGTCCATTGGTCTTCCAATGTTAACTGTTGTTTGCTTTAGCCCCCAGAATTTTCTCCTTTTTGTTTTAATAAATTTTGAAAAGCATATGGCCTCTTTATGGCTTGAGGCTTTTTAAAGACTTTTCATTCTTCTTCTGCAGATTACAAATAAATAAGACTAAGAATGAGATGGATAATAGTGGTTATACTAAGAGGCAAATGTAGAGAGATCCAATGAAAAGGATTGAGTTCCTTCATGTCCTTTTAAAATTGTTGTCAGGCATTTAAGGAATTAGTCTCTAAGTTTGCCTGGGGCTTCTGCTATTTGGGGCTGGGATAGTCATCTGTCTGTGGCCATAGGTACAGGTTGAGGATTCAGGTACAAGGTCCTCATTAGTTTGGTCAGTTCCTTCCATGGCTCTCTGTTGGAGTTTGATGTTCCTTGCAGGAATCCACAAATTGAGCCTTTTTTCTTTTGGCTTATTATGACACCAGTATAATTTCACTGTTACAAGAGAAAAAAAAATTGAGATAATTAAGGCTTGGTATAGTCTACCTACAGAAGATTCCTTCAGCATCACTATTCCCCCTTTTTGTTTTTCAAGTTTGGATTTTAGCCACTTATGTTGGCATTCTATAATTGCCTGTCCTTGAAAACTGTATGTTATTCCTGAAATGTGTTGAATTTTTACAAAATTGCTGGAAATGAATTTGTGTATCTAGGTTTATTGTCAGTTTTAATAATTTTTGTAATTCCCATGATGGCAAAAGCAGCTAGCCAATGATTAATGACCTGTTTACCATTTCTCCTGTAGATGCAGTGGCCCATAGGACCTTTGTAAAGTTATTTACAGAGATGTGCAATGCCCCAAGACATCTAAAAGGAGTATAATGTGTTACATTTATTTGCTATAGATGGTCCCTTATTAATCCTCAAGGGCCTCCTATATTAGGCCCTTGAGGCAGATGTACCATATAAGTGGGACATTCCTTGACAATCTGTTTTGCCTGCTGCCGAGTGATTGAGAATTGTTTAGACAACATTTTGGAAGGCTAATGTCAAATCTGATGGGATTCTGTGGCTTGCTGTAATAAGGCAATCAACTGATCAGTAGGTGCATTTCCTTTTGTTAAAGGACAAGGCAGGTTGGTATGAGCTTTGATATGAATAATATAAAAGAGATATTGTCTTTGCTGTACAATTTGCTGTACCTGTTTAAATAATACAAATAGACTTTGGTCATTGAGACGTTTTATTTGATCAGTCTCAGTTTTGTTTATCAGGTTAGCAGTATAGACAGAATAAGAAATAATAATAAGAGGTTCTTGGAAATCCTGCAGTGCAGCCTTGATAGTTTTAATTCAATTCTTTGCACAGAAGTATGACTGGTCTGGATGACTTAGTTTGAATCCATTGCATGACAAGAAGCTTTACCAGTAGATAAACCATCAGTAAAAACAGTTAATGCTCCAGAAGCATAATAGGTTCTTGTCTAGTATTCTTTGGTATAGTAATAAGGGTATAATAAAAAACTGTAGTAACTTGGTTGTGTGGTTGTTTGTTATTTGTAGGTGACAACTAAGTTCCCCTGAATATTCACCTATTTCAATTTACTAAAATAAATTAGTCTGAATTAGGTTTATTTTCTAATTTCATTTATTCTGGGTGCAGCAAATGACACTAATTGGATTTTCTACTATCAGTCTTCTTGAGTACATTGACATAAGCTATTTACCCTTTGTTCAGGAAAACTAAATGCAAATTTTTAAGTGTCCTTGGTTTAGGGAAGATAGGATTTACCATTTGGCCCCCAAACTGCTTGGCATTTATATTTTCTAGAATTTAGATGGTTACAAATTGCAGTTTATGCTGTGTTTGCCATCTTATTGTTTGAGTGAGGCAAGCTACAAAATCAGAAAATGATTCCATAGGTCTCTGGACACACTTAATAAAAGCTCCCATAGGATTTCCTAAATATATTGAATAAATTCATTTCTCCTGTAGAGATTTTTAGATAAAGTCTTAACTAATTAATGTTCCCTAATAATTTCTAAAAGTCAGTTAATGTCTTAAGACACTTTTCATATTTTTACCTTTTGAGACCTAATACATTATTTTCAATTACAGTTTTTAGATATTTAAAGGGCGTTTCTTTCTGTATCTTTTTTGGAGAAAATTTTAAGCCCCATTTAGGAAATTTCATTTTAATTGGGTAAACATTGCTAAAGCTTGCTTATTCTGTGAGCTTGTCATAAATTGCTACATTAAAGACTTTCACTTTCTTTTAAACACAACAACCAACTTGGTTGCTTTTCAGAAAAGCAAATAGGAGAGAAATATGCTGGCCAATACTGCAATGCATACATCCCAAGTAAAAGTAACTTTCTTTATACTTACGGTGTCTCATTAATGGTGAGATTTAATGCTTGAATAATAATTTTTAGTTTACTTTGTAAATAGCAGTGGAGGAGATTTTAAAATTTCTCCTTTTTAAGCTTAAATGTACTTCTAAACAGCATATTTTGGCTAGTGTTTATTTGCATATATATGCAAATTTCACTTTGGACTTACTAGAACCAGTTGCTCATAAAATATTAGCTTCTCATATAAATGAGGTTATATGAGATCTTGATTATATTGTGAAAAACTAACTTATTAAGTAATAAAATATGCACTTTTATTGAAAAAGCAAAGTAAGCAAACCTATATATTTGACCTATGAGGTACAGATGCCATCCCAACACCAGCTAATATGAAGAGCAGGTGGGGGTCTGAGGCATTATGTATGCTTCTGTTTTGAAATTCCGCTCCTGAATATTATGGTTTTGTTTAAGTATTCAACAACCTTGTCCTGCCAAGCTTAGAAGCTGAAACTTCTATAACATTTTTTTTTTCAATTTGGAAGAGAAATTTATTGACCTTAGAGTTGACTTGGAAAACATTGAAAAAAAACAATTAGAGACAGGAGTACCAGAGAGAAGTGTCAAAAATAAACTATTGAGGACTTGAAATGACATTCCTGAAATTTTTTTCTGTTTAAAAAACTTTGCAACAGCATTACTCTCCATGTTTGCATCCACATACGTTTGTGAATCTTTGTTCTCAGTGATGAATTTTGTTAAGTCTCATAATAGGAGTAGTCTGATGGATGAAAGTAGTAGCTTGTGCATATCTTTGAAGATCACGAAATATAAACCTGACGTAAAATCTGTGTCATCAGTGATGCAGCAGCATGTCTGGGAGGCACAGGCCCAGCACACGGGGTGCGGAGGCGAAGTGGCCCAGCTCCGGAAGAGCAGCATCCGCTCGGAGCAGGCCCAGCCCACGAGGCCAGCACACTGCAGCAAGGCGACCTCCCCTGGCTAAGGCACATGCCCCACTCCGCTGCCGCACTGGGGCCGGGGTCCACGTGGCCCGGGCTGCCGGCCCACGTAGGCCCTGGCCCCACTGACCGGCCCTCGGGGCCGCATGGACCCCCGGCCCCAGCGCGGGCAAGTGGGGAGCCAACCACGAGGAAGAGAGGAAAGAGCCAGGCAGTGAGGCCTTCTGTTCCCAGGACCTCCCCCGCGGTCCGTTGCTGCTTGGCCCCACCCCTCGGCCCGCTGCCGGCTGCGCAGCCAGTCCAGACACTCAACCGGCTCTAGGGAGGCCAGGCCCTACAGTGGGGCGCAGAGGGATTCCAGAGCCCAGCGGCCAGACTCTTCCTCCCGGACCACCCAGAGAGGCGGGCAGCGTGTCTTTCAGCCAGCAGCTTTCACAGAAGGATCCTTTTTCTTCTCTCCCAGAATCCAGGCTCTCCCGCTGAAAAGAGAAGAGGCTAGGTTCCCACCACTAACAGATTTCTCCTGGAAGGGCTTCCACACCTGCTATTCCACCAGCTTCCTTTCTCATCCTCCAGGGCCTGGGTAACACCAGCATCTGAAAAACGTGCGATGTACACTGCGGTTTCCACTTTCCTGGAAGACCAGCCATCTCATATCCTGTAAGTGAACAATCAGGCAATGAGTTTCCTAAGATGAGAGGCAAGAGGTGGCCTGCGAGGCAATATTCCAGAATGACAAGGAGACAGTCATCTGCCTTATCCTAAAACTCAGGAGTCCATGTAGACAGATCCCTTTCCATCTTCACAATCTGAAAACCTCTGGCTCTTTTTTACTCTTTAAATCCTTGATTTTGGAGGAAAGGAAGATGGCAACCGACAAGTCTCGAAGATGGCAACCTGCAGGAAGGTAGGGAGGGAGGGAGTGTGAGAGCACGAGGGAGTGATAGAGGAGTGTGTGGACGTGTGTGGAGTGTGTGTGTATGAGGTAGGGACAGTTAGATTCTGTAGGTCTTCTAAGGGGCTGCAAAACTGGGCAGTCTTAGACTGTGGAATCCCGCTCCCTGTGAGGACACTCCTGGGCAGCCAGCACAGGCATAGAGACCACACCATCTTGAGAAACAGAGCTGCTTGAGACTGGGATCCTGGTCTCAGCACCACTCAGTCTGGACTCACTCAAAAACCAGGACCATGCAGCCAATGGGGACAGAGACCTGCGACCACAGGTACATACCCATGGACAGCAAGAATCCAGAAATCCTCGCGGCAAATCCATGAGTAACAGAGCCCATCCCCCTCCCCCCAGGCTTGCGGGGAGCGCCATAATAACTGATAGACCCACCCCTTCCAAGGCCTTAGTGCTACTTCAGGAACTTTAGCTTGGAAGTGCCTTAACACTGGAAACAGTCCTGCAAAGCGCCAGCTACAGGTGCCCTGGCCTGGGAGCTACCATGTGAACACTGGGAACTGGTCCAGAATGGTACCGGCTACAGGTGCCCTGGCCTGGAAGCTAACGTGTGAACAACAGGAACTTTTTCCGCATAGTGTGGTCCCTTGGACCCCAATTCTCTGGGCAGGAGGTAGCACCAAGAACCAGTGACTTGACTGTGTTTCTTATCACCTGCACCTGGGATTCCCGATTCCCTTTGCATTCATACTAAGAGCCAGTGACTCCAATTCTTGATGCATGGGCACACAGGGACCCTGATTCTCAATGTGAGGCTGCGTGAAGCAACAGAGAATCTGATACTGGATTCTTGGGGAACTCTGACTCCTGGCATACGCCAGGGGCTCTGATTTTCTACATATTCCAGGGGGTGGTCTCAGTTTCAGCATGGTGCAGGCAGGGTCCCTGATTCTAAGGGCACACATGGGGCCACATTGATCCCTGGTAACACTGCATCTGAGTGAACCTGTATCCCACCAACCCACCACAACCCCACATCTTAGGGTCAGAGCTCTTCAGTGACACTAGGGTGGGCTGAGGCTCCCACTGCACATGGCCCAGACCCATACAACTCAATGTTTGAACCATCTGGAGATCATCAGAATGGGGAGACGACACAGCACCTAGAGAAAAGAAAATGAGGAGTTGCCAAGAATGGAAATTAATGAAATAGAAGCACACAATATGACAGAAAAAGAATTCAGAGTAATGTTGTACAATTCATTCACCAGATGGATGAGAACATCAACAACGTATGCAAGAATCAGGAAGAAATGAAAAGTGATATAGCTACAATCAAAAACATCATGGAAGCTTTCAACAGTAGACTAGAAGAAGCAGAGGACCGAATTAGTGAGTTAGAAGATAAGGTAGAGAAACAAGCTCAATCTGAACAGCAACTGGAGAAAAAGATTAAAAAGCAGGAGGAGAGCCTAAGGGAGCTTTGGGATAACATTACATAAGTAAAGAGAGTATCAAGCAATATGAACCTCAAAAAACCCACACCAAGACTCATCATAATAACGATGGCAAATGTACAAGACAAAGAGAGAATTTTAAAGGCTGCAAGAGAGATACAGAGAGTTACCTACAAAGGATCCCCCATCAGATTATCAAATGATTTCTCAACAGAAACACATCAAGCTAGAAGGGAATGAAAGGAGGTATACAAAGTGTTGTAAAACAATGGACTGAATCCAAGAATACTCTATCCAGCAAGACTATCAATCAAAATTGAAGGGGAAATAAGAAGCTTCACAGACAAAAAAAGGCTAAAAAAAAAGGAGTTTATCACTACCAAGCAAGCAATGCAAGAAATGCTAAAAGAATGCTATAAAAAGAAGAAATATAAAGGTAAGAAAGAACACAGGCACAAAAATAGAAATGACTACAAGCAAGTACCTTTCAATAATAACTTTAAATGTAAATGGGTTAAATGATCCAATCAAAACACACTGAGTGGCTGAATGGATAAAAAGACATGACCCATATATATGCTGTTTACAAGAGACCCACCTCAGAACAAGGGACTCACACAGACTGAAAGAGAAGGGATGGAAAAATATCGTTCAGGAAAATGGAAATGAAAAAAAAAAAAAAAAAGCTGGGGTAGCAATACTTATATCTAACAAAATAGACCTCAAAGTGAAGGCCATAACAAGAGATAAGGCCAGTTCAAATACTAAAGGGATCGATACAACAAGAGGATATAACTCTGATAAACATATATGAACCCAATGCAGGAGCACCAAAATACATAAAAAACCTTCTGGAAAATAGCAAGGGAGAGATCAACAACAACCCCATCATAGTAGGGGACTTAAACACACCACTGACATCACTCGATAAATCCTCTAGAAGAGAAATCAGCAAAGTAACAGCAATCCTAAATGACTCACTAGATCAGATTGACTTAATTGACATCTTCAGAACATTTCACCCCAAAGCCACAAAATATATATTCTTCTCAAGTGCTCATGGGACATTTTCAAAAATAGACCACATATTGGGTCACAAAGCAGGGTCTCCCCAAATTCAAGAAGATTGAAATAATACCAAGATCTTCTCAGATCGCAATGGCATAATATTAGAAATAAACAAAAATCCAAAAAACTCAAACACTTGGAAGCTGGATAGCATGTTAATAATTAATGATTGGGTTACCAGTGAGATCAAAGAAGAAATTAAAAACACCTTGGAAACTAATAACAATAACAGCACAACAACCCAAAACCTATGGG
>NW_006283291.1:0-445 GCF_000327345.1 Myotis davidii
TAAATGAATTTGGCAATGTAGAAGGATACAAATGAACACCCCAAAATTGATGGCTTTCTTATAAACCAACGAGAGGCCTGATGCACAAAATTCATGCAAGGAGCTGATGCTTGTTTGCAGGCTGGCCAAGCCCCCCAGCAGAAACCCTCACCTCATGAGGGTGTGGCCAGCCTGGGTGAGGGGCTGAGGGCCCTGTTCAGGCTGGCCACACCCCCTTCAGGATGGGGGTCCCCACTAGGGTGCCTGGCCAGCCTGGGTAAGGGGTTGATGGCTGCTTGCAGGCCGGCCGCCACCCCCAGTGGGAACCCTCACCCCATGGGGGTGTGGCCAGCCTGGGAGAGGGGCTGATGGCTGTTTGCAGGCTGGCCATGGCCCCCAGCAACCCAGGATACCAGACCCTCCTTGAGCAGAGGTCACAGGGGCTGGAAGCAGGTATCTGGGATTT
>NW_006283292.1:0-2127 GCF_000327345.1 Myotis davidii
CCCCACAGAGAGAAAGCTGCCCCAGGGTTCTGAACGATGCCAGACAGTCCTGCTTCTGCTTCTCCCGTATTAGTCTGGGTCCCTAGAGACTCGCCTGGAACTGGAGCTCAGAGCCTGAGACTCCCTCCAGATTGAAAACGACAACGACGCCCTCAGCCGCCAGCCCGCTCCGCACGAACCTCCGCACCTTAGTGTTTTACTTTCACACTGCACTTCCTCTGAGTCTCAGTATGCTTTTCTCTTTCTTCTAGTTGTAAATTTCCACTCAGCCAGCCTTCCTATTGTTCTGGGTGATGTCCTTCCGTATTTAGTTGTATTTTTGAAGTGGTTGTGCAAAGCAGCAATCTCCGGTGTTTACCTATGCCACCATCTTGGTTTCTCCATATTTCTTGTATAGTATTTTCATTTATGTGCTGGCCCCTTCATCAGATACTGAACTCCTGCCACAAAAGGTTGCAGCATTCCAGTTCCACAAACAGGAATCTGGAGGAGAAGATTAGCCTAAGCCAAAAAACTAAGTGATAAAGGAAAAGTTGGAAATTCACTGGAAAGGTGGAAAGTTCACCCCGCAGAAAGCCCTTGCCAGCTTCAGAGTCACAAATGTAAGTGGAAGAGGAATATTTTGATTCAGCCAGGTTATAATGGGGAAGAATTCGAGTAAAAGGCAGAAAGGACACTGTAAATTTTTAGCTTGCATGCTCAAGGATAAAAGAATTAAGGTATCACAAGGTACTCTCTTAAATCAGGCTCAAGAAAACTAATGCCCTTGTCATCTTTAACTCTGTGGGCTCTTGTTTGAACTGCATTATGCCCACTTCATATTGGGGATCAAAAGTCTGTAAAACCTAAGGCCCCAGAATCTCTGACTCTAGTGTGGGAATTCTCATCCACTAGAGAAAAAGGGGCTAACAGTCCTTGTACAAAAGGACTCTTTAATGCTTTGTCTGAAAATTACCATGTGACGCCTTGGGACTGGCAGATTTTAGCTGAAATGACTTTAGAGGCCAGTCAGTACTATGGAGAGCAAAATAGGATAAGATCTGTGAACAACAGGCTGAGATCTGGGCCACATTCTGGCTGTAAGTCCCAGGCAATGTAAAATATCTGAAAGATTCATGAGAAGAACTCTGATTTATTAAGTCTTGTCTGTGTGTTGTGCACACTTGTCTGTTGACTGTTGTTTTATCTGTCTTTGTTGTTTGGTTTAATGTGTTTATTATTAGTCTATCAAGCATGCCTTTAATTTAATTTAATACAAAAGTAACAACAGATGGCCAAGCCATTACTAAATTTCCCCAGACCAAACAGAATGTGAGAACGGGGAGAAACAATATCAGCGGTACACGTGGCCAATAGCACAGATTCTAGAAAAATTCCCTAGACAAAGTAAAGGTAACTAAAAAAGGCCCCAGCCCATTAATAACTAGGTCTCTTATTGATCCTGTAAAATGGACAACCACTCTAAGGAGTGTTCTTAAAAGTCTCATTTTCACCATGTTTTTATTTCCCAGTCCATCACTTGAAATTTGGATACATGAGACATTTCTCACAATTTAGGCATGCATATGCGATTTCTGTACCTATGAAGAGAAAATGACTAGCTTATGAGAAGGTGCAGGCTGCCCGATTTTGGGTGGCTTCTTGGCCTAAGCTTCATCTCTTCAACAATGCTATAGACTAGGCCCCAGACTCTTTTTCTTTAAAAGATGGCAAAAATGACACAAAGAACATATACAGGCTGTGTTTGGGCAATAAGATTAGTGTTTCCATAGTAATGGGTAATTCTTGAATAATAATGGAATGCATTCCAAGGTTGCCTCACAAGACCTGGGGGCACTGCTGTTTTAATAAAATGAAATGAAATGAAATGAAATGAAATGAAATAAATAATAAAATAAAATAATAAAATTCTATCTAATAAAAGAGTAATATGCAAATTGACCATCACTCCAACACACAAGATGGCCACCCCCATGTGGTCAAAGATGGCCACCACAAGATGGTCAGCAGGGGAGGGCAGTTGGGGGTGATCAGGCCAGCAAGGGAGCAGTTAAGCATCAATCAGGCTGGCAGGGGAGCAGTGAGGGGGCGATCAGGCTGGCAGGCAGAAGCAGGGATCGGGCCTCA
>NW_006283292.1:2703-16390 GCF_000327345.1 Myotis davidii
CCTAAATGGGCAATTGCACATCCCTCAAGGGGTCCCAGACTGGAGATGGTGCAGGCTGGGCTGAGGGACAGACTCTCCCTGCCTGCCCATGCACGAATTTCGTGCACCAGACCTCTAGTAAAATAATAAAATAAAATAAAATAAATAAAATAATACTTTAACATTAAAGCCACTGAAAGCCAGTTAGTTATCTCTGTTATAGAATTTGCCAAAAAAAAATGCCATGGATAATAATAATTTGCTTTAAAATCTCAAAGTTGTTAAAACATAAATAAATAGATGTACCTAAAATGAAGGATTTGGAATAAAGCTTTTCAGTAATAATTATAAATATATTAATAAGGTAAGTCCAGCCACTCAAGAGGAGACTGACTCTATGCTCTGCTAGAGGAAAGGGACAGTTGCCCTTCTCCCTGTAAATGCGAAGAAGTTGCATCAATAACTTTAGATGTTATCTCTAAGTAGGAATGTAGCAATTTAAACTCAAAAGGCTAAAGGCATGTTTCCTCCTTCCCCTGCCTTTTCTCCAGGCTCATATGCCTATACATAATTTTCCAAAGTTCTTGATAATGTAAAGACTTTAAAACATTGCTGGATTAAAAAATAAATATCTAAGTATTCCAACATGTCGTAAGTTCACCTGGTTTTACGTTTTACAACAGAAAATCTAAAAATATATTTCTTAAAGGTTAGAATGTTCATAAATGACATTCTAAGAAATGCTAGCTGTTTATTTTTAATTATAATTAGAAAATTAAGGTTTAAATATTGTGTGGCTTTAATAGTAGAAGGCAGGACATACATTTTAAAAGAAAAAGAAGAAAAAGTTCTATACAAGTAGCTGATGGTATAACAGAAAAAAATTACAGTAGAAATACTTAAGGGAAGATCTAAGTCATGGTTATGCATTTTTGAAGGACATAGAAAGAAAGTTTGAAGGCTAATTTGAAAGTGTGAAATTTGTGAAGGCTGTGTATGTAATGAGAAGGAAAAAAGAAATATTTAAATAAAGAACTAAGTTATAAAGTTAACTATTTGCAAAAGTTGTTAAAGGGTCATCAAATCTCAGGGAAGTAAAATTTGCATCTGTATGCAAATAAGCACTAGCCACAAAGGATGCTGTTTGAAAGTAAAGTTAACCTTAATAAAAAAGAGAAATTTTTAAATTTCTTCTGCGACTATTTACAGAGTAAACTAAAAATTATTATGCAAGCATTAAATCTCACCATTAATGAGACACCATAAGTAAAAAGAAAGTTACTTTTACTTGAAATGTATGCATTGCAGTATTGGCCAGAATGTCTCTCCAAACTGTTTTTCTAAAGGGCAACAAAGGTGGTTGTTCTGTTTCAAAGAAATTAAAAGTCTTTAATAGAGTGATTTATATTAAGCCCACAGGAAAAGCAGACTTTAGCAATGCTTATCCAATTAGAAAAGAAAATCCCTAACTGTGACTTAGATATTGCTCTGGGAGGAAATACAGAGGGAAATGTCCTCCAAATATGTAGGAACTATAATTAAAAACCAATATATGAGGCCTTAAAAAAATAGAAATACAAAACCTTAAATGACTTTGAAAAATTATTAGAGAACATTAATTAAGGCCTTATCTAAAAATATCCATAGGAAAAATGACAAATGTATTCAACACACTTTCGGATGACTCAAATCTTTGATTTCCCAAACATTAACTGTTGAAGCTAGGAAGGAGTTACTAAGAATGAGCAGGCAATCTCCTCAGCCCAAGTAGCCCGGGTACAGCCTGGATTGCCTTTATTAGGACAGACTAATCCTACTGCAAATAGTCCCACTGGAGTCATCTTCCAAAATATAAACTCTCCTACTATTATTGAGTGGGTCCACCTACGGCATCATTCCTCTAAACTGTGGTTACATATATAGAACTCACGGCTCAATTAATACCTCAACTCAGAAAGCACTGCAGGCAGCTTAGAGGAGAAGAACTCCAATGCATCTATCTTCCTCTAATGGGGAAGCAACTAGAAATGTTATTCCAGACTAATTTGAATTAGCAAATTTAAATAAGTGAATATTCAGGGGAACTTGGTTGTCACCTAATAAAAAACAAGTTACTACAATTTTTATATTACACCTGTATTATTTATACTAAAAGAAAATACTAGGTAGGAAACTACTGGAGCATTAACTGTTGATACTGATGGTTTATCTAATGGTAAAGTTGCTTATCATGCAATGAATTCAGACTGAGTCTTTCAGACCAGTCATACTTCTGTGCAAACAATTGAATTAGAAGCTATCAAGGCTGCATTGCAGTATTTCCAAGAGCCTCTTAATATTATTTCTGATTCTGCCTCTACTACTGGTCTGATAAACAGAATTGCAACTGCTCAATTAAGATGGCTCAGTGACCAAAGTCTATTTATACTATTTAAACAGGTACAGCAAATTGTACAGCAAAAACAATACCCCTTTTATATTACTCACATCAGGGGCTCATACCATCTTGCCTGGTCCTTTAACAAAAGGAAATTCATATGCCAGTCAATTGGTTGCTTTATTTAAACAGGCCACAGAATCTCATCAGCTTTTACATCAGCCTGCCAAAATGTTGTCTAAACAATTCTTAATCACTCCACCACAGGCAAAAAAGATGATCAAGGAATGTCCCACTTGCATGTTACATCTTCCACAAGGGCCTAATACAGGAATTAACCCTCGAGGATTGATAAGGGACCATATCTGGCAATGCATGTAACACACTATAGTCCATTTGAACGCTTTGGGGCATTGCATGTCTCTGTAGACACTTTTTCAAAGGTCCTAAGGGCCACTGCATCTACAGGAGAAATGGAAAACAGGTTATTAATCATTGCCTAGCTGCTTTTGCCATGATGGGAATTACAAAAATTATTAAAACTGATAATGGACCTGCATACACAAGCTGTCATTTCCAGCAATTTTGTAAAAAATAGAAAATTCAACACATTACAGGAATTCCATACAATTCCCAAGGACAGGCAATTATAGAAGGCCAACATCAGTGGATAAAATACCAACTTGAAAAATAAAAGGGGGAATAGTGGTGAAATATTCTGTAAGTAGACTACACAAAGCCTTAAGTACTTTAAATATTTTTACTTGTAACACTGATGGCAAGACACCTATTGTATTACACTGGTTTCAGAATAAGCCAAAGGAAAATGGTCTGGTTTATGGAAGGGTCTCTTTGTTAACCTTTGGTCAAGGATATTCTTATGTATTTTCAGAAAACTCCTTCAAGCCCATTTAAGTTCCTGCAAGGAATGTTAAACTTCACCATGGATTCAAGAGAGGAACTCACCAGACTAATGAGGACCTTGCATCTGGAGTCTCATCCTGTACCTGTGGCTGCAGACAATTGACTACTCCAGTCATAGATAGCAGTAGCTGAGAGCAACAAGCTAAAGACAAGGAATAGGATAAAGAGACAGAGGAGAAAGTCCAAAAATGACCTGAGGGATGGTAAAGAAGCCTTGTCATGCTAGCAATCATCAGTTGTGTGATGGTGCAGGTTGCCCAGGACAAAGCCAGAGAAGGTCGAACCTGTATTGTCATTGCCCACCGTTTGCCCACCATCCGGGACTCCAATATCATTGCTGTCATGTCACAGGGGACAGTGATTGAGAAGGGGACCCAGAAAGAATTGATGACCCAGAAAGAAGCTGACTACAACCTAGTTCCTTAGATGCTTGGCAGCAATTTAAAAAGGACATAAAAGAACTCAATCCTTTTCATTGGATCTCCTTACATTTGCCTCTTAGCATAACCACTATTGTCTGTCTCATTTTTTTAATTATGTTTGTTTCTAGCCTGCAGATGCAGAATGAAGAGTCTTAAAAGGACTCAAGCACTACGGAAGGCATACACTTTTCAATATTTATTAGGAAAACAAAATGGGAGAGATGCTGGGGACAACTGCTTTCACAATACTGTCATAAAAGTGCGTCAAGGAATGTGGAAGGCCAATGGATATTGGGCATTAACAGGGTGGTGTTGACATAGCGGTGGCTCAAAACACTTTCCTGACCTAATAGCCTCAAAGTGAATGTTTAACTGGACCTTACTGATATTTACTGAACTTTACTGCCCTTTGAGACAGTCTGTCTGCTACTGTTTGCAGTGCTTTACTGAGGGCAAGATGTGTATCTAAAATTGAAGAATAAATGGATAAGGCCAGGTTTCAGTGTGCCTCTCCAAGAGAGAGGTCTCTACCTGGCCCCCCATGTTTTCTAAATTCATATATCTTATATAGTATTTTCATTGGTGCATCAGTCTCTTCTTCAGATCATGAACCCCCACTGCAAAAGATTGCGGCAGGGAACATTCAGTTTACACAACAAAAATGTATAAAGACTGATTTGGCAATATTGTGTGTGTGAGTGTGTGTTTAAAAAGTTTCTATACAATTCTCTGCTGTGGTATACCATAGCAAGGGATGATTTTCCCATTTTAACAAAATGAAGACATTCACTGCAGTTCAGCTTTCCATCCTTTGGATCACACTTAGATATTCCTATGCTGTGAATCACATAGGCTGCAATGCTACTGTGTCCCTGGCTGGGAATGCTCTAGACCTGATCAATAAAGGACGATCCAATGACCTCCTTTTTCAGTTGCTGTGGGTCACTGATACCCACTTGGACAGAGCGGTAAGGAATTGCGAATGGCAGAGCTAAGTTGGGAAACCATGCACCTGGGGCAAGGTTGACTCTAGCCACTAAGCTTATTGCTTTACATAATGGAATGGCCTTGGTCAGGATTTTCTGTTTGGTTTCTGCTGCTACTCTAGATTGTTCTTTTTTTTTCCAAACTAACATCTGTTATTAGTATGTCCTTAACTATGAATCAATCAATGAATACTTATAAGCACTGACATTGAGTCCAATCAAAAGCTAAGTGCTTTAAGAGAAAAATTAGAATGAACTATAAGCCTTTCTCTTAAGGAAATAAGAATCAGCTCACACATTCACACACACATACACACACACACACACACACACACATACACACCCTGTGTAAAGTAGGATATATTTAAGTGACCGAGTGAGTATTATTGATGCTGGACAATCTAATGAAAGATCTATTACCATTGAATGAGAGAATGCTTCATTTGGGAAATCCAAATGAAGCAGGACTTGAACAGGAAGTTGGTCTGAGTTAAAGGCATTCCAGGAAACTTCCAGTAATACCACCTCTATGTGGGTAAGAAATCAGGAAGGAGAGTGTTAGGGAGAAATTAGACACAAGCAGGGGAATTCTGGAAGTTTTATGTGAGATTTGCACAGCAAGCAGGGTGGAAGAAAGAATGTAGGCTTATCCTGATGCAAAGCAAGCCTACTCTCTTCACTTTGATCAGCAATTTTCAACCAGTGTGCCACAAGAATTTTTAAAACATGCAATACCTGACTATTTAGTCAGGGGCACTGACCTCTTGTCACTTAGATTGTCAAGTGAAAAAAGGACAACAGACAACATACAACACACCAAAGCCATCCAATGTAAATTAATCAAAATTACACCTTTGTTGTTGTTGGGTTTTTTTTGTCAGATCGGCAAAAAAAATATATTTGTGTGTGTTTGCACCAGAATTTTAGTAATTAGTTTATATGTGCCATGAGATGAAAATATTGAAAATCGCTGACATACATTATATACTTATTTGAAATAGATTTGAGGGATTCTTAGAGATGAGGAGGGAGGCTTCTCTTCCCCACTCCCCAAAATAACCTACCCTTTGGAGGAACCACCTAAAATCAGGGAGGTCAGACAATAGAGCATCACAGAGGACAAGCAGATAACTTGATGTTTGTTAGAGTATTAGATGTGGAGTCTCTACAGGTTGCAGAAAATGAGTGCAGGGACCTGAGATTCAACCAGCAACTTAGTGACTAATAGTGCCAGTCTAAGATTGCTGCCACATTATAGGACACAGGATGAATTAGCCCAGGGCTACCTCTGAATAGGGGCAGGGAGCACAGTGTACCTGAGGAGATGGATGCAAGTGGCATGGACTTGAACTAGAAAGCTATATGACATGTTCAGGAATGAGGAAATGAAGACAGACAAAGGCGGTGGGATTTATGGCAATGAGAAGGAAGAAAAGACATGAGACTTTTCAAAGAAATACCATTCAAGGCCTTGTGACTGTATAGCAAAAGCAAAGAAAGGAATCAAAGTTGATGTCACATTTTTTTCAGGCAAAGACTAAGGCAAGAAATAACTAATGGTGTCATTGACAAAAGGAAAGATAAATTGAGAGAGGTAGCTGCTTTGTAAGAGAAGAGGTGATTTTAGGTTTGGGCAAGTTGAAATTAAGGCAAGAAGTCCAAGTTCAGGAAAGAGCTGGGTGAGAGGACACAATTGTGCATACAGATTGGAGCTTGTGATGTGGTTGTTATCACTTATAATTTCTAGGTTTACACCTTCAACATCTCCACCCAAACAAATGGTGCTATTTAGTGATTGTTTTTTAAAGCTCATGAACAGAAACACCCACATTTATGGCAATGAGAAGGAAGAAAAGACATGAGACTTTTCAAAGAAATACCATTCAAGGCCTTGTGACTGTATAGCAAAAGCAAAGAAAGGAATCAAAGTTGATGTCACATTTTTTTCAGGCAAAGACTAAGGCAAGAAATAACTAATGGTGTCATTGACAAAAGGAAAGATAAATTGAGAGAGGTAGCTGCTTTGTAAGAGAAGAGGTGATTTTAGGTTTGGGCAAGTTGAAATTAAGGCAAGAAGTCCAAGTTCAGGAAAGAGCTGGGTGAGAGGACACAATTGTGCATACAGATTGGAGCTTGTGATGTGGTTGTTATCACTTATAATTTCTAGGTTTACACCTTCAACATCTCCACCCAAACAAATGGTGCTATTTAGTGATTGTTTTTTAAAGCTCATGAACAGAAGCAACATCATGACCAATCAACAATAACATTTGGAAGTATATTTTCAAGCTACTTCTTCAAGTAAGTAGATCAAATGACACAAAAGTAGACATCTGCAATTATTTGGAAAGGAATAGAAATTCTGTTTAAGAAATCAAGAGACTGTTTCTAATGAAAACATACTGGTCTCCGACATGTTACACTGTTGCTTTCTTGGAATTTTTCAGGAATCCACAGATGTCTACTATTTTGTCTTAGAAGTGAAAGAATCCAACTGCCCAGTCCAATACAGGATACACTGGGATGACTGTGAGCCAAATATTTCTAGATATCCACCTGATATCGTAAGTAAACATGATACCATTCTCCTCATTTTATAATTCTTGATTTCTGTCTACTCTGTCTTTCTCAGGATAGCTGTATGCCATAGCAAAAGTAGAAGGCCAGTTTCTGTCTTTTGACTCATCAAGATTATGTCAACCTTGAGTAATATTCTCTTGAGATCCATACCTAGAAACCCAGTTCAAGATATCTCAGTGGGGCTTGTTATAGCATGACCAGCTATAACCTTGTGCAGATCGCCTAATGTTGCTAGATGTCCGTCTCCTCAGCTGTAAAATAAGAGAGGAGGTTGGAGTAGATAAACTATAAGGTCCTATCTGGCCCTGATAGTCTATGGGTCTAGAACCTATGAACTTGTAATTGTGTCCTATGAAGACTGGTCCCATGACCAGGAGTGGCCAAAAGGGATTAATTGCAATTATCATGAGGAATGGGATCTTGTGCTGCTTTGCACATGGGTAATCTGATCCCAGGCTGATCTTGTGCTGCTTTGCACATGGGTAATCTGATCCATGGGTAATCTGCCACAGGAGAAGAACCAAAGATGAAAAAACACAGATCTAAGATTTTTAGTTCCAGAAAATAAGACACTTACATACCCAGAAATTTTAGCATTTATTTCTTCTTGAAAATGTTTGAGATATGGCCATGATCTGTTTAAACACTTTATCTGTGGTTCTCATGAGAGTTTTGGGTGCCTATGTTATTAACCCACAGAAAGAGATTAAGAAAATATAGGTTTGAAAGAGGAATTGTTGAGGGGGATGAGCAGCGGCCGTGCCTCTCAGTACCTGAATGACGCTTTTCCACCAGTGTGCCATGCTGCCTGCATAGCCTCCATTGATTCACACTGGCATTAATATTTACATATAATACTATGATGTACATATCAAAAATGGACTCTACCTATGCTCATGGACTTGATTATTCCTCTCTCCCCTGAAAAAAGTTGCAAGAGGGTTTCCTCCTGTTATTGATACACTTCTCAAGAAATTAAATATATTAAAATAGAAAGTTACATAAGGCAGCATAGCATCATTATAGAGAATATGGGCTCTGTCTGGGGTCAGATTGGCTTGAATTTGAATCCCAGTCTCATAATTTACTAGTTTCATGGTCTTGAGGGGAAGTTACTTAGCCTCTTTAAGGATTCCTCATGTGTAAAAAAAGATAATAATAGTATAAGTTTTTTGGGTCTTTGTTAGAATTAAATAAGATGCTCTGTGTAGTACACTTCCAAATTACTTAGAAATATGTTCACTTCAACATCTAAAACTTGTGTATTAATACTACAGTTTACACAAAGTCTCATTTAATCTCATAACAAGACTATGAAGATTATGAGACTTTCTATTTTAGAGTTAAAAGAGGTTCAAAGAGGTTAAATTACTTGGCCTGAAAAAAACAGCCAAAATGTGATGACCTTAAGCCTACCCCACCAGTGTTGACTCTAAAGTCCATGTTCTTTTATTTACTTTTTCCAAGAGAATTATCACAGAGTTCCTTTAAAAATAACAAATTTCAGCATAATTCAATATACAAAAACTCAGCAGCCAAGCAATTCCTTCAGGAGTTTGCCTTAAAGAAGACTGAGCTGTATCTTCTCTCTCTGGGCAAAACTTCATTTTAATGATGCTCTCCCTCCTTGGCAGAGATAGGAAGAGTTCATTCAAATATTCACACTTTATCAATGCTGGGGTTGGGGCATCTGAATAGGGTAACAATTGAAAATTGAGCACCACAAGGATCTGGGTTTAAATTCAGCTCTGCTGCTGATTAGCTGATTTGCTGGAAGAACTTCCTTAGCTTCTCCAATGCTCAGTTCACCTGTCTGTAATACAGGAGCTATTGTTATTGTTTCCACCATGCATAAATGTATTAAGTCATGGCATTGACAGTGCTGTTTAGCCACAAAACTACCATTTTCTTTCTCCAGTCTTTTCCGCATTGGCCAATACTAAAGACAGCCCTGTACTCTTGGATTTCTTTGAGGAGACTGAGGTCTACAGAAAACAAGCAGACAAAGTCCTTGAGATGTACAAAAAGGAGAATGATGACTTTGCCTCTCTCAGAGTGGACCAAGTGGAGAGAGTCGGCAGAGGCGTGAGTTTCCACTAATGTCCAGCTGGACTCTGAGGGCCTAGGCTCCTACCACGCAGACGCAAATTCAGTTGCATTGACCCTCTCCCCACTGGCCTCCTTGGGCCAGATGATTTTTATTATTATAATTTTTAACTAACCTATAACATTCAATATAATATTAGTTTCAAGTGTACACAAATTCAAAAAGATACATGCACCCTTACATTCATTGCCACATTATTTACAATAGGCAAGATATGGAAGCAACCTAAGTGGCTATCAACAGTTAGATAAAGAATATGTATTATATATTTATAATAAAATATTAGCGTAAAAAAACCTAATCTTACCATTTGTGAAAATGTAGAGGGTACGATCTAAGTGAAATAAGCCAGACAGAGAAAGACAAAAATCTGCTGCTTCGTTTGTTTGTTTTATAACAATGGCAAATTTACTCAGGTGTAATTGACATGCAATAAACAGCACATACTTAGAGTATACATATGTTAGAATTTGATAATATGTATCAAATATGTTAGAATTTGGTAATTCTAACATATGTATATGCCACTGAATACAACACCACACTTAAGATAATGAACATATCCATCACCCCAAATAATTTCTTGGACCCCTTTGTTATGGTTCCCTCTTGACCAACCCCTCTTACCTCCTTCCCTGGGAATGAACTAGTATCAAATTTATTATATAAAGATATGTAAAATAATATACAAAATATTTTATGAGAATATCAGTGTGTAGAAACTTTTGTTCTACACACAAATATTCTTCACAGTATTTTTTGTATCAGAAAAAAATAATTCAAACATCCATGTGACAAACCAAAAAGGGGGGCAGGTATATCACCATGGGCATGGCTGCACAGATTTTTTTAAAAAAATATTAAATCTGAATAAGGATAGTGAAGAGATGAAGTGCTCATCTTTTAGGAGTAAGAGATGCTTATAACGTAGAGTCACAGAACTCTGTTGGGAGCCTAAATTATAAAGCACTAGTTTTCCAAATGTTGAACTACGGATGAGTACCATTCTGTAATATAATTTTATTACTTTATATAGAAATGAGAAAAATAAAGATAATAAGAAAAATTGTTTGTGGTATAACATATTACATATAAAAGAACCATCCTTTATTCTGAAATTATCTTTCTGACTTGGTACCATCCTCCCCTCTGTAGGCCATGGGCATTCCTCTGCAGGCAAGCCTCCATTTACACACAGTAGATCCAGATATAACCTCCATCCCCACAAGTCAAATATACCTGGATGCCCAATTCCTCTTAATGTCAAAAATCACTCAGACAGACCACCACTTCAAGAAGGAGCTCCTTCATGACTGCCCCCTTCAAGATGTCATCTTCTCCGTTTTGGCACCAATGGCACACATGCACCCCTCATAATCACAGTTCCAGTGAGCACCATTCCCATGGACACCGTCCTCATGAGCATCATCCTCATGGACACCATCTCCATAGACATTGTCCCCATGGACACCATCCCCATGGACACCATCTCCATGGACAGCATCCCAATGGCCATGGTTTTCATGACCATTGACCCTGTCACCCCATAGGCAAGGTCCCCAACATCACCATCACCAGGGCCATACCTCACCACCTAAGCACTCAGAAGAAAGAGATCCAGGCAAAGGACACTTTCCTTTAAAATGGAGACAAATTGGATATGTTTACCGACTCCCTCCACTAAAAAAAGATGTAGTGCTTCCTCTTCCTGAAGCCCATTTTCTTAGCTTCTCATTGCTAAACTACAACCATCCTCTAAAGCCAAAAATGCAGCCTTTCCCTCAATTAGCCTCTGAATTATGTCCAGGGATGTTCAAGAGTGAATTTTCCCAAGTTTCAAAGTTTTTTGAAGAGACATTTCCAAAAAGAAATCTGAGTTCCTTGAAGAATGAGTAATGTTCTGAATTAGAACCATAAATAAAATGTAACCAACAATAAATGCAACATTGCAAGTTATTGAAATCTTAACTTTCCTATTCAGAATAGGACAAAATGTGGGTAGGGCGAAGATGATATGAGAAGAACAAGAAAAATGGAGAGGAGAGGAAACAATCTCAATGTTCCAAGTCAAAAGTTCATTCTCTCACTGGCTGCTACACCACTCAAAACAAAGCTCTGATCCTCAGAATTTCTTTACTTCCTGGGCTCAACTCCTTTAATTCTAGCATCATTCCTCTTTTAGTATTTATGTTGTAGCTGAGCACACTAAGAAAGTATCTATTGTCATATAATGGATTGTTCTTATAAAGTGATCCAAATTCTCTCCTACTTCTTATTTCTAGTTTTCTAAATTCCCTTTATTTTGGAAAATAAATTGTAAATTTAATTATAAAGTAAAAAAAGCTCCGGATATCATTTTCAAAGAAGTTCATAGGCATGAATCATCACCATAAATTCAAGTGCCCCGGAAATAACACTTTGTTTTCAAAAAATTAATTTATATTTCAAGTTGCCATCCTGCTGGGATAATAGAAAACTTAACCTCAGTCCCTCTTAGAGTTTCCCACCCTGCTCCTCCCCACACAAAGTTATGCCACAGTTCAAGAGTCTCACATAGTCCCGGGTGTTTGGGTGGTGGGTAGGAGAAGAAGGTCTGGTTCTTCCTCACTGGTTCACCAGGTCCCCCTGCTAAGAAATGCTTACTCCCCTGCTCACATCACTCTTTTTTCTAGTGTATCTGCTTCTTCTGAATCAAACTGGGGATGCAGGAGTCTCTCTAAGGCTACTGATGAACATGACTGCCAAAAATACCATATTCATCTCCCTCTGGGATCTTGCTGTCTTTCAGGATACATGTCCAGAAAGCACAGCTGAGTGTCCTCTGCTTACAAACCCCCAGACTCCTGTGTTCTTCTCATACCTTCTCACATGTTAGGGGCTTTTCTAGTCTTAGAAAGTTTTCTTTATTCATTTCTGAGGCCAGGGGACTCTACTTTCACATTTGAATTTTCTTTTTCTTTTCCTTCTTTCTATACCAGATTCATGCATTTAGACTCAAGCTAATAAGACTTTAGATTCTCTCTATCTGACTAATTGAAGCAGTTCAAGTGTGTGGTGGTGGCAGCAGGTAGATTCTAATGTGGGAAGGGAGAGAAAGAGAAAAACTTAGGGTGAAAGAGACTTGGGTAAGTTATTGGGCTGGGAAGAAAGAGGGACCCAAAAGATGCAGAAACTGAGGGTGGGAGATGACTGATGTGTGTGGTCCAAGAGGAGTAAAAGGGAGCACTAGGCTGATTACAGTGGATGCTTCAAGTGAAGACTCAGAAACAGGACCTGGAGGAAGGTGACCAAAAGATGCAAACTTCCATTTTTAAGAGAAGTGAGGACTAAGGTGAATTTTACAGAATTGTGACTATAGTTAACACTGCTGCATGATATATAGGAAAGATGCTCATAGAGTAAATCCTAAGAGTTCTCATCACAAGAAGAAATCTTTTCTTTTTATCATATCTATATGAGATAATTAGTGTTAACTAAACCTATTGTAATCATTTCAGAAGATATGTAAATCAAAGCATCATGTGGAACACTTTAAACTTGCACAAGGATGTATGTCAATTATCCTATCTAATAAAGAGGGAATATGCTAATTGACCCTCACACTGTCTCAAAGATGGCAGAGCCCACAGCCAATAAGGAGGGAATATGCTAATTGACCCACGCCCTCAACTATGGCGGAGCCAACAGCAGCAAGATGGTGGTGCCCAGGCCCCTCCTCCCCAACAGGGCGGCAGGTGCGCGGCAAGGCCGGCTCGCTCCGCATGCCTGCCTCTGGAGTCCCCCAGGCCCCTCAGTCCCCCAGCCGCCCAGGGCTCCCTGAGGCTCAGGTAACTAGGGTTGGCCAAGTCTTGTGCTGCCGCCATTGGCATCAGCAGAGGTGTGATGGCGGCGTCGCCTTCCCCTGACCACCGGGTCACCTCCTGCCTCTGAGGGCTCCTGGACTGTGAAAGGGAACAGGCCGGACTGAGGGACCCCTGCTCCAGTGCATGAATTTTCATGGATCAGGTCTCTATTTTCTTAATAAAATTAGTATGTGGCAATGGATTCAGGCAGTAAAATAAATAGAAAATCATGTGACTTTGAAGAAGGCCTATTTGGGTTCTAATCCCAGTCCTACAATTTATTGATTATGAGATACTAAGAAAGTCATTAAACCTCTTTGGGACCCATTTTCCTTTTTTAAAAAATGGTGATGGTGGCAGCCCATTTCCTCTTTCTCCCTAGAGTACAGCTAGATGTCATTTCTTAAAACCACACAATGATACCCAAAATATTTAACAATATTTAATAACCCAAATGACACCAGCACTGA
>NW_006283292.1:16449-19855 GCF_000327345.1 Myotis davidii
GAAAGGTGAAATCTAAGAAGACCGGGGGAAAAAAATGCATAGCTCAATAACTCACAGGAGCATTTCAGTGGTGTTTTCTAATTTATAAAGTACTTTCACAAATATTGCTTGAGTTATTGAAAATAGTACCTAGAAAAAAACGGGATTGAATGTTCTTAATTCATGTCCATTAAATGCATTTATAATATGCAAACACAATTGCCAAAGCTGAATAATGGGGTAAGAAACAATCCTTACCGTAGTTAGCTTACATTGCACTAGAGATTTAGACAAGATACCATTGATTGCTCCTTTTCTAGATTTGTTTTGTTGAATGATAGCTAAAAAGTGTTTGTTCTGGTCAGTAAATTGAGCCTGGGATTAAAACCCAGATCAGCCTTTTCCAAAGTCACATGCTTTCCTGTTTATTATGCCACCTGTATACACTGAAAGTCCTGTTTCTGAATCTTCACTTGAAACACCCACCCTGATGAGCCCTGTGCTCCTTTCCAACTCCTCCTGGACCACGCACATCAGTCAACTCCTCATTCACCCACCCTCAGCTTCTCCATCTTTGCAGGTACCTCTTTCGTCCAACTCTAAGAACTTACCCAAGTCTTTTTCATTCTTAGTTCATTTCCTACATCTCCCACCACCCGCTGGCCCTGAAACACACACACTAGAATCTACCTTCTGCCATCATCACACACCTGAAACTGCTTCACTCCGGGATTCTTAACCAACCAGCCCTAATATTAGATATAATTTATATGAATGAATTACCATGCTCTGCACATATATTATCTCATTACTCCTCAGGAAACCTCATAAGACATTATGATATCTCCCTTTTCCAAATGAGAAATGGAGGCTCAGAAAAGCTATATGACTCTGATTTGCTCAGGATCACATAGCAGTTAAGTAGCAGAGTTGGGTTGGAATCAAGGTTGGGCTTACTGCCAAGCTCATGTTCCTGGCACTCTGCTACAAGGCCAACATTCAGCTTCCATCAATCCCTCTTTTCCAGGGGCTCTCAGGGAGATTGGCTTGTCAAGCTAGATACCCTGTCACCAACAACAAAGAAGTCAAACATCTTCTTAGGGGGAAGAGGGTAAGACTTAAAGGCAAACATCTACTAGCCCTTATCTTTAACCTACCTTTAGACCTCCTCTCCCCGAGTAGTCTAACTTTATCTGAAAGGTCACTTAGGTTTGGTGAATGAAAGACCCCTATAAAGTCCATCAAACCAGAAACAAGAAGGAAGGACAAGGTAAGCAGGCTTCACTCAAACCATCTCTCTTTAAGTTTCTCCCCTGTCTCCTCTACCCTGGGGAACATTTTCCTTTCTACAGCAGATCCAGTTGAGTGGAGAGATGCTGACTTGGCCAGAGACCAGGTAGGATGCCCATTTTCTATTTTCAGTCATGACAATTTCCTGGTAACACTCCCTGCACTCACTATGTCCCTGTGCATGTGCTCTGCAGGAGTGCAAAGAAATTGAAAGGGGTCTGCTCCTGGTTGCATTGTTGTCACAGGTAGTGACCTTCATAAATAGCTTTGGGAAAGTCATTTGGGAAAGGGAATAACAGGTGGTTGATGTTTTTTTCTCTTCTCCTTTATTGGATTGCACTCTAATTTGCTATACAAAGCTGTACAAGTTCCTGCAAATGTGCTCACACATACCTCCCAAATACAAACAAGCAGGTGAACGACGCAGTGTTGTAATGGACCAGCCTGAGATCTGCTTGGGTAATCCAGCAGAACCATTTGTCCTTTTGTAATAGGGCAAATAGTGGAGGGCTGTAGGAAGCCAAGCAGAACCCTAAAGTGCTAAGAGAGAGAAGAGAGACAGAAGAGATAAGAGGCTGAAGAGTGTTAACATCAGCTTCCAAGTTAGCTTCCAATTCTTGGTGAAATTCCCAGATGGAGATTGATTAATCATGAAGTTACTTGCCATCCTTTTCCTTTGTTCCAGGCTTCTAACAAGTTTTGCCTAAAGAGACCAACCGCAAGCAATTGACTGCAAGACTTGACACTGCTTGATGTTGCATCCCTGCAGGCTTGGGTGGGGGCTTGACTCTGTATCCCTGTGGATGCCGGTCCAGACTCTGACAGGATGGAGAAGGGAGCCAAATATCTGCACCCAGGACCCAGACAGCAGGGCAGAGAGAGCCCCATCCCTCGTGGAATCAGCCATTGTTCAGCTTGTTGTCAGTGGCCTATCAGCCCAGAATCCCATTCATCTGCACCAAGGACCCAGACAGTAGGGTGGCAGGAGCCCCATCCCTCACAGAATCAGCTGAATGAATGTTGTTCTTATATCATGTTCTTGTTGTTTTTATATCATGTTTTTGTTGTTTTTATATCATATGTTTGCTGTTATATGATGTTATTGTTTACTTATTAATAAATTTATATATTACTTTCATATACATTTTTCTAATTTTCTTTAATCTCTAACACTTCTATTATAGAGAAAGGGCAAATAGTGATATTAAAACATTTCTTCTAATTAAATCCCTTTCAATGTGCACAAATTCATGCACCAGGCGACTAGTTCATTAATAAAACTGGAACATGGCAATGGATTCAGGCAGTATAATAAATAGAAAAGCATGTGACTTTGAAGAAGGCCTATCTGGTTTCTAATCCAAATCCTACAATTTATTGATTATAAGATTCTAAGAAAGCCATTAAACCTCTTTGGGCCCCATTTTCCTTTTTTGAAAAATGGTGATGGTGGCAGCCCATTTCCCTTTTTCAATTTATGTCCGTTAAATGCATTTTTAGTATGCAAACACAGTTGCCACAGCTGAATAATGGGGTAAGAAACAATCCCTTCTCTAGTTAGCTTACATTGTACTAGAGATTTAGACAAGATACAATTGATAGCTCCTTTTCTAGATTTGATTTATTACATGATAGCTAAAAATTGTTTGTTATAGTCAGTAAATTGGGCCTGGGATTCAAAATATTTAATAATATTTAATAATATTTAATAACCCAAATGATACCAGTGCTGACCAACAGAGCAGATACAACAGCCAGTCAGAATGGTCTTCAGCGGTAAAAAACCAGGGAGTCTCCAGCCAAATGTCTGCTCTGCAGAATCACATTCCTCCAATGGCATGAATACAGGGACAACTGCTTAGATAGAGAATAAAGAAAGGTGAAATCCAACACCCCCCCCCATGCATAGCTCAATAAAGAACTTTCACAAATATTCTTGAGTTATTGAAAATAGTACCTGGAAAACATGGGATTGAATGTTCCCAATTTATGTCCATTAAATGCATTTATAATATGCAAACACAGTTGCCAAAGCTGAATAATGGGGTAAGAAACAATCCTTACCCTAGTTAGCTTACATTGCACTAGAGATTTAGACAAGATACAATTGAAATTGATATGTTTTATTACATGACAG
>NW_006283292.1:19871-28100 GCF_000327345.1 Myotis davidii
AATTGGGCCTGGGATTAGAACCTAGATCAGCCTCCTCTAAAGTCACATGCTTTTCTATTTATTATGCCACCTGTATACACTGGCAAGTCCTGTTTCTGAATCTTCACTTGAAACACCCACCCTGATGAGCCCTGTGCTCCTTTCCAACTCCTCCTGGACCATGCACATCAGTCATCTCCTCCCTCTCCGCCGCCCCCCTTGGCTTCTCCATCTTTGCAGGTACCTCTTTCTTCCAAGTTTAAGAACTTACCCAAGTCTTTTTCATCCTTAGTTTCATTTCCTACATCTCCCACCACCCCCTGGACCTGCCACACACACACTACTAGAACCTACCTTCTGCCATCATCACACACCTGAAACTGCTTCATTCAGTCAGGGATTCTCAACCAACCAGCCCTCTAATAGTAGATATAACTTATATGAACTAATTACCAGGCTCTGCACATATATTATCTCATTACTCCTCATAAAACCTCATAAGACATTATGATAGTTTATTTTTCCAGATGAGAAATTGGAGGCTCAGAAAGACTAAATCTGCACATGTTTTATCTCATTACTCCTCAGAAAACCTCATAAGATATTATGATATCTCACTTTTCCAGATCAGGAAATTGAGACCCAGAAAGGCTATATAACCCTGATTTGCTCAGGATCACATAGCAGTTAAGTAGCAGAGCTGGTGGAAATCAAGGTTGGGCTTACTGCCAAGCTCATGTTCCTGCCACTCTGCTGCAAGGCCATTATTCATCTCCAATCGATCCCTCTTTTCCAGGGGCTGTCAGGGAGATTGACTTGCCAAGCGAGGTACCTGATCACCAACAACAAAAAGGCTAACACCTTTTTGGGGGGGGGGAAGAGGGAAAGACTTAAAGGCAAACATCTACTAGCCCTTATCTTTAACCTACCTTTAGACTTCCTCTCCCTGAATAGTCTAACTTCATCTGAAAGGTCACTTAGGCTTGGTGAATGAAAGACCCCTATAAAGTCCAGAACCAGAAACAAGAAGGAAAGGCAGGTTAAGGAGGCTTCACAAAAACCATCTCCCCTTAAGTTTATCCATTATCTTTTCTGCCCTGGGAACATTTTCCTTTCTTTAGCAGATCCAGTTGAGTGGAGGGAGGCTGGTTTAGCCAGAGACCAGATAGGATGCCCATTTTTTATTTTCAGTCATGCCCATGTCCTGGTGAGACTCCCTGCACTCACTATGTCCCTGTGCATGTGCTCTCCAAGTGCAAAGAAATTTTATTGAAAGGTGTCTGCTCATGGTTGCATTGTTGTCACATGCAGTGACCTTCATAAATAGCTTTGGGAAAGTCATTTGGGAAAGGGAATAACAGGTGGTTGATTTTTTTTTCCTTCTCCTTTATTGGATTGTACTGATTTGCTATACAAAGCTGTACAAGTTACTGGAAATGTGCTCACACATGCCTCCCAAATACAAACAAGGATGTCAATGACCCAGTGTTGTAATGGACCAGCCTGAGATCTGCTTGGGTAATCCAGCAAAACCATTTGTACTTTTTTAATAGAGCAAATAGTGGAGTGTAGCAGGAAGCCAAGCAGAACCCTAAAGTGCCAAGACAGACAGAGGAGAGACAGAAGAGATAAGAGGCTGAAGAGGGTTAACATCAGCCTCCAAGTTAGCTTCCAATTCTTGGTAAACTCCCAGAGGGAGACTGCACAAATCATGAAGTTAATTGCCATCCTTTTCCTTTGTTCCAGGCTGTTAACAAGTTTCGCCCAAGCGGACCAACAGCAAGAGCAGGTACAACAGCCAGTCAGAATGGTCGACAGCTGTAAACCATCAGGGAGGCTCCAGCCAAATGTCTACTCTGCAGAATCACATTCCTCCGGAGGCGAGAACGCAGGGTTGGCTGCTTAGATAGAGAGTAAAGAAAGGTGAAATCTGCCGAAACCGGTTTGGCTCAGGGGATAGAGCGTCGGCGAAAAAAAGCTAATAATTAAAGTTAGAGGCTTAAAAAAGACCAACCTCACTCTCTGGGCTGGGACTTGGGCAGGGTAGTCCTCAAGCCTCCAAGGTTGGCCTCCTGGGTAATCAGAGTACTGGTATTCTAGGCTGAAATTAAAGAAAGGTAGATGGAGTCATTTGAAAGGGGCTAGGTAGAGTGGGCAAATCCAGGAACTCAGTCAGGCCACAGCAAGAGAATTTTCTGGTGACTGGACTTAAACTAAAATATAAAGACTTCCAGACCTCAAAGGGGAGGAGGTCTTTAAGGGGTATGACTAGCACATACTGTATAATCTCATACATAAATGGAATCTAAGAAAGTCACACTTAATAGAAGCAGAAATTAAAATGGCGGTTGCCAGGGACTTTGGGATGGGAGAAATGGGGAGGTGTTTTTCAAAGGTACAAATTTCAGTTATAAGTAGAGCCTGGTAGCGGAGTTCAATGGATGAGCGTCAACCTGTGAATCAGGAGGTGATGGTTCAATTCCCGGTCAGACACAAGCCTGGGTTGCAGGCTTGATCCCCAGTGTGGGGTGTGCAGGAGGCAGCCAATCAGTGATTCCCTCTCATCATTGATGTTTCTATCTCTCTCTCCCTTTTCCTTCTTCTTTGAAATCAATAAAAATATTTTTTAAGAAAATAAAATGAGTAAGTCCTGGGGGTCTAATGTACAGCATGGTGAATAGAATTAGTATTACTGTGTTGCATGCTTGAAATCTGCTAAAGGGCTAGATTTTAAGAGTTCTCACCACACACAAAACAGGTAATTATGTGAGTTGACAATGTGTTAATTAGCTTATTTGTAGTAATCATTCACAATGTATACATATAGCAAATCATCTTTTTGTATATCTTAAATATATGTAATTTATTTATACATCAATAAATATACCCCAATAAATATACCTCAACAAATTATACCTCAATAAAACTAGGGTGAATGAGGGACAGTGGGGTATGTCAAGAGGAGTCAGAAAATAAATTAATATAGTTCTACTATATTAGATAAAATATCTACCATGAAGTCCCAATGGCTGAATACATCAAGGGTAATAGCAATGTTCTAGTTGGTTTAGAATATTCTTTATCACTGATGGATATACTCAGGTTGAAGATAAATCCTGACAGGATGTGTGATTCCAAGAAATACTACTGGATGCATCAAAACTATTAGTTTGGGGGGATAGGATGGAGGGTTTAGTTGCGATTTTGTTGTTGTTGTTTATATGAAAACATTCAGAATGATGAAACTGAAAGAGAAAAAAATTAAAATCAAAAGACCTTTAGCTTTATTTCTCTTTAAAGTCAATCATCATCTCTTGATAAAGGAAAGGTTAAGCAAACTGGGCTCAACGGACTAGTCTTCTCTCCAAGGACATCCCCAGGAAGAGTTTGCCTGGGTGGCTTTGAAAACAAGCAAATCAGACACAATACAAGAACACTTAAACAATTTATATGGCATCATTTATCTCTGTGGTGGTGCATGCCACAGGATATATGCATATTTGACACACTGCCTTGTTGCATAACTGATCTATTTATTATCACATATAGATATCATAACGTCATTGAGGGAGTGATACCACAGGACATTAGAAATACGTGGTCCCATGGATGCTCTTTTTTGCACTGTGCTTGACATCCCAAACCCAATGACCTTATTCATATACATAATTCTCTCCACCAACTTTTTCCAACTCCTTTAATTCATTACATTCTGTATTTTCCACCTTTTGTTGTTCCAGTACAAACAATTAACTAGGGGGACTAAATAACTACCCTGATTTTCTTCTTTGTGGTCTTTTTCCTGAACATTGGGGCCCATTCTTTGGCTGCATTCGTATAATGATCTTGGACACTGTACAAAAGGCATCAAATAGTATCATATGACTTGTTGTCTAGCCTTAGTGAATAAACCTGTGGGATATATAAATATATATATATATATATATATATATATATAAATATATATATATATATATATATATATATGTATATATATATATATACACACACATATATACAATTTTATTGATTTTGAGAGAGAGAAAAGGGAGAGGGATAGAGATTTAGAAACATCGATGAGAGAGAAACATCGATCAGCTACCTCCTGCACACTCCCTACTGGGTATGTGCCAGCAGCAACCAAGGTACATGCCTTTGAATGGAATTGAACCAGGGAACCTTGAGTCCGCACGCTGATGCTCTATCCCTGAGCCAAACCGGTTAGGGAAACCTGTGGGACTTTTAAAGAAAAGTGCAGGTGTAATTATCCTGCATCCAGCATTGTTGAGCTGTCATCAATGTTCTTGTGTCTGTTTTATTGTTACAATATTAGGTAAATATGGAAGCAAAGCCATTCCACGGGGTCATTTTTTTAAAAGGAATTCTGGTTCTGTTTTCTAAAGAAATGTAGACATTCTTAATTTGGATCTATTTATAGTTTCAGCTTTCTTCAGCTGCCAGTGTGTTATCCATCTTTAGCCTAAAAACCTGGCATAAGAGATTTTTGTTTGTTCACATATGATCCTCTTAGACCCTTTTATATTTAGAAAATTAAAATCTTTCTTTGGGGGAAATTCTTGGTTATTCTGCCATAACAGAATATGTATTAACATGTAGATTCAGTGATTCGATACCTATTTAATCTCATGCTGATATTCCGGAAGGATTTCTTGCATAGGTGAAAATAAATATGAGACACAGGGGGCGTATTTTTGTTTTTGATGTATCCCACTTAGAAACTAGAAGTCTTATGTCATGCAAAAGAAAACAAATTATTTTTAAATGGAAAAATATAAAAGTTAAAAAAATACAAGCTTTCAATATTTTGTTCAAATGAATTTCAGTATGTCTCTGTGACAGTTTACTTTGGTGGAAGAAAAAATCCATCCATTTGACATGATGAGATTAAAGAAAAAAGCCCATTGAGCTTTTTATTTACTTATTTATTTTCTTAAAGTAAAATTGAGACATTCTGATTTTACAAACTAGTGTAGTCATGCCAGTCCTGGTGCCCTTGGCGATGTTTTATTGGTGTTGTCATTGGCAGACATCTGTAGCAAATGTGTTGTAGTTGGGTACTTTGTTTTCCCTAAAATATCCACGGAATCACTATCACCTACTGCTTTATCTAAGTCTGAGACCCAAAACGAACCTCGGAACTATCGTGTTTGACCCCATCATCTCCCAGATGCAAATACACTGACTAGTGCAGGCTCTGAGAGAGCCCTGCCCCTGAACTCAGGAGACCCGGGTCTGGGTTGGCTTTGCCTTTCCAAGGTGGGAAGCTGCCTAAGCTCTGCCCTTTCTACTTGGGGCTCCTTTCTCTCACCTGCAAAGTGAGGGGCTGGGCAGCAGCACCTCTCAGGTCTCTTGCTGCTACAACGTGCCAGGATTTTGCATAAAAAAAGCTCATCTAGCTTGGTACCTTGAGCTTTAAAAGCTTTATTTATTATTTCATGACATGTTAGAAAAAAATAGAAAACAAACAAACCAAAATTACCCATAACTAATCCCATCATCCAGAGATACCTGTTAACATTTTTTTCAAAAAAATGAAAGAAGAAAGTACTCTTGTTTGTTGGTTTGTTTTCTAATTGTAAAAGTAATATATATTTGTTTTCAAAAAATACTCAGACAATTTAGGAATGTTTGTTTAAAGAAGAGAGTAAATGATAACCATAAATCCACCACTGAGACAATATGTTAACAGCTTTGTTGCATAACTTTTCAGGCTTTTAAAATCATATATGTGCATGTAATTTGGTTTCTACAAAAATAGGATAATACTATGTATACTACTTTGTTACTTGAAAATACATGTTTATAAATATATTATGAACATTCTTCCAAGTATTTATAAATTTCAGTATTTTTAGTAAATGTTTTGCTCTTGTTGAATTAAACCAATATCAAATATACATAACTGCACCAGCTCCCTCTCCAATGGTCTGCTGTTGTCAGTTGAATGAGCCCTAATGTATCTTTGTTTTCTTTTTTCCAGGGAGACCGGGACATATTTTATTCTGTCAAATACGAAATCAAGGAGGGCGACTGTCCTGTCCAAAGTGCGACTGTCCTGTTCAAAGTGGCAAAACCTGGCAGGACTGTGACTATAAAGAAGCTGAGCAAGCTGTAAGTGTGATGGCCTGGAGCCTCCAGTTTTCTCAATCGAGACTGCGATTTTATTCTATTAGTGCTGGGGGTGATGAGTACTGTGGAGCCTGCTTGTGAGGGGTGTACATAAATGCTTATATGTGTACAGAAGGCAAATGGTGGATGCCTATGTTCTTGCACAGACAGAACGGGCATGAGGGGCCAGCTATGAGATTGGAGAAAGCCCTCCCATGAAGAGGGGACTCCTATGACCACTTGGGTGCTTTATTTGTGCAGACCTGAGTTGGAATTCTACTCTGCCTCTAATTAGCTGACCACTTTTAACCAATGGACTCCCTTGTAAAAGGGAGGTAAAATTGACCTAAATTGGAAGAAAAGGAGATACAAATGAAAAGACCTTGCTTTAACAACAAGGAATCTTAACCAAATGCCTAACATCTGTTTGCCACACCACAGCTGGTTGTTTGGCCTTACCTGAGGGAACTAACAGCCAGTGTCTGCCAGGAAGGAAGCCATTCTTTCCACAGTCCATGGACTCACCTCTTTAATCTGTCAAATGTTATTGGTGGAAATGGGGTGTCCACTGGTGGGAAGTAGGTGATCCCTTTCCCCACTGGATATTGTGGGTACAGTCCTCACGACATCTTGAGAAAAATTATTTTCTAAGACTCACGCTTTATTTGTATGGAATTCCATATCTGCATTTCTAAAGTCCCATTTCCCTTAAACCAGTCCTAAAAGTGGAGCAGCTGGGGATTCAGCAGAGCCAAAAGCCAAATCAATGTCCCAAGTTTCCATTTCATGGTGGAGCTGGGTCTGGCACAGCATCAAGATAATTCTTGTCCATTAGCCCATTGTGTGTGGGTGGGGGGTGGAGGTGTGGGGGAGACATATGGCTGTGGATCATGTGAGTGCATGCAGGGGAGTGTGTCCCCTGCAACAAGAGAGCCAGGAGCCCCAGTGTGCAAGAGAGGCAGGAGAGAGAACTCCTTTGTTTAGGACTTTAATATCTGAAATCTTCCCGTGCTTACAGGTGCCACACCATCTGTGTTCCCAGGTGTGACTGACAGAAAGTACCTTCCCTAGGTAACTCAGACTTTACGGGGCATGTGTCTATTTGGCCTTCCCTTTGCTCATTATAACTGGTTATTACAATGGTATCAAAAGCACCACATCCTCTGTGCAGTTGAACCCTGAAGTTGAACTATAAGAGGAGAGGTGGGCAGGCTAGTTTTAGGGCACTGTGTTCACCTTAGTGAAAAAGTGCTCCAAACATAACATTTTTTAAAACCTCACTGTCTATACTGCCTCTCCTCTGGACATCTCATGAATATCAATGACTTGTAAATAATAATGACAGGCTTGAAGTTAAAGCATAATAATGAATTGACAATCATCAGAATAAAAGTAATCATACTGACATTTATTAAGCACTTACTGCTAGCCACAGTGCTAATTGTTTTACATATGATGATTTAATTAATCCTCACAACAATTCTATAAGGCAAGTGTTAATATTCTCATTTTATAAATGAGGAAACCCAGGCCCACCACAGTTAAATATCTTGCCCAGTATCCCATAGCTAGCAATTAGTAGAGTTGGTATAGTAGACCTTGTAAGAATGGAGCAACTTATGCAGAGATATAACCACTATTAGCTCCTTCCCCCTCGTGGCAGAGTGGCTGGGAGCAGAAGAATGGGCACATGTAGGGAATGTCAAGGCCACAGGAGAATGCACGGCGATCATAGCAAACAAAGACAATATAAAATTCTCCGTGACTACCCAGACCTGCAACATTACTTCAGGTAGCTGATATATAGGGCGGCGCTGCCCTGGTGGGAAAGGAACCATTTCCTGTGGGGCCAGGAGCATAACCTGGACAAAGCCCTTTCCCAGAGGGCACTGGGTGGCTATGCAATGCCATTTGCAGACTTGGGGGTTGGGGGGTCTTTAGTGGCAGAGTCCTGAGGTGGGGCCAGGCTCCTGCCAATCATCCCCTGGCCTCTCCCTGGACAGCAGCACTGAATTAGGTGTGTGCAAAGGCCCTGGGAAAGGACTAGAAAACATGCCACATGCTTCAATTGTGGGGGTGTCCTACAGTGTGAAAAGCAGAGGCTTTGAGGCTGGATCTGGC
>NW_006283292.1:28398-29469 GCF_000327345.1 Myotis davidii
ATATCTTGCCCAGTATCCCATAGCTAGCAATTAGTAGAGTTGGTATAGTAGACCTTGTAAGAATGGAGCAACTTATGCAGAGATATAACCACTATTAGCTCCTTCCCCCTCGTGGCAGAGTGGCTGGGAGCAGAAGAATGGGCACATGTAGGGAATGTCAATCACAAAAGCCAACCCAGAACTGGCCTTTTGCAAGATAAGGTTTTAGTATATGAGGCTCCCGAACAGCATCTTCAGTCACACTCGTGAACATAAGTGGAGAAATAATTGTTCTCCTTAGTCATCCATAAGGAACCCACAAAAACTATGTTTCTTGAGTTTTAGCTCTTCCAATAAGTGACATTCGAAGAAAAACAGTCCAAAACAGAAATGACAATTTAAAAAACAAAAAACAAAAAACTGGAGTAGCTTTTAATTATTTAATTTAAGAACTTTAACTCATAAGCAAATTTTCACATCATAAGAACCCAGCACTTATATTATATACTATGAGAGGAAAAGCTCTTTGCCACACCTTGTAGATCCACAATTACTACTAGGTCCACAATCCCTTATCTGAAACCTTTTTGGCCAAATATGTTTCAAAATTCAAAATTTTAAATCTTTTTTAAAAAATTTCCCTAGAAATGTTGGAGCAGGATGGAAAATCATTCCATTGCCTGGAAAAAATTAATTTGCATCTTTCACCCTCAAAAGACTGCACCATCTCTCCTCTTACCCCAGTCAGAGCTTCCGTTGAGGTCAGCATACCAGCCTCTGGTCTCTATTCCCTTTCCCCCTCCCCTTCTTTTTTTTTTTTTAATGTTGAAAGAAAATTTTATTTGTAACTTGTAGAAAGTCAAGATGTCCATGTCCTAGTACAGTGATGGTGAACCTATGACACACGTGTCAGAGGTGACAAGTGAACTCATTTTTTGGTTGATTTTTCTTTGTTAAATGGCATTTAAATATATAAAATAAATATCAAAAATCTACATCTTTGTTTTACTATGGTTTCAAATATCAAAAAATTTCTATATGTGACATGGCGCCAGAGTTAAGTTAGGGTTTTTCAAACTGATAACACTATAA
>NW_006283292.1:29631-32327 GCF_000327345.1 Myotis davidii
GGATAGGGTTTTTCAAAATGCTAACACTCCGAATTCAAAAGGTTCGCCATCTATTGGGGTCCGGCCCCAGCAGGTTCAGGGGTTCCCAAAGGTGTGGACAGAGTTGGCGAAGAAGGAATGACACAGAAGCAGCATTCAGTTGATCAGCATAGTGAGGTTCTCTAGCCAGGTTCAATTTCCCCCTCCCCTTCTGTGTTCATCAATCTTTTGTCCTGCCGTCAATAATTCTCTCTTTTCCCATGTAAATCTCCAGTTTCTTAACTTTGCCCACTGCCCTGATGCAATATACCTTCTGCAAGGGGAGAGCAGTGAGGGAAGCTATGAATATTCACCCAGTAAAACTTTTTTCTGACACACATGCTTATGGAGTGAGTGCCAAAAAACAGCTGCAGGGGGAGTTGTGTTGAGGGACACTGTTGTAGAACACTGTTGGCCTCCTGATTCTGTTTGGGTGTTACACACTCAGACAGTGAGAGCCCAAGGCAAAGGGGCCCAGGATGCCTTCATGGTTTCCTCTCTATAGCGTGTGCCTCTACTGACCAGCGGGTTAAGGCTATCTTTTATAAACATGAATTGGTAACTTAATACAAGCTCACTCCTGTTTTAATATTTTACATTATTTTATTAAAACCCAGTCAGTGGCACCCCATCTTTACTGCGGGCCACTCTTAATTGACTTCAGTGGGTCTATGCACACCCTGAAATTATATGGAGAACATTGCGAATACCGGCATTTTCCCACAGAGGGCGCTATAGTTCTCATCAGGTTCACCAAGAAGCCCATGACCCTTGGAATACAGTTCATAAGCCTTGGACTCCAGAGAGTGTCCCAGGCCCCATAGCAGAGGACTCTCTACCAATTGTCCGGACCTCAATCGCCAGTCCCTGCCTCCTGCTTTAAGCCCCGGTAAAAAGTATACACTGCATTCCACACGCTGCCCCTGACTCACTCTGCTTTCTTGAGAGCCATTCCTCCCTTTGTTCCTCCTTCTAAGGCTCACACTTTATGTTGCCCAGTTGACATTGACCACTTTACACCCTTCTTAGCGCAGGCCTCTTCTCCTCATGAAAGTCTTGCTTGAGCTCACTCTGGGCTCCTGCCTTCCCAAGCTCTTGCCGAATTATTTTGAAATATACATCTGCAGTTCTGTCTTTCCCACTCCACTTTGCCCAACACCTTTACTACTACAAGGGCTGACCAGCAGCCCCTGGACGATGGATGAACAGATTACTCAGACACAGTTTGACTGTGAGAGAGAGGGCTAAGGGGCTCCTGGCTCTAGTGGCCAGAGCAGCCTCAATTGCCTGCCTTGTTAGCTTTTTCTAGCAGATTTTATCTTTAGATACAATTAGTAGGGTGAGTAATCTTGGGAGGACACGGGTGTTTATATTGTCATCTATGCAAGTGCATCCAGGGATTAAGCATAAGGATTCCAGTAAACACCTGGGGTCTGTATGTAATCAGACTTGTTTGGAAATGTCAGGAATAATTAGGGGAGCCGACCTTGACACTCCCCTATGTCTCCCCTAAGTCAGAATTTCAACCAAGAGGGCAGGTGGCCTTCCACACACATTTCTTTTATCAGAATGTCCTCCTTACAACTTTCCAACCAAATCTCTTGTGCTCTCCAACACACTACAGTTACAAGTTAATGTAACTACACAGTTTAATTCTGCACCTGACATATTACAAAAGGAGCAAAATATGTACATGTTTGTTGAAATGAATTGGTACAAAACATATTATATCCTGAATGAGGCTTCAAGGAGCTTTATTTAACACTGAAAAAATAAATAATACTATATCTGTACTGTTTTACTATTTTATAAGAGGATAAATTAATGTATTATGTCTGTAATTGATTTCTAAAGAAATTTAAAATAATTATGCACAATAGTATGCACATAAGATGTTCCTAAATCAATGGTAGATTTTTTTCTCTTCTGACCAAAAAGCAGTCCTGTGTTCTCTTTTTCTAATATATACTAGAATGAACTAGAAAGTTTGTTTACCAAGGTCTTTGAAATTATGTTACTTATCTAGGACAATGTATCTCAATGCGGGTTTTGCTCATTAACACTGCCCTTTTGCCTACTCTTTTTTGTCAAGCTGAGGGCCCTGTGGTGACCTCCCAGTATGACTGCTATGGCTGCCTGTACACCCTGAGGACTGTCCCCCCGGACTTCGATCCTGTTCTGAGACATGCCATTGAACATTTTAACAACCACACTAATCATTCCCACCTCTTTGCTCTTAAAAAAGTAAAAAGGGCAGAGAGAGAGGTTTGTGCTTTAGTTTCCTTTTCTCACAGTATTGTTAAACTTTGTTGGATCTTTATGTTTAGAGTTTCATTACATAAAATAAACCATTGGTCAATAGAAAACCTATGATTCTGTTACTGGTGGTGAGGGAGCTCTTTTATGTCCTCATTTGACTGGCATAGGAGGTAAAGTGCTTTCTCTTGAGTCAAATTGATTAGCATACTACAATATATAAAAGGCAAAAGTGTGGCTAATCAGACCCCTGGCTCTGAGTTTGGTTTTAATGAATGGGTAGTCAGAAATACATGTTTTTCTTAGAGATGGTGAGATGAAAAGATCATTCTAGCCCAGGGGTGGGCAAACTTTTTAACTCGAGGGCCACAATGGGTTCTTAAACTGGACCGGAGGGCCGGAACAAAAGCATGGATGGAGTG
>NW_006283292.1:32369-36284 GCF_000327345.1 Myotis davidii
TATAAATTCAAAGTAAACATCATTACATAAAAGGGGGTGTTTTTTTTTAGTTTTATTCATTTCAAATGGGCCGGATCCGGCCCGCGGCTGTTCTAGCCTTAAGGTTTTAAGAAAATTACATTATCACTTAGCCATCATGAGTCAAACATGGCTCCAAAATATGCAGTGGAACCCAAACAGTTGGCACGGCTTTCTGAGCACTCTCCAAATTATAGTCTTTCATATCATGAAAAGAATGTAAACACTTAGAAATTCTGGCCTTTTCATTGACCCAGTTCACTAAGACTTTACTGACAGTTGACTGAGTTCCTTTTATTTCATTGTCTAATTATGAGGGACTTACTTTAGTCAGTAACATTCCCTGCTTTTAATAGACCATCCAACTTCCCTTCATGCAAGATGCATGTTCTACTCAATTACGTTCATAACCAGCTATCGGGGTGGGACTAACCCAAGATAAAGCAGCACAAAACTTACTGCCTGACTGTCTGGGAACCTGAGAACTTATCAGTAAAGGCCATTCTAGCTCCAATGTGTTTTTAACCACCTAGATTCTAGGTCCTAGAAGAATATTATTAATATTTCACAAAATTCAAAAGGACATTATTTTTCTGTTGCTTGGCAGAGGTAATGTTGCTAGGTTTTTCTTAAGAAAATACAGTAACTCCACATATATATTGCTTTTTACTATACATTGCTTTTTATTTTCAAATAGATGCCAGGTGCATGAAAATTCATGCACTGGATGGGGGGGTCCCTCAGCCTGGCCTGCCCCCTGTCACAGTCTGGGAGCCCTTAGGGGCAGGAGGTGGCAAGGTGAACAGGGGAAGGTGACACCCATATCAGGGTTACCCCCATCAGCCAGCCCTGGTTACCTGAATCTCGAGTGGCCCTGGGCAGCTGGATGGCTTGGCAGCCACCATTCGAGGCTTGCCTGCCCCTCAGGCCTGCTCTGGGTAGCTGGGCAAGCTTGCCTGCACCTCAGGCCGGCCCTGGGTGGCTGGGGGCCTTAGTGCAAGTCTGGCCACACCGTGCACCTGCCACACCCCTCCCCACCTCAACCCCACCCCCTGCCAGCTGGGCTGAAAGGACTGTGAGACTCCGAGAGGCCAGCGCAAGGAGTGGCTGACCCACTGAGGACTGGTCTGGTGTACCACATGCCTGCCACCCACCTCGGTGGGCTGAAAGGACTGGGGGACTTTGATGGGACTACGGGACTCGGCGTCACCATCTTGTGGCTATGGCTGCCTCCATCTTTGTGACAGCGTGACGGTCAATTTGCGTATTCCCTCTTTATTAGATAAGATGTGTGGGAGTGTGTGTGTGTGTGTGTGTGTGTTGAGCAGTGTGAGTCATAAAGTGCTCAATATTTATTCAGTCATGACCTTTGCCTAATACTAAGAGTTTATATTTTTGAGTACTTGCAATATGCCAGGCAGTATTCTAAGTTCTTCATAACACAGTGAATAATGTTTAAACTGCCCTTTAACTATTCAATTCAACATTGTTTCAGGTGGTGTCTGGATGGAACTATGAAGTTACTTACTTAATTCAGCAAACTAATTGTTCCAAGGAGAATTTTAAATTCTTAACCCAAGACTGCAAGGCCCTTTTCAATGGTGTAAGTAGGCAAAAATTGAATTATAAAGTTATTAGCATTTGGTGTCCAGTATTTACAGGTGTGGGAATACTCAGCTACATAGGAAGACTTGGCCAGTAAGATTTTAGATGGCATGCATGAATTCGCAGCCACATTCTCCAAGTCACTAGTTAAGCTGCCTTACCTACCTGGTCACAAGATCTGTACATCTGGCAATAAGCATTTACAGGTATAACCAGGGCTTGAGATAAAATGATGCCATGTCAAGTTTGTCTGTTCATGTCTTCACACTTTCCTGTCTCCCTTTCTTCCCACCTGCTTAAGGTCCTTCCCGGTGCTCCTGAGCTCTGCACAGGACACTCCTAAACTTCCAACTCTCTTTTGCTTATTTTCTCCCCTTCCCTCCCCACCCCTTTCTTTATTTTTAACTAGAGGCCCAGTGCATGAAATTTGTGTACTTGGGGGGGGGGGTGGTCCCTCAGCCTGGCCTGTGCCCTCTTGCAGTCCAGGAGCCCTAGAGAGTTGTCTGACTGATGGCTTAGTGGGCCTTAGCTGTCAGTCGGACATCCTTAGCATTGCCACGGAGGTGGGAGAGCCTTCCACCAATGCCACTGTGCTTGCCAGCCATGAGCCTGGCTTCTGGCTGAGCGGCGCTCCCCCTGTGGGAATGCTCTCACCACCAGGGGGAAGCTCCTGCAATGGATGTCTGCCCTCTGGTGGTAAGCACACATCATAGTGACCGGTCATTCTAGCATTCAGTCAATTACATATTAGCTTTTTATTATGTAGAATGCACTGTAGATGAGGCCCCCTAGAACCATAGAAATGCAAAAAATTCACTGTTAACTCATTCTCAAATTGCCCCCACCTAAAATCAGATTGCCTCCCCCAACCCCTCACCCCATGGGAAGTGTGGTGCACCTTGGGAACCACTGGGCTTGACACTTTTCCTCTCTGAGGTTCATTTCTCAATACTTATGCTTATACCATGGGAATTATAATCTCTTCTCCACCTACCTCACTGGGTTGTAATGAGGAGGTTCTTAGCTAATAAACCTAGAAATGTTTCATCAAGTAAGGGATGTCTAAACGGGAAGAGATTGTTATTTTTAAGCCCACAGGTACCCTTGAAGGTAGCAGGTGCTGATTAGGGGAGGAGGGCATGATTGTTTCCTGGGACTGTAGCTATGGAAGCTTTGCAGATGATTCTACAGGCCTTGGAGGGGCAGGCTCTGGCCAGCAGTCCTGTAATGATGGTTGTCCCTGGAGGCACTGGTGGGGGGCGGGGAGCAGAGCATTAGGCGGGCACTAGGGGGGCAGTGAGGCTGAACAGGGAGTAACTCAAACCTTCCCGCTTGGCGCCATTCTTTAAATTGTACATGGCTGTTTCGCAGCTGTACCTGCTCAGGGCGGGGCTTCAATCTCCTGGAGCAGTGTGGGGGCTGGGCTAGGGCGGAGCCAGGTGGGCTAGGAGGGTGGTTCAGGGTACTTCCTCTGCAAAGAAGGCGCTGCTGTTGTGGAGTGGGGGGGAAGGGTCGGACTCTGGGGGGCTGCTCAGGCCTGCCTCCACCTCGGTCTGGAGTTGTAGGGAAGAGAAGCATACCCGGCCCCAGTGGAGGGGGCCCAGCAGTGACTGGCCACGGATGGGTGGTCGCCATCATGCTATTGTGGGCGTCCCTGGCGGGGGTGACAGGGGAAGAGATCAGGAGTTGGAGGTGGGAGCTGCAACTATCCCTGAGGCTGGGTCTTCTCCTGTCTGGTCAGCCTCCCCGTCCCCGTCAGGGTGTGGGGGCTGGGGTAGGGTGTCCATGCAGGGGGATTGGAAGAACTCCCTACGGCCGCTTCCTCTTCCTTCCTTGCAGTTGGTGCTCCTGTCAGGTACTCTCCTCAGAACCCAGGGAATTTGGCTCCAGCCGCCCACCCCCTGCTGAGCATGCATCAATATGCAAATTGGTCATTATGGGGACACCCTCATGGACAAATTAGCATATTACATCTTTATATGTATAGACTAGAGGCCCAGTGCACAAAAATTTGTGCACTCGGGGTGGGGGAGGGGGGTTCCCTCAGCCCGGCCTGTGCCCTCTCGCAGTCTGGGACCCCTCAGGAGATAATGACCCGCTGGCTTAGGCCTGCTCCCGGGTGGCAGAGGGCAGGCCCAATCCCTAGGTGCAGCCCCTGGTTGGGCTCAGAGCAGGGCCCATCAGGGGGGTTGAGGAGCTCCCCCCTGTCACTCACAGAGTAGGGCTGATAGGGGAGTTGGGGCACCGCCCCCTGTCACCCACAGAGCAGGGCCCATCCGGGGGGGTGTGGGT
>NW_006283292.1:37415-38566 GCF_000327345.1 Myotis davidii
CCTTGGCTTCCTCCGTCACTGAAGCAAGCAAGCCTCCCTGTTCGCGTCAGCTGCCTGGCTGCCGGCCGCAGTTAATCTTGGCTGTTAGTTAATTTGCATATTTCCCTGATTAGCCAATGGGAAGGGTAGCGGTCGTACGCTAATTACCATGTTTCTCTTTTATTAGATAGGATAACGCATCCTGAGCCCCCACCACTTTATCAGAACCAAAATTATGCTACAAGAGAGTATCACAAGGTGGCAGTAGTTAGTGCATGTGCAGATGCCTAAGGCACAATGACCATCTCAGGGATATTTGCATTTTAGCAGAAAACTACTTTAAGCAAAGGATTGCTTTAAGCCCTTTAGTCTGTTATTCTACTTCTACAATTTTATTATGTAGGAAGAAAATGAGGAGTCCAGATAGTAAGATTATTATTAATAGTATTATTATTAACATGCATTATTATTATCAGCAGTATTATTAGTACTAGAGGCCTGGTACACAAAAATTTGTGCACTCAGGGGGGTCCTCAGCCCGGCCTGTGCCCTCTCACAGTCTGGGACCCCTCGGGGGATGACCACCTGCTGATTTAGGCCTGCTCCCGGGTGGATTGGGCCTAAGGTGGCAATCAGACATCCCTCTGGCAGCCCGGCAGCCCTCGGGGGATGTCCACTTGCCAGTGGGGAGCACACCTAAGCTGCAGTCAGATATCCTTAGTGCTGCTGAGGAGGCAGGAGCGGCTCCCACCACCACCACTGTACTGGCAGTCCTACCAGGCTATCCTTTTTTTCTTTTTTAATTCTGGGATTTATTTACTTTCTATAATTGAAACTTTGTTGCCATCACTGGAGCTGAGAGCCAGGCTCCTGCTCACTCCAGCTCTGAGGCCATGGCCTGCTGAAAGCAGATATCTGGGGTTTGTTTAGCTTCTATAATTGAAACTTTGTTGCTTTCGGAGCTCAGAGCTGGTAAAATAAGATATTATTCTATCTCTTCTTTTCCAATGCTTATGTTTTGTTCTGTTTCTCATTGAATTGACCCAACATCCAGAGATATTCCACACACATTTATGTTTCATTCCTGATTTTATTGGGAAAGCCTCTACAATTTTGTTATTTATAATATTTGCTATGGGTTCCAGGTAGGCATTCTTGTCATATTAAAGAAG
>NW_006283292.1:38654-42939 GCF_000327345.1 Myotis davidii
TTGGCATTAACAGACTCATAAATACAGAGGACAGACTGACAGCTGTCAGAGGGGAGACAAGTTGTGGGGTTAGGTGAGAAAGATGAAAGAATTAAGCAAAAACACAAAACCCAAAAAACTCACAGACACTGATTACCGGAGAAAAGACGGGTGGGAGAAAGTAGAAAAATATTAAGGGAGGATAAGTGATGACAGAAGGAGACTTGACTTTGGGTAGTAAACACTCAATATAATATGTATACAATACAGATGGTGTATTATAGAATTGTACACTTGAAATCTATATAATTAACCAATGTCACCCCAACAAATATTTTTAAGAAAAAAGAGAATTTTATGTTAGAATTTAGCAAATGCTTTAAATATGTATTGAAACATCATATTATGCATTTCTAATTTAATCTGTTATGTTGTTTTGACAACTTTCCTAATAGTTACCTCTAGGTTCATAAATTCTCTTTGCTTAGTGTTAATTATTCTTTAAATATGCATTTGGATTTTATTTTTAGTTCAAGAAGTCTACATCTTTATTCCTAAGTTAAAGTGGTTTGACAGTTTTCTGGGTGTGGTTGTGTGTGCATTCTATTTTTTTCAGGCTTGGTATCCAGATTACAGTTTTCTAGAATGAGTTGGGTATGTGTTACATGCAGTTGAGTCAGCACTGACTCCTAGTGACCCTGTGAATGAGTGATGGCCACACTGTCTTGACCTCAGCAGCTCTGCTGAGCACCTGTAGACTCATTTCTAGGGCTTATTTATGGAGTCAGTCCATGTCATATTTGCTCCTCCGCTTTCCCTGCTGCCTTCTATTTTTTAGTTAGGTGGTTAGCCACTATTTTTTGACTTGGGTAGTTTGCCTGTATTTTCTATATTCAGAAACAGTTTACATAGGAAGGAACTAAATGTTCCTTTAATTTTAAAAATTATTCATCTATAAAACATCTATGTTGTTTGGAGGTGAGAAATGGAATGGAAGTTGAGAGTAATGATAGCATTCTCTGTTCTTCAGTTATTGGTCCATTCAAATGTGTTCTTGTGTTTAAGTCAGCGTTGGCTATTTATAGTTTTCCAGAAAAGTATTCATTTCTTTGGGATTTAAAGTAACATACACTTGTTCATAATTATCCTGTTATATTTTTAGCTTCTTTGTTCCTTTGCTATAATGCCTTTTTTTTTGCATTTGATTTTTTTCTTATCCCAAGAATAAGCATTAGATTCAGTTACTAATGCCAGTGCTTTCTGTTTTCTAGTTCATCAGTTTTGCTTTATTTTTTCCTCCTTTTTTGTTTTGCTTAAGGCTATTTATTATTCTTTTCCTTTTTCTAACTTCCTGATGTAAACACCTCGGTTTGAGGTTGTTTTATTTGTTTCTTGCCTCTCTCTTTAAATTATGAAAGTGTATAAAGCCATGAGTTTAATTCCAAATGCTGCTCTGTCAACATTATATAAAATTCTCAGTTTTCTTATTTTGTTTCTTATATTTTTCCTTATCCAAAGAAGACTCTGACTATTTGGGTAAATGTGTTTAGATTTCCAAGTAGTTAGTTTCTTGTTTATTTGTTTAAATGTATTTTTAGGAATTCTTTTCTTTTGGTGCTGAGGTCAAAGGACCTGCCAGTATTGTTTCATTTTAGAAATTTATTGAATCTTTCGTATAACCTAATATAAAAGCACTTAAAAATATCTGTGCCATACTTATAAAAATATCATTTAAGTCATATGGATCATATAAAAATACCACCTAAATACTTTTTTATTATTTTATTCATTTTCTATTATTTTATTCATTTTTAAATCCATTTGATCTATCTTAAATTTAAGGCTGTACATAAAATTTCTACACCACCATTATTTTAATCTATTTCTATACATATGTATCTAATTTCTCTTTCATGTATTTTCACTCCATCCTTCTAGACAATATCTTTATAAAAATAAAATTATCTTCTTTACTACCTTCATGAGTTTTTTTTGTTACCTTGAAGTTTCCTTTGTCCAATATTAATAATACTCTAGATCCTTTTTCTGTTCATATTTGCTTCATATAGTTTTTTTAATATATTTTATTGATTTTTTACAGAGAGGAAGAGACAGGGATAGAGAGTTAGAAAAATCAATGAGAGAGAAACATCAATCAGCTGCCTCATGCACACCCCCTAATGGGGATGTGCCCGCAACCAAAGTACATGCCCTTAACCTGAATCAAACCTGGGACATTTCAGTCTGCAGGCTGACACTCTATCCACTGAGCCAAACCGGTTAGGACGCTTCATATAGTTTTGATCATCCATTATGTTTAATCTACTTTTATCTTTTATATTACAAGATATTATCCTTGAAAATGTAATACATTAATTTTGCTTTTAACTTAATACAGAAGTCTTTGCCTTTCTCTTTTTAAATATGTTTTTTTTTTTATTTTTAGAAAGAGAGGATGGAAGAGTGATAGAGAGATAGAAATATCAATGAGAGAGGAACATAAACAACTTCCTTTTGCACACCCCACTCTGGGCATCCAGCCCGCAACCCAGGCATGTGCCTTGACCAGGAATCTAAATGTGATCTCTTGGTTCCTGTGCTGATGCTCAACCACTGAGTCACATGGGCTGATCTAGAATTCGTCAACCTTCTAAAAGAAATTTTACCCATTCAAACATTTTATTTGTTAAATTTATTTTTATTGATTTCAGAGAGGAAACGAGGGGGAAAAGAGATAGAAACATCAATGAGTGAGAGAACCATTGATCAGCTGCCTCTTGCACACCCACACTAGGGATCAAGCATGCAACCTGGGCATATGCCCTGACTGGGAATCAAGCCATGACCTCCTGCTCCATAGGTTGATGCTAAACCACTGAGCCATGCTTCAAGGGCTATATGATTATTATTTCTATACTGGGTATTCTTGTCATCTTATTTCATGTGTTTGTGTAAATACATTTATTGTTGGTAATGCTAATACTGAATAGTTTCTTATTCTCTCTTTGGCAATGGAATTATATTTTGTATTGTTTTCTATGTGAAGTCAACATCCTATATTTAATATTACTAGTTGTTTACTTTAAAGGTTCTTAAGAACGTTTTTAACTTATTTCCTTTTTAAAAACTAGGATACCGGTAAATGTACAGATCATGCATACATGGATCCTCAGCTAAGAATTGCTTCCTTCTCACAGAAGTGTCAGATATTATCAGGTATGCAATAATACATGTTTGTCCTCTAGTAGTACATGTTCATCCCAGACAACTGGCTAGGTGTTTTTATAGGAACTGTGCTTTAGGTCCTATTATATAATCAACAACCCTTACAGCTGTGCTGCAGCTGATGCAGCTAGGACTGCTCTGCAAGTGGCCAGAGGGAATATGATGACAGAAGGAAAGATTTATGTTCTTTGGACAAAGCTGATCTCTAGATGCAAAGTCAGCTGGTCTTCCTTGTGTATAAGATGTCACTACATCAGGTGTTATAAATTGGGGAAGCTGAATCGCCTATTTAATCACTCAGAATAAATTCCTTTCAATTAAATACTTTTTCCTCCTGCATGTTATAATGGGGGGAAAGTGAGATAGTGCAAGTTTATGGTCACACCAGTGTTTCTTATACCAAGAGTTGGCTTTTTTCATACTTGGAAGTAAGATATTTGCATACATTCCACAGTGAGAAGCATCATTGAAGCTCCCTGCTCACCAGAATCGGAGGACTTAAAATTTTCCCACTAGAGAATCATTCCTTTAAATGAAGTGTTGCTTTTTTACACTTTCTTTCAAAAATGCAAAAACCTAGGAACAGTACAGCAGATTGATATTGAAGGTGTACTAACTAACACCTTCTGGCAACATCACAGGCATGTAAATTAAGCTACAAAGATAGTGATATAGTCTATGTGCAAACTGCTTACTAATATTGCCACTGATCTTGGGTTGGGAAATAGTATACCTGGTAAAAGGAATTGAATGTCAAGTCTCAACCTCACTACATGCTTGCTATGTGATCTTGGACAAGTCATTTAGAACATTCCATTTTCTGTGTGTAACGGACTGGGGTGAGACTCAAATAAGATAATATATGTCAAGCATTGGCGGGGTAGCTCAGTTGGGTAGAGCATTGTCCTATATGCCAACGTTGCAGGTTCGATCCCTGATCAGGACACATACAAGAAGCTACCAGTGAATGCATAAATAAATGGAACAAAGCTGAAGGAATATTGACTGCACAAAACGATACTAATAATGTCTTGTAGGCTAACATTTGTAAAAGTTAATGATTTGGAAAAAATAAGACTTA
>NW_006283292.1:42972-49953 GCF_000327345.1 Myotis davidii
TAGGGAAAGGAAAAGCTACTCTTATTCTATGCCTTTCTAGAGTCGATTCTTGTTGGAGCATCACTTAGTGCCTTGGGATCAGCCACATGTCAGTCTATCATCACCCAGACTCTCTTCACACTTTCATCTCCAGGTCACTTGCCCCATGCCTAGGTGTCCTTCCAGCCCACAAAGGTACATCTAGGGCTTCATCTTTCCTTCCATGCCCTGTCAATAGATAAGGAGCATCCTAGTCTGGGGGTCAGAAGACACAGTTCTTTCTACCAGAGCCTCAGCCCTCATGTCCTGGGTAATCCCGGGCTGTCATTCAGACTCACTCAGTTCACTTACAGTTCACTTACAGTTCACTCAGTCTTGTGCCCCATCTGTAAAATGAATGGCTGAGTGAAAAGAGCCCAAATTTATTCCATCTCTAACAGCATCTGAGTAATCTATTCATGGGCAGATTCTTATTATAAACCTCAAAACTGGCCTTCCTAAATGTGGACAAAATAGAACCAACAAAAGTAATCAAAATAGAACCAAACTGTTTCAGCAAACCAACATAATCTGATGGGTGGAGGGGTACTTCAATTATAACAATTCATACTTTTTGCTCAGTAATTGAATTTCTAGAAATTTAAAATAGAGCCTTTATAGACAATGATACTCATTGCACCTTTAACTATAAAAGACAACATGGTAAACTGTCAAAACTGATCCATAATATAGAAATGATCAAATACTGTCTGGCATATCCTCAAAATAGAGTATCAAGAAGCAATTTTAAAATATCTTTGTGAGGAGTTCTTGATGTGGGAAATGCCTTGTGTTAAAATATGCAGTGGGGAAAAAGAGACCATAAAATTGACTATACATTCTGTTGCCAGGTGTGTTATAAAAAGTACAGAAAACAATTAGAAAGGAAACAAATGCCTCCAACTATTACCAGTGGTGGCTTTAGGTGATGGCACAATGGGCTGTTTATTGTCATCTTCTAATTTCCTGTATTAGTTTCACTACTGCAGGGGAAACCTAACCAAATGTTATTAAAGTAAGTCAAAACTGACACTATGCTCTCTCTCCTACTCACACACTTATCCCTGACACCACAACCTTTCTCCCTCATTTCATGGGCACATGACCCATGTTAGTGGTGTACTCACATGGTACACCAATCATTGTATTCTTTTTTTTAATTTAAATTCTTTATTGTCTAAAGTAGTACATATGTCTCCTTTTTCCCCTATTAACCACTCTGAGGCCACTCCCACCCCCCACACATCCGCTCACCCCCCTAGTGTCTGTGTCCATGGGTTATGCTTATAGGCATGTATACAAGTCCTTTGGTTGCTCTCTTACCCACCCACATCCCCCAATGCTATTGTGTTTGTCAGCTTTTCTTCTCACTTCATATTTCTGCTTTCTTGTGAATCTCCCTTATTCTTGATGCAGGAATACCCTCTGCTCCACCATATATTGCATATCAGAAGTTTGTTGTCAGGAGAGAAACACTCATTTTTTACATGACTATCTAGTCTCCATATACTTACAGTTCTCTGTAAGTTAATGAATCAACATACAAGCCCGGAGTGTATTTGTTTATGCTAAGGATGCCCAGGGAATAACAGGTAATGCTGTTAATTGAAGGGAACTGACATTCCTTCACTTGCCACGTCAATTTGAAATATGGTGAGAATCTCAAACTTACTTACAAAAGATGAATCTTTACTGGTTTTTACATTTAAAGAGAACAATTTGGCTGTTCTGACATGATTATTCAAGGAAGCCCTACTAGAAGCAGCCGAGTTACTGGAAATCCATTTACCATGTAGTCAATTTGCCAAATGACCAATTTTTGCCAAATATTTATTTTACAGATTTTTTTCTTGCCTTGGCTTTGCATATTTAGTCCTCTTTGGATGCATGTCCAATTTAAGATGGTTTCAGATGTCAAATATTTCTTAAATTCTCCTTTTGCACATGTGAATATTGTGATTTCTGTCATTGGCCTTTTATTTTGCCCTGCCTCTGCCACCACTGTCCCCACTCTTGTCCATATTCCTCTCTGGCTTTGCTCAGATAAATATACTTCAAGGATCTTTGTGTGCACCTTCAGGAATTTTTCTTTTAACAAAGTATTAGAAATGTCAAGGCGTATGTATAGTATGTCTAAGACTTCCGATGCAAATTGCCAAATTGCCAAACTATTTGCAATTATGCCAATTGACATTCAGACCACCTGGCCATAGGACCTTAATCATCTTGCTTTGAGTTCTATTCCTACCAACAGTGACTGAGACTGCATGCATTTCTCACATGGCCAATACCAGGTATCACCACTGTTTTTTATCTTTACCAACATATGGAAGATTAAAAATGCTGTTGCATTGTTGTTGTTGTTGTTTTTAATATTTGGTTATTAATGAAGATAGTCATTTGTTTCTGGCTTACTGGCCATTTTAACTTCTTTTCTGAAATATTTGTTCATGTCTTTTGTTCATTTTTTTCATCTTGGGCTTTACATGTATAAGAATATTAATCTTATACCATGTTTCCCCAGGTTTTATTTTTTTACTTTGCTTGCTGTGATGTTTGAGAATTAGTTGTCCTTTCTGTCTGAACAAATTTAGACATGTTTTCTCCTTCTGCTTTTCACCTAAAAACAGCCTGCTTCCTCTTGAGACCTGATAAGTACATATTAATAGCTTTTGAGCTTATTTCTTTAATTTAAATTGTTAATACATTTGGAATTTATTTTGCTCTGTGCTTATCTCTACTTTAATAACAAAGGTTGAGAAGGATGGGTTTGAGCAGGGAAGACTTTTGATAAGAATGACACCTGATAATAATGGCAATATAGATGCTATCATGAGGCCCTCAAATGGAAGATTTACATCTATTTACTTCCTTCTTCTTGACCCTGAATAGAGTTGAGCCATTAGTTGTGGTTTGTGTCACATATTGTCCAGTTTCTTAGGCTACATTACTGTGATCAACATTATTGTTACTATGGAAAATAAACACAGAGATAGGGAAGACTGTTGTGGTTTGCTTTTCCAAACGAGATTCTACTATCACCCTGTGACTTCATTATTTTATTTTTTAATACACTTTTATTGATTTTAGAGAGAGAAGAAGAGAGAAGGAAAGAGAACAATCAATCTGCTGTCTCCTTCAAGCCCCGCCCCTTCCCACCTGGAATTAAACCTGCAACCTGGGCGTGTGCCCTGACTGAGAATCAAACTCAGGTCCCTGTGGTGCCTGTGATGACACTCAATGAATTGAGCCACACCAACCAGGGCTGTAACTACGTTTATAAAAATAATAGTAATCTCTCCAGGTCAACGGATATATTTATGTGTCCTTTTACAGACACACACACACACACACACACACACACACACACACACACACATTTAGATCCTAGAATCAAGTATTGAATAACTTGGACTAGAAAATCACCACATCAACTAACTTTTGAACACAAAATCTAAAGTCATTTTTACCAAGTATATTTTTTAAGTGTAAGAGATGTAAGATACGGCATTTTGAAATGACATTTAAAAAGCCATATGTGCAATTTTATTGAAGTCAGTGCATTTTTAAAAAGTGTGAGTTTAATTTTTTTAAACAAATAAAGTGTGCCTCTTTTATATAAAAAATAAATTAATTGGGCCACAAAATATTCATTGTGGACACAGCACTGTATAAAGATTAAAACTGTTGCTACAGTACTGGCCAGTGTGGCTCAGTTGGTTGAACAATGCCCTAAGCACTAAAAGTTTGTGGATGCAATTCCCAGTAAGGTCTCATGCCCAGGTTGTGAGCTTGATCCCCAGTAAGGGGCATGCAGGAGGCAGCTGATCAATGTTTCTCTCTCCCTCTTCCTTCCTCTCCCTCTAAAAATCAATTAAAAAAGAAACTATTGATAGAGATTAAAATGGTTTTTTAATATAAAATATTTAAGAAAGGCAAACTAAACAATCCAAAGAATTTTCCTAATCACATAATTTTACCCACAATTTCTGTAGTGACACTAACTCAGTATTTCTCTGATTCAGGACTTTGCATGACAATAAGGCATACTTAAAGAAAATGTTTAAGTTTTTCTTCCTACTCTTCTTAGATTCTATTACAACTTGAGTGCTTGAATGTTGTTGAAGAATAAAACTCAGAAAAGTATAAATATTGTAGCCTTGTTTCCTAACAGCCAAATATTTTACACATGCATACAAACTAAAAATTTAATTTCAAACATTTGTACTTTATTTGTATACCTCTCATTTGAGCAGTGTATAATTAAAATTAATATTCTCCCCTAAGATTCCTTAAGGTAGAAACATATCATTTATTATATAACACTAGAGGCCCAGTGCATGAAATTCATGCACTGGAGGGGGGTGTCCCTCACCCCAGCCTGCACCCTCTCCAGTCTGAGACCTCTCAGGAAATGTCCTACTGCCAGTTTAGGCCCAATCCCTGTCAGTCAGACATCTCTCTCACAATCTAGAACTGCTGGCTCCCAACCGCTCGCCTGTCTGATTGCCCCTAACTGCTTCTGCCTGTCTGCCGTCAGCCCAATCACCCCCAAACCACTCCCCTGCCAGGCTAATCGACACTTAACTGCTCTCCTGCTGGCCCAATTGTCCCTAACTGCCCTTCCCTGCCAGCTTGGTCACCTCTAACTGTCCTCCCCGGCAGGCGGGGTGAGTAGTCATGCAACTCTCTACTTATTCCCTGGAAATCTACTTGATATCTTATACTTGTTTAAGTATTTCATGACTAACACTGTTCTCTCTTTTGGCTTTTGTTTTCATGGATAGGAAATTCTAAGATGCACTGCTGAGGTTTACTATCGGGCAGGTGGGAAGAATAGAATTGAGACTACTGTCAAATGTCAGTCACCGGGAAAGGTATGTTTCTAATTAGTCAGCTTGGGTAAATTTTGCTCTGCAAAGTCCTATTTGGGCTTGAAAATGAACCACTATTTAAATGAATTGGGGGACTATCTTTTTAGAATGGAGAGAACTCTCACATTTCTGTGCTGACCTCTCTTTTTTATGTCTAGAAAGGAAAACAACAGTCAGTCCCCTAATCACTTCTCACCCTTTGTCAGTGTCCCATTCTTCAGGAGGCTCTCTCTTAATGAAGGGCAGCCCCTGCCTTGCAGACCCAATACTAGCTCTGGAGCTTTAAGATGTGCCTGAGATGCTTCACTGGCATCGGCCTCCATCCAAGGGACTTGGGAGAAATACAGATCTCAGACCCCCCTCCACATCGACTGAATCCAAATCTGCATTTTAGCATGGTCCTCAGAGTTTCATACCCACATTCAAGTGTGAGAAGCATTCGTTTGTATCATCTTTTCCAATTCTTAAGAAAACCTTGTAAGACTTTTCCCACTGTCAAGGATGAGACACTAAAAGTTACAAAGATGCTGAGATCCTGGAGTGGATAATAATATGATCAAGTTCTTGCTCTGTCCCAGGCACTGTACTGAGGACTTCACACATATTTTTCTCTTGACAACTCTCTGAGGCAGGTGCTGCTGTTATTCCTATTTTAGAGATGAGAAAAGTGAAGCTAGTGGTGCACGGATGCAAGTGTAGGTCAAATCAGAGTCATCTGTGTTCACATGATGCTAACAACTAGGCTCTGGCTTATTTGACTCCAAAGACCATGCTCTTTGCACCACTGACACTGCCTCCAGCATCCTGTTCTCACCAGTAGTGAAATGTAGGTGGGAATCATCCAGATCTTCAATTCGAGTAGCCTCTTACCTTTTTTTTCTGATTTAGATTTTTGCCCTGTATAGGTATATATGTAGTCTCACACAGACATTATACAAAGGCTGGTTTTCAAGCTTGTGAATATGTCCTAATGTGTTTCAGCCCAACAAAGGAATTGTGGGCACATGCTGCGTATATATTTAGTCCATAAAGCCATTTTGGGTCTTTTGGTGTAAAAACTGTAATTGTGCTAATAGAATTAGTATCAATTAATAAATAAAGTGCCATGGTGTTATGTAGTTCAACCACCCAATTTTTTCCAGATGAAGAAAAACCTCTACAGTTTAGAGGAGAATTTTTAAGAAATATCCACAAATTATAAAATCAATCAAAAGAGGAAAAGATATTCATTCTCATCCTTTCTGCAATATTAGCATAGCATTTAAAACCTGGCTCAAAATTTGCTCCATTTTAAACCAAGATGGCGTTGACAGGTCTTAATCCCTTCTTTCTTAATTGAGAGTGTGGTTTCCACAGTGATGCATTCATCTTAATATTTCCTGATTAAACCACATTGCTGAAAAGACCTCTAGATCCTTCACCTTTCCAGTCAGTACAAGTGGTGGAAACAAAATAAGGAACAACTGTAAGTCCACCGCACACTTCCATGGCACCTGTTCAAGATGAAGATCAGGATTCGGAAAAAGAACAAGGACCCACTCATTATCATGGCTGGGGCCATGAAAAGCAAATAAAACATGGCCTTGGCCATGGCCATAAATGTGACCATGACCAAGGCCATGGGCACAAAAAGACATGGTCTTGGCCATAGACATAAAATGGAAAATGGCTCATGGCCAGTTGGCCTGGAGGTCATATCCCCCCCCCTCCAGTATTACTTGTAACAATCAAGGCTATCTACAAGACTGTTCACAAAGCCCACAAGGGGGTGCACCAAGAAAGCATAAAAAATGCGGAGACAAAGAAACAGATCACAAATGACAGAAATGGAGGATATAGAGTTCAAAACCACACTTTTAAGGTCTCTCAAGAACTGTCTAGAAGCCGCCGATAAACTTAGTAAGGCCCTCGAAAAGACTGGTGAGACCACCGATAAATATAATGAGATCCTCAAGAAATCTAATGAGACCCTCGATGTTGTGATAAAGAGCCAACTAGAAATTAAGCATACACTGACTGAAATAAAGAATATTATACAGACTCTCAACAGCAGACCAGAGGATCACAAGAATCAAGTCAAAGATTTGAA
>NW_006283292.1:50707-54511 GCF_000327345.1 Myotis davidii
CAACATCTTTGAGAGGGAAACATCAATCAGCTGCCTCTTGCACACCCCCTACTGGGGATGTGCCCGCAACCAAGGTACATGAAAAAAAAGGGGGGGGGGGCAAATGGCCTAACCCATAGACATAAACATGAGCATGGTCATGGCCATGAAAAACATAAAAATAAAGGAAAACACAATGGAAAGCAAATAAATGGTTGCTTTGGGTTGGAGAACAAGTTCTTTTGAAGATAAGACTACATCTGCACAGACGCCAGAGAAGACAGAATGGCCAAAATCCTCCCCTCCCTAGCCCTATCAGGTGTAGCAGTTGCCTTTCCTGAATTTTGGGACTTAGATTTCATTGCAGCTATGATGACTAATATACCACCAACTCCCACAGAGAATGATGATTCTTGGATCCCTGAAATCCAGATAGATCCCAGTAGCCTTTCATTTAACCTGATATCTGACTTCCCAGAATCAACTTCCTCCAAGTGTCTTGGACGCCCCTGGAAGCCAGTTAATGGAATGAATCCAACTGTGGAAACAAAAGAATTTCATGATTTTGATCTCTCTGATGCTTTTTATTAATGTATGCAGCCATGGGTGTTTCTTTAACACTTCATCATCCCCTTTCACCATTGTCCAAATACCCTGATATAATGCACCAAAAGCCATGAAGCTTCAAACAGCCTAGAGAGAAGTGGTGAGACTCCCAATGGGGACACATTCAATTTCTATGGACAACACAAAACTGTGTGCAGGATTCTAAATCCTTTCAGAATCTTCTTAATGAGTTTTATTTTCTTTCTTTTTGTTGTTGTTGTTTGTTTGTTTGTTTGTTTTGGTGCGTAGCCCGGGAACCTCACGAGTTTTCTTAACTAGCACAGAAAATGGGCAAACAAATGCGCCTTGTGGCCTACTGCAATTTGCTTTTCTAATAACAAATATGTACCTTAGAATGGATGTCATAGGCTGTCATACAAAGATTCTTGCCATTCCAAATAAACCATGGCATCTGGTCCATGAACACATGTGAAAATAAGGAAAGTCAAGAGACTGAATGTGAACTTCTTAATAGGGCAAAAATAATAATAAAAGCTACCAGAGGTCAAAGAGGGACAACAAGAAAGACAGACTGGCCAAAGGGAGGACAGGGGGAAGTAAACTAATTGACTTTCTGTTTCCCAAACGGACTAGTTATATCAAATAGTTACTCCCAGTTCACAAAGCTATTCTGATAATTCCCTTTCTGAGTCAGAGTGTTTCTCATAAGTCAGTAAATTCTCTTTACTCATTAACTACTCTTTGCAAAAGGCTTTGAAATAGGAGTTTTCTGTTTGTTTATTTGCTGCTGAGGCTAGAATGAGCAATCTTTAGTTTCCAGCAGCTCTGAGTTTAATGATAACAATAGAAAGCAGGACTAGTGACATAGAAGAAGGTTTTATTTTGTAATTGACAAGGGAATATCATAAGATGTGATGCAAAATTATTCAGAAATTTTAGGAGGAAATGCCTCTCCAGCCACACTTTATCATTGAATCATCTTTTTGCTACGACATTGAGAAGCACTGTTTTTTACAAAAAAGGGACAATATGATTGTCTTTAATTGCTTCCAATGTGAGGGAAGCACGCATTTCAAAATCCTTGCTGTGCTCTGCCTAGGGAAACAGAACAGGGCTTTAAACAGCTATAGTTGCTTGTGGATGCATGTGCCACTGCTACTTCAAGTTATCGGATACATTTGAGCCTCTGAGTTTTTATTCCATTTCAAACATTATCTGTACTTTTCAATAAAGAACCAATGATGTCAGGAAAAAGTCTCCTCTTGTCAACTGGTTGCTTCACTCTTCTCTTGTTGAATGATAACACCATATTAACATAATTGCACTATACTTACAGGAGCAACTAAGACCCTGCGAGTACAAGGGCCGACCTCGGGAGGCAGGGGCACAGCCAACATCTGAGAGTGTGGCCTCTTGACCAGTGGGCAGAATCTCCATGCCTGGGACAATAGCCCCAGCAACCTGTCAGCAGCCCTGAATGGAAGGACAAGAAGATGGGATAGTGTCAATTGAGAAGAATGCCACTTCATCATTCTGTTTCTGGGTGAAATAAAGTTTGATCTTAATGTTCTCACTCTTGGTGCTCTCTCTTCCCTTCTTCCTCTCTCTCTTTGTTTTTTGTTTCCTCTCTCTCTCCGGATTTCCAGCCCAAAGTTAACAGTGATTTGTGTTGCTTTTTTTCCTTTTTTTAAGATCTAGATAATTATCAATAAAAGAAAACAAAAAAAATTATCTGTTAATAGGATGCCTACCAAGTTTTCACTAGCAAAACATATCAAACCTCAAAAAAGTTTTAAGAAAATTTAACATTTTTTTCTAGTTCAAATAATGGTAAAAATTAGAAATCTAATAGAATAAAAAGTGATATGAGATTTTTAATTTTCTGTAATAGGTATTTACTGAGTGCCTATTGGAGCCATTTACCATGCTAAACAGTTTCTGTTTGGTGTGTGACTTAGTCCTCACAACAACTCTGAGGTCCCCAGGACCACCTTGCATTTGCAATGAAGAAATTAGCTCCCAGTGCCCTGCTCAGGGTCACATAATTACAACACGACAGAGCTGGCATTCATACTCAGACCTTTTGAACTTCATTACACCAAGTTACCATTAGGTATTAGTATCAATGTCAGCATTACAAAAACACATTTCTGAATCTGAAATGATCATTATCTCAATACAAAAACCCTTATTAAATATCTTACTGTGTCTGATGCTATTCTGAGTACTGGTCAGGGTAAACTATGACTTAGTCAAGCATTGGCATTGGCTATTTACTCTTTGCTTAGCATTAGGTACTGAATAGAAGAGAAACACGTGTTAAAAGACACAAATCCTGAAAGAATTTACAATCACATTGAGAAGTTAAGACTAAAGTGTATGTAACAGACATTTAACCCATGCCATGATCATTTGTGGAGCAGTAAGCAGACCTGATGGATGGCAGAGGAAGATACGGAAGAGGTGAAAAGATAAAATTAAGCCCAACTGGTAGTTTGGATTTGAAGTAGGCAGTAGAGAGCCGCTGACCAGCCTTGAGCTGAGACCTGCTGAAAGAGTGTATAAAACCATTTATTTGGAAGACTCTGGAAGACATTGGATAGAATGAGATGAGACTGGACTCAAGGCATAGTACAGGTACTTTCACAGAAGGATCACCACTCAGGCTGGTATATAAAACCTATGGGTCTCACTCAGCAACATGAGATATTTCTACTTTAGAACCTTGTTAAATAAAATAATCATGAGTTTTCTGTGACCCAGAACCTACCTTTCACACTTAAAATATTTGCACCCTCCTCCCATTCCCAAGCCAAAGGCACACCCATGTTTCTGACTTTGGCTCTGAAACCACACAGCCTCCTCCATTTATACTCCTCTTCAGGACAGGAAGTTCCTCTTGTTCAGCTCAACCCACTTCTCTCACATTGCCCAGGCCAAGCACCTTAAGCAGGATGCCTTTACCAGTTTTCATTTCCTGCTAAGCCTCATCCCAATCTGTCCTGCACTCCTGATTTACCCCACATCCCCCCAGGCCCCTGTTGGTGCTCTGTGGGAGAAGGCAGACCACCCTAAGGCATCTTTTTCAGATCACAATGGCATAAAACTGGAAATCAACTACAATAAAAACAATCCAATAAAGTCAAACACACGAAGACTAAATAGCACGCTATTAAACAATGACTGGGTTACCAGTGAGATCAAAGAAGAAATAAAAAACATCATGGCAACAAATGACAATGAAAACACAACAATCCA
>NW_006283292.1:56947-61007 GCF_000327345.1 Myotis davidii
CTAGGCTGCAGTAAAAAAGAAGGAACTCTTGCCTTTTGCAACAGCATGGATGTAACTGGAGAGCATTATGCTAAGTGAAATAAGCCAGACAGAGAAAGATAAGTACCTCATGATTTCACTCATTTGTGGAATATAGAGAACAACATAGGCTGATGAACAGGGACAGATCCAAAGACAGAGAAACAGCAATCAGACTATTAATGCCCAGAAGGAAAGTAGGGGAGGGAGTGGGCAAGGGGAAGAGATCAACCAAAGGACTTGTATGCATGCATATAAGTCAAACCCGTGGACATGGACAACAGGGGGATGACAGCATGAGTTGGGGAGGGGAGAGGGGGATTTAATGGGGGGAACGACGACACATTTGTAATACCTTAACTAATAAAGAATTAAAAAAAAAAGAATATCCATTTGGCCACCACATTCTGTGTCTTGCCAAAGTTTAATGGGAGTTATTGCCCATTAGAGGCAGTGTTGTAAAATGGTTAAGAACCAGGGTTCTGCAATTGAACAGCCTGAAACCAAAAGATGGAAATTTATTTAAGTTATCAACATCCCAGTTTCCTCATCTGAAATATTAGGTTAATAACATGCTCACATGTGTCACAGGTGTCTGGTAAGACTTGAAAGAGGTAATTCCTTTAACTGGCATAATTCTTAGCACATGGCAACCATTTAGTAAAGTGGAGCTGTAGTTCCATTACTGGAAAATAATTGTGTTACTTTTAGAATTTAATTCTGTGGCAAAATATTTTGTCAGACAATGAGGTGTCTTTAACAGACCATATATCCCCTTTTGCCTTTGTAGCTATACATATGTTTCAAAGGTTGTATTCAGCTCATATCAAGTGGCTAATAATATCTACTCCCTCATTTTCAATTCCACGGTTCCCAAACTGGCTGCACATTAAAATAACCGAGGGAGCTCTAGACCATAGGAAGCCAAATCTCTGTGAGTTGTTCTGAACATCAGTATATTTCAAAAGTTCTGCTTTGATTATAATGCATCTAAAGGTCAGAACAATTGATTTAGGCCTACTCTGTTTCCTTTTAATCCAGGTTTTCTGTGTACCACTTTATTGCCTTTCAAATATTTTTTTAAAAATAGGAAGGTTATGAGATTCACAAGGCATGGATGGATGGATGGATGGATGGATGGATGGATGGATGGATGGATGGACAGACAGATAACTTAGCATTATATTCACTAGGTTTGTTGCATTATATTCACTAGGTTTGGGTATGAATGTCCTTTCAAAGACATATAAACAAATTATTTACTGAGTCTGAGACGTGAAGGACAGGAATAAGTCAAAGATGACAAAAGTTTTCCAGTCAAGGTGCCTAAGGGAATAGTGATGCCATTAATACAAACAAGGAAACTGGGAGCTGATCTGTGCTTCCTAGTAACTCTAAAAATGAGACTGACCTCAAATGCACATAATTTAAGATAGTTCAACAACTGAACAAGCATATGAAATCATTATGCAAATGCATATAAAAACACTACTCAAATTATGTCATTGCTGCAATATCTGTGGCACCTGCCATACTAACAGGGAAGTACCATTAGATACTCATGGACTAAGCTTGTGAAAAACATAAACCTGAAACTAGCAAAAGATTTTTATTATGGCAGCTTTTCTGTCTCCTGTCTTCTCTATATGGCATTTCGGAGTGTGTGGAAACACCGCTATTATTAAAAACGGATAAAATACTAGCTCTTGGAAAAAATAAAAGTACCAGCTTTTTTACCTAAGCAATACTTACCATCCTGGTGCTTTGGTCAAATTGGCTAAACAGGAATTGTCTCCAAGAAGATGCTTTTCTGTATGGTTCTGGGTTAGATTTGTTCAAAGGAGACATTTGTGTGTGAACAAGAAGATGGAAAGAAGCAGAGCCATGACTCTTGGAAAGTCACAGAGTGAGATGCAATGAGTGAGGACTCAGAGGCAAGAGCTCAGGCTTGGCCTCATCCTTCCTTCTTTGGAGAGTAGCTCTCTCCCCCACCTCTGGCCATGTTGACCTACAGCCACAGGAGGCGGTCTAGGGCAACTGCCTTCTGTGGGTTTCTTCACTAAGTCCCCTCACAGTTCCTCTGGCAGCTGGATATGCTTGTCCAGATTTCTTTAAAATCTCTGACATGTCCTACAGCACCAAAGCCTGGGGAAGGCTGATTACTTCTTTACCCAGGAATTTACTTCCCTAGCTCCTCCCACAACAGTGTAAGGTCTAATTCCTAAGATAAAACCTTATACCCTAAGACTCATAGGTTGTTGTGCTTCCCTGATCAAACCTTGACTGACACACCAGACTCCCCACGTCCCCATCATTTTACATCAGGAAACACAGTACATTGCTTTCAAATACAGAACCAGGTCCAGCAATGCAACTGCATTAGAGCAACTCCTAAGAAAATGAGTAAAGCCTGTTCAGTGGAGTGGGGGATACAGACACATGAAAAACGTATATAAAGGTTACAACTGGAGGTAGAGGTATGCTTATGGGGTAGTGAGAGCAGAAAGAGTCAAGTCCGGGAGCAAGCTGAGAGGACAAGGACTTGTCTCTCACAGCACCATTTTCCCAGGGCTGGGGGACAGTGCCTTCACAGAACATTGAATTGAATTGAAGTAAACTGAATTTGCATATGGCACAGTGGTAAATCCTAGGAATAGGGCACTGAACAAGACAAACATGGCTAGTTCATGCCTTCACTTAGCTAGCAATCTAGTGCAGTGGTTCACAAACTTGAGCATGCATCATAATCTCCTGCAAGGCTTGCTAAAACCTGGATTTCTGGGGCCACTCCCAGAACTTCTCCTTCCATATGGCTGGGGGGAAGGGCTGGAATTTGAGCTACTAACAAGTCCCAGGAGATGCTGGTGCTGCTGGTCTAAGGCATATTGTAGAACTGCTGGTGTTACAGTTCTCAATCACTGGGGCAACTTTAAAAAAAATACCTTGCTGGGAGCATCACTCCAGACCCATTAAGTCATGTTTTAAAGGTTCTGCAGGTGTTTCTAATGTGCAGCTCAGGGTCAAAACCATAGTAATAACAAATAGTAGCTGTTACCATTTATTGTTTACTTGCTGTGTGCCGGACACCATATGAAGATCCCATACACATTATCATATCAGGATACCCCATTAGACAGGTAAGAAAACTGAGGCTAGAGTGAAAAGCAAGATGGCGGCATAGGTAAACACCGGAGATTGCTGCTTCACACAACCACTTCAAAAAATACAACTAAAAGACGGAACAGACATCACCCAGAACCACAGGAAGTCTGGCTGAGTGGAAATTCTACAACTAGAAGGAAAGAGAAAAGCATACCAAGACTCAGAGGAGGTGCGGTGTGGAAGTAAAATACTAAGGTGCAGAGGTGCATGCTGAGCAGGCTGGCGGCTGAGGGCGGGGTTGTCTTTTTCACTCAAGAGGGAGTCTGAGGCTCTGAGCTCCAGTTCCTGGCTAGTCTCTGGGGACCCAGACTCAAACGGAAGAAGCGGGACTCTCTGGCATCATTCGGAACTCAAGGGCAGCTTTCTCTCCGAGGTACTTGCAGCAATTGCTGGGACACTGAGAAGCAGAGCCTCTGATGGCAGGACTGAGAGAAGCTGAACTGCTCCCTCTTCCCGCCCTGTTGATCCCCTGGGACCCGCCCCACCCAAGCCTTGCATGTAGGCATTTGCTGGATAGCCTTAGGCAGAGCCTAGATTAGCACCTCCCTAGAGATCCAGGAGCCAGTGTACCCAGAGGTCAGAGTGGGACCATCCAGTTGGCAGCTCCGTGGAACCATAAAGGACACACTCAAGGGGCAGACTCAGTGGGCACCAAAGCCCCATTGAAGCAAGTCTTGCCCCAGAGGGGTGTGTCCAGCACAGAAGTTCTCCCACGGCAGACACAGGTGAGTCTCACAGCCAGTTGGCCTGAGGTCAATACCTCCCACTGATACCTACAACAATTAGGGCTTAACTACAACAAGACTGTGCACAAAGACCACAAGGGGGTGCACCAAGAGTGTCCTCCTCAGGTAATTGGGGAGGCTGAACCACTGGGCCC
>NW_006283292.1:61078-63182 GCF_000327345.1 Myotis davidii
GATGATTTCTCAACAGAAACTCTGCAGGCCAGAAGGGAGTGGCAAGAGATATTCAAAGTGATGAATGCCAAGAACCTACAACCAAGATTACTTAACCAGCAAAGCTATCATTCAGAATTGAAGGGCAGATAAAGAGCTTCACAGATAAGGAAAAGCTAAAGGAATTCATCACCACCAAACCAGTATTATATGAAATGCTGAAAGGTATCCTTTAAGAAGAGGAAGAAGAAGAAAAAGGTAAAGATACAAATTATGAACAATAAATACGCATCTATCAACAAGTGAATCGAAGAATCAAGTGAATAAATAATCTGATGAACAGAATGAACTGGTGATTATAATAGAATCAGAGACATAGAAATGGAGTGGACTGACTATTCTTCAGGGGGAAAGAGGTGTGGGAGATGAAGTAAGAGACTGGACAAAAATCGTGCACCTATGGATGAGGACAGTGGGTGGGGAGTAAGGGTGGAGGGTGGGGTGGGAACTGGGAAGAGGGGAGTTATGGGGGGGAAAAGAGGAACAAATGTAATAATTTTAACAATAAAGATTTAATTAAAAAATTAAAATAAAATGCTGACAGGAAAAAAAAAAGTTGGATCCACAAGTAGGTGGAGACCCATATTTGAGTGGTTGACTCAGAGGACAGCCAACAGTCCTTACTTTCTCAATGTGTTTCTACAGTTGACAGGTGATTCAGCTGAAATATTTAATCTTATTTAGGCCAGGAGGCTTCACTGTGAAAGTCCAACCCTAGTGAGAAGCAAGTTTTCCCTTATTGCTAGTAAAATGAGAAATGGAATGAGTGACTGCAAAGAAGCAAACTCCTTTCCCAAGGTTGTCTCCTCCTACACAGGGAGATGCTGCCCCCCAGAGGCAAAGGTCTTCACAGGTCACAAGGCCCCTGGGAGAAAATGAGTTCTCTCCTTAATATTTTTCCATCTTTCTTTTCCCTGTCTGACCTACTGTCTAATTACTAATACCTTTTATTAACTAGCTGCGATTTTTTTTCTATGTGAAATTCCATATACCCGGGAGGATGGAGGAACCTAAAAGGGACTCTAGCCTCTCTGAAGCCTTTAGCAGTAAAAGCTTTCTGTACCTGGGGGCGTGGTCTAGAATGACAGATGACAGGATCCTCCCTTAGAGAAAGCTTCGAATTATATAGGATAACTCACTCATGAAAAAGATAAAGTAAAACTAAGTATTTCAAATTTAATAGGGTTCCTATAATTGGTTTCAAAAGATCACTAAGACTTTGAATGAATCAAAGAGAAAGAATCATGAAGCTTCTCAAGAAAAGTGTGACATTAGGGCTGAAGAAAAATCCTCCAGGTTGAGAGGGAAGGTCAGTGCTCTGCTGTTACCTGAGTGGTAGGGGTCCAGCGACCAAACTACACTCCCTGTGTTCATAGAAATGCATCAAGTAGCTTAAAGTTAGTCTTCTGAAGACTGAAACGTAAAAGGGTTTTTTTCTAGGAATAGGTGACTTCCAGTTTAAAAAAAGTTTAAGTAGTTTAGATGACAGTTAAAACTATATCTGTCTAAAACAAAATTGAATGCATATACATTATGACATAACGGTAAAAAAATTATTAACAAACAAGTAAACAGTATGTCAATTGTTTTAATGACCGGGTATACCTATTAATTATAAAAATAAAATAGAGAAAGGCAGCCCTGCTGGCATGGCTGAGTGGTTGAGTGTCGACCTATGAATCAGGAGGTCACAGGTTCAATTCCTGTTTGGGGCTCATGCCTGGGTTGCAGGTTTGGTGCCCAGTGTGGGGCATGCAGAAGGCAGTCAATCAATGATTCTCTTTCATTATTGATGTTTCTGACTCTCCCTCTTCCTTCCTCTCCGAAATCAATAAAAATGTATATTTTTTACAAAAGAATTAAAATATAATCAGTTTATTTAATACTACTCAAATTCTTTATAAAATTATTTAATATATTCCAGATGTGAAATATAGTTATATATCTCCTGGTTTTGCCATGTGAGAAATAAAAGTGCAATCATAACATTTTGTTTCAAGTGAGAAATTTAGCACTTTAAAAAATGCTAAATTAAAGTTCTGCAATTTCAAGCAATTTCCTTACA
>NW_006283292.1:65020-69939 GCF_000327345.1 Myotis davidii
AGACTCTAGGTATGCAGCCTAGAGGTTTTGTGAAGGTGAACTGACAACATAACTGAGGAAAGTAGCTGTAACACAAAAGGTAAAAAAAAGTGTCCCAGGTGAAGTGATGCCTGCAATAACCTTCACAATAAAGGATCCTTCAGATATATTTCATAATATGAAATCACAAAGGATAAAACCTTGCCAGCAAAAATAAGTCATCAAATTGTATTCCTGGGAGCTGGGACCTATTATGTAAGTGTACAGTCAGACTTTCAGGGAATAAGGACCTGAAAAATTGTGTAGGTTCAAAATGTTAGTACAGAGATTGTAGTTGTGTCTTGCATAAGTTAGCTTTATCCTCTAAAGTTTAATATCTTGCTGGTAGTAATGCTTAGTAAGTTACTGGTCTGGTAATAATATTTAATTTTCTTGTTGTTACTCCTCACCCAAGGATATTTTTTTCATTTTTTTTTTCGGAGAGTGGAAGAGAGAGAGAAAGACAGAGAAGAAACATCAATGTGAGAGAAACACATTGATTGGTTGCCTCTTGCACACACCCAACCAGAGCCCAGGTCTGAGAGGAGCCTGCAACTGAGGTATGTGGGGCTGACTGGAATTGAACCCAGGACCCTTTGGTTCGTAGGCCTATGCTTTATCCACTGAGCCAAAGTGGCTAGGGATGGTAGTAATATTTAAATTATTGTCTCATTTTATGTAAGATATAATACTTGCGTATTTTCTTTATTAAGCTAGAAAAGGATTTTTGGCTCTTCTTCCAGGTTTATCAGGGTTAAAAGGAAGGAAGGGGAAGAGATAGAGAAAAGGACAGGAGGACAGAGAGAGGGGGATAAAGAGCAAAGACTGGAGAAGAAGAGGTAGAGCTCCGTTCACCTTTCCCTCCATCCCCCCTCCATATTGTTCTTTGTAGTGTTGTTCTTTCCTAAGGGATTAAATTCTTCTCTGTCTTTGCCATTTCACATGTTATTATTTCATGTTGTCTTTCAGATACTCTTTCTAATATCTGAAGCTCATGGCCACTGAATCTTGCTGCTTGTTGTAAGTACTGACCCTCATGAATGGGGAAATTTTTCCATGTGTGTTTTGATTATTAGCTCATCTCTAGCAGGGCCTGCTTTTTCCTGAGAGAACCCATTGTGCCCTGGGTGGAATAAAGTCCTGGTAGATCCATTCTCTCTTGACTTCTGCCAAGAGTCTTGAGGTGTTACTGCGCTTTGACACATTTCTATGTTAGGTTCTCAGCTTGGGGTTGACTCTTATATTTCTACACTCACTCCCTAGAAAATACTACCCAGTTCAATGATTTTAAATGTTTATGCCTGTGGTAGGCCTTAGCCAGGCCTGGTGATATAGCAGCAAATAGAACAGAAAAGTAAAATCTATGGCATGGCAAAATGTCTATGGAGTAGTAAACAGACCTCTGAGTATGAATGTAGGTCTTCCCCAAATCTAATAGTATGAAATGGTAAAACCATAGTTCTCTATGTTGACCACAAAATTTTAAGAACAACTTCATGAGGGGCCTCAAATCAGAGACATACTATTTCACTATCTTTGTTGAAAAAATCTTGAGACTAGAGAGATTGAACGAGGAAATTATGCCTAACTACATGGAGAAGGGCATGAATTCCTGAAGTCTGCTTTTTCTTTTTTCTAGTTTAATTTCACATTTATTCTTCTTACATTGCACTTGGAAATAAATGAGTCAGTAGTGTATAGAATTGGGCTGTTCTACTGTCTTTCAAATTTGGGATCCAGATTCTAGTTTTCTTTAAGTTGAGTATCAAAATCAGAGGAGGTCAACTGTTGCTTGGAGCTAGAGAAAGACAGGAAACAGAAATGTACTTGACCTTAAAAGGTTCATGTTCCAGGACTCCATGCGGGTACCTGAGGTTTCTCCATGTAGATTACATGTGTGTGGCAGTGGGGGAGGGCACAGCAGCTCCTCAAAGGGAATATGATTGGCACAGGCCTGCGGCTGGTACTTAGGAGGTGAGAGGTTAATCGCATATGCACAAGGAGGACCTGAGAAGACACTGTCTGCTCCTCTATATTTGAGGATCCTGTGAAGGGCCTCTTCATAAGGACAGGCCAGGGTTTGCTCTTTGGCCTCTGGTTGGCCTCTTTAATAGTAGGGTGTACACCCTACAAATTTATGAGCATTTGTGAACATTGTTTCCACTTTTCTTTATTCTTCTCTGCTTAAGACCCTGGGCAATTCATTTGACCATACATGATTCTGAGACTGGTTAGTAAAAAGCTAGAATATTCCTTGACAAATGGAGTGAGGAAACTGAGACAGATAGTTACATGGCTGAGCCATTTACAGCCAGAGGATAAATCACAAGGTCTTATCTTCCCCAACCAAAACCACTTAAGAACAAGTGGTTTACTCATTCCAGACCATGCATTTCCTCCTCTCTGCTCTGGCGAATTCAAATTGCTTTTATCAACAAATTTTCTACCAGTGCTCTTGTTTGATTCTCATATGCCCATGTCCAAAGGAACATGGTGGTACCAATTCCTGAGTCCTTGGTTCTACAATATGCATGAGGCTGTTTATCAGCTTTTCCCACTCCCAGTTTACGACTAAGCTTTCTCCTATCTGCTAATTCTGTCATCATTTCCCCCATTTGCTACCCGATTTAAACAGCTTTGTGAGCTGTTTTCTGTTTCTAATTTTCTCCGGTGTGTACGTCTTTTAAACAAGACTTTTAGCCCTAACAGTGTGGCTCACTGGTTGAGCATCAGCCTTTGAACCAGGCGGTCACAGTTTGATTCGCAGTCAGGGCACATGCATGGGTTGTGGGCTTGATCCATAGTAGAGGGTGTGCAGAGGCAGCCGATCAATGATTCTCTCACATCATTGATGTATCCATCACTCTCTTCCCCCTCTCCCTTCTTCTCTCTGAAGTCCATTTTTAAAAAATAATAAAATAAATAATATTAAAGGAAGGAAGAATGAAAGAAAGGAGGAAAGAAAGAAAGAAAGAAAGAAAGAAAGAAAGAAAGAAAGAAAGAAAGAAAGAAAGAAAGAAAGAAAGGAAGAAAGAAAGGAGGAAAGAAAGAAAGGAGGAAAGAAAGAAAAACTTTTACCATTTTTTTAGTGAGCTTTCAAGAGAGGGCAGAAGTTAAATATCAAACTTTTAACTTTAAAACAATCAAGACTTTAATATATAGGGGCAAAAAAATCCCCATTTAAAGAGAGAGGGCAGGATGAAGCAAAGGTGGGTCATTGATGCCCCCAGGAGCCTAAAGAGTCCAATTAGAGCCACAAAACATTCAGAGTTCTCTGGGAAGCTTTGAAATCTGATTCTCACAAATTATCCTCAAGGATCACCCAGGGGGCTCTCATCACTATTGGCTCAAGCAAATTATTCGAAAGCAAGCATTTTTGCATAATGCTCTCCAGATTACAGAGATAAGTACCACTTGATCTCACTCATGTTGAAGCAGATGAGCAAAATAAACTGATGAACAAAATAGATCCAGAGACATAGAAGCATGCAACAGACTGACAAACTTCAGAGGGAAGATGGGTGTAGTGGGTAAGGGGTAGGAGAATTAACTGGGAAATTGATATGTGTGTATGCCAGGGACACAGACAATAGTGTGTTGGAGGCTAGGGAAGGGTGGATGTGGCTAGAAGGAGTCAATGGGGAGAAAAAAACAACCAAACAAACAACAACAAAGGGCACATTTGTAATAGTTTCAACAATAAAGATAATATTAAAAAGACAAACAAAAAAAAGCAAGCATCTTGCGATAAATCATTTAATCTCTGTGAAAATCCCATGCCCTCTCCATATTGTTACCTTTAGGAACCCCAGTCAGTGCAAAGGAGGAAGACAACCGAAGTTAGAAATGCATGTCCCAAATAAAAATTCAGTAATTATGCCTCAATACATATATCCTGGTGCTGTCTATCTCCAGGATTCCCACTGTTCACAAGTATACTTACCTCTAGCTTATCAATTAATATAGAAATGAGTATATTGATTCTACTTTATAAATCTAGGAACCTCATTCAGTTCATGTGACAGATGCTTTATCATTATTTACTTTGAAGTGTCTAATAGATTCAGCAGCTAATCCCAGGTTAGAGATAGGCAGGAAAAGCAGGAAGCTTCCCATAGGAGACTTTGCCTTTTACTTCTTTGGCATGCCAGGAGCTCTGTTATAGTAATAAGTTTAGTTAGGATAAGTTAGCATAAGCAAATTCCATTTTTTTTATTAGAGTGAATTTTAACTTTACTTAGAAGAGGAACTAAATTTGTGTGTGTGTGTGTGTGTGTGTGTGTGTGTGTGACCCTGATAAGTACCTTGTAACTCCCTGCATGTGCACTCCTGACAAGTACCTTGTAACCCCCCGCGTGTGGACCCCTGATAAGCCCAGAAGGCACCAAAGCACACTGATATGAGGCACTGAAGAAGCCCACCCATAGGGTATAAAAGAAGGACTCTCACACCAGCAGTTAGACACCTGTCTGCCCTCCACAGACAAGGCGTTCTCCTTGCCCCTGAAAACTGCTGTTCCTGCTCTGCTTCTGAGCCCAGACTGTTAGAGGCCTCTCTTCGTGTCAAGAGACCAAGCTCCTGCCACGGCATATCTGACAACCTCCGTGTGTCTCTGTCAGCGAGTGTCTCTGGGTGGCCTGCCTAGGACTGAAACTCATCAGCTCTCTGGTAAATAAACCTGTGTGATTCTTGCATTCTGTTTGTCTCCTGTGTCTTCTCTCTTCTTAGTTTTGCTTTAAGCTCGGCCTAATTAATTAATAATAAGTACCCTTTGACGTCTGTATTGGTATATCCAAATGAGGCACACTGGGTCACCTGTGCATACGTTCCCATAGAAGTGGAACAAGCTCAGTCCAGAGCATCAGGAGGGAGTTTGACAACTGAGTTTACTACAACACCAT
>NW_006283292.1:71259-71921 GCF_000327345.1 Myotis davidii
AAAGAGAAATGACAGATGGCCACAAGCCACTGGGGGGTAGGGGAGGCTGGGGGAATGTCAAGGGGGGCGGGCAGAGGAGACATATGTAATAATTTTTGTAATAGTTTAAGCAATAAAAAAATAAAAACAAATAAATAAAATGTCTTTACTTATAAAAAATAAGTGGAGCAACAAATCTCTCTTTCTCTCTCAAGTCAATCAATCAGTAAATAAAATAAAATAAAATAAAAAATCTCAAAAATTTTTGGTGTTTCTTATTGAACCTAACCAGAGACAGAGCATTATAAATTACCTATCTACACTAATAAAAGAGAAAGATTCAAATTGAGCATACCTTTGCAATGTCCACCAGCCAATCAGGAGTGCATATGCAAATTAACCCAACAAAGATGACAGGTTAATTTGCATACGCAGGCGACAAGCAGCCGGGGGTGGGGTGGGATGCTTGTGTCGTCACCATGGTGAAAATGCAGGCGCTCCGGGCCTCTGGGCAGTGTGGGAAGGCAGAAAGGTGGCTGTGGGCCAGAGCAAATGCAGAAAAGGTGGCTCTGGCCAGAGCGAGGCGGTGCTGGCAGCCAGGGGAAGGAAGACCCATTCTTCCACAAATCTTCGTACATCAAGTCTCTAGTATATCCTAGCTAATAATAGAGAAACATGGTAAT
>NW_006283292.1:72447-74224 GCF_000327345.1 Myotis davidii
AGGCCTCCCAGCACCAGGATCAGCGGACCCAAGAGGCCTCCCCGCACCGGGATCAGCGTGACAGGGGGCAGCACCCAAACCCCCTGATCGCCCTGCAGCTCTGTGTGTGACAGGGGGCGGGGCCACAACCTCCCTATCTACCCTGCTCTGTTCATGACAGGGGAAGGTGCCCCAACCCCCTGATCAGCCCTGCTCTGTGCCTGATAGGGGGCAGCTCCCCAACCCCCTGATCGCCCTGCGGCTCTGTGTGTGACAGGGTGCGGTGCCCCAACGCCACCCCACAGGGCCTGCTCTGTGTATGACGGGGTAGAGCCATAACCTCCCCATTGGCCCTGCCCTGAGTGTGACAGTGGCGATGCCCCAACCCCCTGATTGGTCCTGCTCTGTGCGTGATAGGGGGTGGCACTGCAACCTCCCTATCGACCCTGCCTTGGGTGTGACAGGGGGCAGAGACCCAACCCCCCAATCGGCCCTACCCTGAGCATGACTAGGGGTGGCATTGCAACCTCCCGATCCGCCCTGCTCTGTGCATGACAGGGGGCGGCGCCCCAACTCCCCAATCGGCCCTGCTCTGAGCCTGACCAGGGGCTGCACCTAGGGATTGGGCCTGCCCTCTGCCACCCGGGAGCAGGACTAAGCCAACAGGTCATTATCTCCTGAGGGGTCCCAGACTGCGAGGGCACAGGCCGGGCTGAGGGACCCCCTCTTCCCCCGGAGTGCACAAATTTTTGTGCACCGGGCCGCTAGTATATATATAAAATGCTAATAGGCTAAGTGTCCATCCAACTGCTAGCTATGGTGCACACTAACCACCAGAGTGCAGATGCTCAACAGAAGGGCTGCCACTTGGCAGCTGCACTGACTTGGCAGCGGCAATTCCTCACACCTTGAAACCAGAGAGGAAGGAAGCTGATTCCTCATGGGGCCACATGATTCCACCTTTGGCCATGGGTTATGTTGTTGCTGGGGCACTGTAGGCCCCAAATTTGGTTTACTGAACACTTGCATTTGTGTTCCACACCCTGTACGGCAGCAACTTTGCTGAGTGCACTCTTGCAGCCGGTCTTGAGACCGGGTTTGGGCTAATCCCCACAGGCCAGGCTGCAGGAGGGACTCCTGCTCACTCTGCAGATGTCCCTTTGAACTATAGAACCACCCCAGGTGCAGCCGGCTGGGGAGGCACCACAGAAGGTTTCTCCAGGGCATATCTGGCCAGTCTCGCCCAGTCCTATCCCAGTCCCACCGCAGCTTATGTGACCATTTTTATTCCCTAGACTTATGGGCTTTCATTTAATTATTGAAATGGTGATGATTAAGGGCATGAATGGGAGTGGGGTGGGAGGGCAATGGAGGGGTAAGGACACATATGTAATACATCAATCAATAAAGAAAAAAAAAAGAAGTCAGGCTAAGCTGCGGGGACAAAAACATGGAAAGTAAAAGGGTCCAACCTCCAAGGAGGAGAACCAAGGTGTCAGGCTTATGACCCCAGCAGGCTATTATAACTGGTCCCCAGTTCCCATGGTCATCCTTGCCAGGCAATGCCATGGGTGTAAAGAGGCCACCTGTACTCGGCCCCAGCAGACATGACACGCAGCAGAGCAAATCACACTCTGCTGATTTCCTGATGCACAATGTCGGCAGAAATAATAAAATGGCTTTAAGCCATAAAAAAAAAAAAGATGAGTCCTTTCTGACTATCTACACTAATAAAAGACAAACATGCTAATTGACTGTACCTCTGCTATGCCACAGCCACCCCCACCAGCCAATCAGA
>NW_006283292.1:76275-76902 GCF_000327345.1 Myotis davidii
TGGCAATGGGGCATAAGCCCTACCCTTAGCCGGGACCCCTGTGTGCCACCTGAGCCCCCAGCCGGGACCCCCGTGCCGCCTAAGCCCTGCACTGATAAGCCCCGACCCCAGCCAGGACCCTATGACCATTGGAGAGCAGGAAAGTGCCGCTGGGCCCTGGGTCACTGTGGTGATCTGGCCATCAGTAAATAGAAAAGTGCAGCCTGTAGGCAGCCCCCAGCTGTACCTGATCCGGGAGCAAGAAAGCAAGCCTGGCCTGCAGGCAGCCTCCAGGTGCGCCTTCTCCCCAGTCACCATGGTGATCCGGGAGCAGGAAAGCAAGCCCACCCTGTGGCAGCCCCCAGCTGGGCCTGCTCCCCAGTCACCATGGGGATCCTGGAGCAGGAGAGCAAGCCCGGCCTGCGGGCAGCTCCAAGCTGGACCTGCTCCCCGGTTGCCATGGAGATCTGGGAGTGGGAAAGCTCGGCTTGCAAACAGAACCCCCATCCTGGCCATAGCTCAAGGGAGAGTCTAACATGCAGTGGAAGCCAGGAGCCTGAGAGATCAACACAGAGGGGCTCCTGCTGCAAGCCTCCATGGTGTGGCTGGGGGCAGGCCCCCAGCAGACACACACAAACACACACAGTG
>NW_006283292.1:78293-78688 GCF_000327345.1 Myotis davidii
TTTTTTAAAAAAACCACTGGGTTTCATACTGTTGGAGATACAAAGATGAGTAAAACACGATCCCTCCTCTCTATAGGCTAGAACATAATGAATATTTTAAGAGTGGTTCAACAGAATGGCTATGGAAACCCAAGGAAAGAAATCACTTCATTTTTAGGGTAATTAGGAAGGGCATAGCAACAAATAGACTTTTGAGCTGATCCTAAGAAAATAAGCAAATTTTAAGAGATAAAGGGGAAAGAGAAAGTGGCATAATCTTTACAAACTAAACCGCATAATACATTATTTTAAAATAAACTTCTTATTAGTCATTTGATAAAAGAACACTCGTATAATGAAAAATAGCCATGCCCTAGCATATGCTAACTAATAAAAGAGAAACATGGTAATTAGCC
>NW_006283293.1:0-6942 GCF_000327345.1 Myotis davidii
TGAGGGTCCCATTTCGGGGGTCTCACACCACCATGGCAATGGAAGGGTGGGATGGCCTGAATCCTTTGATCACCATGGTGATAGGAGGCAGGGAGGGAGTTTTCAGGCCATGCAACAACCCTGGACCCCCGCCATGGCATTTGAAGGGTGGGAGGGCCGAGGCGCAGGTCATGCATCAACCCCTGACCCCCACCATGGCAATTAAGCACGAGAGGGCTGGGGCGCAACCCAGGCCGCAACCCCGGGCCCCACCATGGGAATCGAAGGGTGGGAGTGCTGGGGCGAAGGCCATGCATCAACCCTGGAAGCACATCATGGCAAGTGATGGGCGGGAGGGCCGGGGCACAAGCTAGGCAGCAACCATGGACCCCCACCATGGCAATCGCAGGGCGGGATGGCCTGCGTCCCTCGATCACCATTGCGATCGGAGGGCGGGAGTGTGGTGTTGCACGCAAAGCAGCACCTGCAGAACACCGGTTGCTGGGGTTGCTGGCTGGCCTGTTTCTGACAATCACCATGGCAATCAAAGGGCAGGAGGGCCAGAGTGCAGCCTAGGAAGCAACCCTGACCACCCCGCCATGGCGATGGGATGGCGGGAAGGCTGGAGCACAAGCAAGTCAGCAACCCCGGACCCCCACCATGGTGATCGCGGGCGGGAGGGCTGGGGCACAGGGCAGGCAGCAAACCCAGACCCCCGCCATGGCAATCGAAGGGAGAAAGGGACCGTACGCATTGAAGGCAGGAACCCCGACCCCACCATGGCGATCGAGGGTGAGAGGGCCAGAGCGCTGGCCAGTCAGAAACCCAGGAACCCCACCATGGCCATTGGAGGGCTGGAGAGCTAGAGCAAAGGCCATGCATCAACCCCAGACTCGCACCATGGCGATCAGAGGGCAGAAGGGCGTGACGCAGGACAGGCAGCAAACGCGGACTCTCGCCATGGCAATTGAGGGCGGCAGTGCCAGAACGCAGGCCAGCATCAACACCTGACCCCCAGCGTGGGAACCGAAAGGAGGGAGGGCCTGCCTCCCTTGATGCCCATGGCGATCAGAGGTGGGTGTTGCAGGCCAGGCAGCAACCACAGACCCCCAACATGGCAATCGAAGGTTGGGATGGCCTGCACCCTTCGATCACCATGGCGATCATAGGGCAGGAGTGCTGTGTTGCAGGCCAGGCAGCAACCGCGGACCTCCAGGTGCCGGGGTTGCTGGCAGGCCTGCTTCCAGCGATCACCATGGCGATTAGAGGGAGGGAGGGCCAGAGCGCAAGCCAATCAATAACCCCAAACAGGGCGAAGGAGGGCGGAATGGCCAGAGCACAGGCCAGGGAGCAACTCCGGACCCCCGCCATGGACATTGGAGGGCGGGAGGCGCAGAGTACACGCCATGAATCAAACCCGGACTCCCACCATGGCAATCGAAGTGCGGGAGGGCCAGGGCGCAGGCCAGGCAGCAACCCCGGACCACCACCATGGCCATGGAAGTGCTGGATGGATGGAGTGTAAACCAGGCATCAACTACGGACCCCTAACATTGTGATCGGAGGGAAGGATGGCCGGGAAGCAGGCCAGACAGACACCATGGACCCCCAACACGGCAATCAATGGGTGGGAGGGCTGGGGCACATGCCAGGCAGCATCCACAGACTTCCACTATGGCAATCGAAGTGCTGGAGGGCCTGGGCACAGGCCAGGCCGCCACCCCGAACCCCCTTTATGGCAATGGGAAGGAGGACTGGACGGAGCGCAGACCAGGCATCAACCCTGGACCCCCAACATGGTAACCGAAGGGTGGGATGGCCTGCATTCTTCGATCGCCATGGCAAACTAAGGGTGGGAGGGCGGTATTGCAGGCCAGGCAGCAACCGTAGACCCCCGGGTGCCGGGGTTACTGGCTGGCCGGCTTCCGAAGATTGCCATTGGGACCAGAGGGTGGGATGGCCAGAGCACAGGCCAGGCATCAACTTCGGACCCCCACCATGGCGATCGAGGGCGGGAGCAAGGAGCGCAACACATCCCGCAACCTCGGACCCCCGCCATGGCAATCAAAGGGCGGGAGGGCCGGGGTGCAGGCCACGCAGCACTCGCGGACATGAACCATGGAAATCTTAGGGCGGATTGCCTGCATCCCTGGAGCGCCATGGTGATCGGACAGACTTCCACTATGGCAATCGAAGTGCTGGAGGGCCTGGGCACAGGCCAGGCCGCCACCCCGAACCCCCTTTATGGCAATGCAATGGGAAACTGGACGGAGCGCAGACCAGGCATCAACCCTGGACCCCCAACATGGTAACCGAAGGGTGGGATGGCCTGCATTCTTCGATCGCCATGGCAAACTAAGGGTGGGAGGGCGGTATTGCAGGCCAGGCAGCAACCGTAGACCCCCGGGTGCCGGGGTTACTGGCTGGGCTGCTTCCTCAGAGTCCACAACCCCGGACCCCCGTTGCCATTGGCAGAGGGTGGGATGGCCAGAGCACAGGCCAGGCATCAACTTCGGACCCCCACCATGGCGATCGAGGGCGGGAGCAAGGAGCGCAACACATCCCGCAACCTCGGACCCCCGCCATGGCAATCAAAGGGCGGGAGGGCCGGGGTGCAGGCCACGCAGCACTCGCGGACATGAACCATGGAAATCTTAGGGCGGATTGCCTGAATCCCTGGAGCTCCATCGTGATCGGAGGGTGGGTAGGCAGTGTTGCATGCCACTCATCAACCGTGGACCCCGGATGCTGGGGTTGCTGCCTGGTGTGTTTCTGGCGATAACCATGTCGATTGAAGGGCGGGAGGGACAGAGCGCAGGACAGGCAGCAACCGTAGACCACCACCATGGTAATTGAAGGGCGGCGGGGGCCTGGGCACAGGCCAGGCCTCAACCCCGACTTCCACCATGGAGATTGGAGGGCGGGAGGGCCGGAGCGCAGGTCATGTAGCAACCCCAGACCCCCACTGTGGCAATCGAAGGGCAGAAGGGCCGGTGCGCAGGCCAGGCAGCAACCATGGACCCCTGGGTGTCCGAGTTGCTGGCTGGCCTGCTTCTAGGGATCACAATGTGGATCTGAGTGCGAGAGGCCCGGGGCACAGGCGAAGCAGCAACCTCGGACCCACACCATGGCAATCGAAGGGGGGGGATGGCCTGCGTCCCATGATCACCAGATTGGAGGGCGGTGCTATAGGCCAGACAACAACCCCGGACCTAGGCAAGGGCGATGGGAGGTCGGGAGGGCCAGAGCGGAGACCAGGCAGCAACGTCGTTCCCCTCCATGGTGATCGAGGGCAGGAGGGCCAGAGCACAGGCCAGACAACAACCTCAGAACCCTGGATGTCAGGGTTGTGGCTGACCAGCTTTCAGCTATCACCAACACCATCGGAGGGCAGGAGTGCCAGGGCACAGGCCAGGTAGCAACCGTGGACACCCACCATGGAGATCGAAGGGCGGGAGGGCCGGGGCGCAGGCCAGGAAGCAACTGTGGACCCACGCCATGGTAATCGAGTGCAGGAGGGCCAGATGGCAGGGCAGTGATCAACACTGACCCCCACCATGGCAACCGAAGGACAGGAGGGCCTGCCTCCCTTGACTGCCATGGCAATTGGAGTGTGGTGTTGTAGGCCAGGCAGCAACCGTGGACCCCCATCATGGCACTGAAGGGCGGGAGGGCGTGGTTCTCTCGATTGCCATGGCGATCGGAGGGGGAGAGGGCTAGAGCGCAGGCCGGGCAGCAACCCAGACCCCCGCCATGGCAATGGGAGGGCGGTAGGGCGGGAGCTCAAGCCAGGCAGCAGCCCCAGACCCGCACCATGGCGATCAAAGGCGGGATGGCCTGCGTTCCTTGATCTCCATGGCGATTGGATGGTGGTCTTGTAGGCCAGACAACAACCCCGGACCCAGGCCATGGTGATGGGAGGTCGGGAGGGCCAGTGCAGAGGCCAGGCAACAACCTCGGACCCCCTACATGGCGATCGAGGGTGGGAGGGCCAGAGCACAGGCCAGGGAGCAAACTCGGAACCCCGAATGCCAGGGTTGTGGTTGGCTTGCTTCCGGCTATCGCTATGGCCATGGTAGGGCAGGAGGGCTGGGGCGCAGGCCAGGGAAGCAACTGTGGACCCACGCCATGGTAATCTAGTGCAGGAGGGCCAGATGGCAGGGCAGACATCAACCCTGACCCCCTTGATTGCCATGGCAATTGGAGTGTGGTGTTGTAGGCCAGGCAGCAACCGCGGACCCTCGGGTGCCGAGGTTGCTGACTGGCCTGCGTCTAGTCATCGCCAGGGCAATCGAAGGGCTGCAGGGCCAGAGCACATGCCACACAGCAACCCCGCATCCCAACCATGGCTTTCGAGGGCGGTAGGGCCAGAGCGAAGGCCAGGCAGCAACCCCAGACTCCCACCATGGCCATCGAAGGGCTGGAAGGCTGGGACTCAGGCCATGCATTAACCCAGGACCCACACCATGTCAATCAAAGGGCAGGTGGGCCGGGGCAGAGCCCAGGCATCAAACCTGGACCCCCAACATGGCAATCGAAGGGCAGGATTGCCTGTGTCCTTCGATCACCATGGGGATCGCAGAATGGGAGGGCGGGGTTGCAGGCCAGGCTACAACCCCGGATCCCGCTAGGGCCCTCGAAAGGCAAGAGAGCTGGAGCGCAGGCCATGCATCAACCCCGAACCGCCAACATTGCAATTGAGCACGGGAGGGCCGGAGCGCAACCCAGGCCGCAACCCCGGACCCCAGCCAAGGCATTGGAAGGGCGGGAGGGCCAGGGCGCAGGCCATGCATCAATGCAGGATCCACACCAGTGATCAAAGGGCAGGAGGGCCAGAACGCAGGCTAGGCAGCAACCCCTGACCCACCACCATGGCAATCAAAGGCGGGAGGGCCAGGGCAAAGGCCAGGGAGCAACCCCGGGCCCCCACCATGGCGATCGGAGGGCAAGAGGGCTGGGTTGTAGGCCAGGCAGCAACTCCGGACCCCTACCATGGCGATCGAGGGCAAGAGGTCCGGACCACAGGCCAGGCAGAAACCTCTATCCCCCACCATAGATATTGGAGGGTGGGAGGGCTGGGTTGTAAGCCAAGCAGCAACTGTGGGCCCCCATCATTGCGATTGAAGGGTGGGAGGGCCGGGGCATAGGGCAGGCAGCAACTGCGGACCTACACAATTTCAATCGAAGGGCGGGATGGCCTGCGTCCTTTGATTGCCATGGCGATCAGAGGGCGGGAGGGTGGTCTTGCAGGCCAGGCAGCAACCTCGGAACCCCAGGTGCTGGGATTGCTGGCTGGCCTGCTTCTGGCAATCTCCATTGCGATCGGAGGGCGGGAGGGCCAGAGCGCAGGCTAGGCAGCCACCCCGGACACCCCACCATGGCTATGGTTGGGTGGGAAAAACGAGCACAAGCAAGGCAGCAACACCAGACCCCCACCATGGCAAATGAGGGTGGGAGGGCCGGTACACAGGTCAGGCAGCAACCCTGGACCCCCGCCATGGACACTGGTGGTCAAGTGGGCCAGAGCACCGGCCATGCATCAAGCCCGGACCCCCACCATGGCAATTGAAGGGCAGGAAGGCGGGGGTGCAGGCCAGGCAGCAACCCCGGACACCTGCCATGGAGATGGGAGGGCGGAAGTGCCTGAGCGCAAGTCAGGCGGAAACCCTGGATAGCGTTCAAGGGCAGGAAGGCAGGAGCACAAGCCAGGTCGCAACCCTGGTCCCCCGCCATGGCTATGGGAAGGAGGGCTGGCCGAGCGCAGCCCAGGCATCAACCCTGGACTCCCACCATGGCAATCACAGGGCGGGAGGACCCGGTCGCCGGCCAGGCCGCAATCCCAGACCCCCGCCATGGCAATTGAAGGGCGGGAGGCCGGGGGAGCAGGCCAGGCATCAATCCCGGACCCCCCCATGGCGATCAGAGGGCAGAAGGACCTTGGCACTGAACAGGCGTCAAACCCCTACCCCCACCTTGGAAATGGAAAGGCGGGAGGGCCTGCCTCCCTTGATCAGCATGGCTATTGGAGGGGGGTGTTGCAGACCAGGAAGCAACCGCAGATCCCCAACATGGCAATCGAAGGTCAGGATGGCCTGCATTCTTTGATCATCATGGCATTCGGAGGGCGGGAGTCTTGTGTTGCAGGCCAGGCAGCAACCGCAAAACCCCGGGTGTCGGGGTTGCTGGCTGGCCGGCTTCCTAAGATCACCAAAGGGATCAGAGGGCGGGAGGTCCAGAGCGCAAGCCAAGCAACAACCCCGGTACCCCAGCACGGCGATCGAGGGTGGAATGTGAGGAGCACAGGCCAAGGAGCAACCCCGGACCCCCGCTATGGACATTGGAGGGCAGTGGGGCCAGAGCGCACTCCATGAATCAACCCCGGACCCCCACCATGGCAATTTACTCCTTTGGCTTTTTTTCTGTCTATGAAGCTCTGTATTTTACCATCTATTTTGAATGGAAAAGTTTGCCAGATATAAAAGTTGCCAGATCCTTGCTTGGTCTCAGATCCTTGCTTTCCATTAACTTTATTATCTCCTGCCAATCCCTTTTTTCCTGTAGGGTTTCTGATGAGATATCAGGAGTCAGCCTTATGGGAACTCCGTCATCGCTAACAGTTTTCTTTTCAATTGCTGCCTTAAAAATTCTCTCTTTGTCTTTAACTTTTGACATTTTAATTATGATGGATCTGGTCTTGGATTCGTTTGGGTACCTCTTATTTGGGGTTCTCTTTGGCTCTTTATCTTGTTTGGGATGTTCCTTTACTAGGTTAGGAAAGTGTTCTGCCATTGTTTCTTCAAAGACCTTCTCTATGCCTTTCTCCCCTCCTGCCTCTTTTGGCACACACGCTTTATAATACTGTTATGTAAGCTGTCCTCCTGTTTGTTTTGAGTTTGTGTAAATCTTACATTTTCTGGCTTTTTTTACTGAGTGATATTTTTAACTCTGTTGTAATTCAGTGAT
>NW_006283293.1:7090-8184 GCF_000327345.1 Myotis davidii
TGAAAGAATTCAAACTGAACTTGCCTCCAAGGCAATGGTCCTCAGGTATGACAAGAGTTTGTTTCAACAGGGTGGGGCAGTTGCCTCTGCCTGGAGGTTGTTATTTATAATCTCTTAAGTGCCCTCTGGGCAAAGTGTTTCCCAGTAGTGTGTGTTTATTGTCTCCCCTCCAGGAAAGGCAAATGTCTGTGTGGAAAAGATTTTCTCTGCTGCATGAGGAAATGACTCCTCCCAGGAAACTTGAAGTGTCTGTTTTCTGAGCTGGAAGCCTTGACTCCCCAGTTCTGGCTTTTTCCCTCACAGGTCCAGTCCACTTCACCTTCCCTTTACCAGGGCACAAGGTGTGTGGCTCCACAGGGAAATTTGTGTGCTGGCCCTTTAAGAGCATGCTTGAATTTCTAGCTGTCTGTCCCCGGCAGACAGTGCCCTGCTGCTATTCACACCCACAGGTTATATGGTACCTCCTCAGTTCTGGTGCTCTCGGCTAGGAGGCCCAGCTTGGGGATTAGACACAGAGATCTCAGTGGCAGTCCTCCACAGCTGAGATATCTCTCTGGGACTTCAGTTGCTGTCTGTATAAGGTCCGCCCCTTCAAGCCTCCTCTCCTCCTACCAGTGCTAAGTGGTCTCCACCTTCGGTCCTCGGTGTCAGGGTTCTCCCCTGTTAGTTTTCCATTGATTATTCAGGAAGTCATTCTGTATTTTATTGGGAATATCAGCTTGTTCCTGGGAGCATGTTCCTGCAGCATCCACGTATTCTGCCACCATTCTTTTAAATCTATTTTTATCTATCTCAGAGAGGAGAGCGAGTGAGAGTTAGAAACATCAATGATGAGAGAGATTCTTTGATCAGCCCCCTCCTGCATGCCCCAGACTGGACATTGATTCTACTCCCAGGCAAGTGCCCTTGACCTGAATCGAAACTGGGGCCCTTCAGTCTGAAGGCCACTGATCTGTCCACTGTTCCTAACTGGCTAGGGTTCTGCCACCTTTTGCAATCTTCTTCAGAATCCCTCTTCATTGTAAAGTCCCTGCTAACATTCCTGTCCATTAGGCATCTCTTTCATGTGGTTTCAGGATGGAGCTGTGACTGGA
>NW_006283293.1:8335-13324 GCF_000327345.1 Myotis davidii
CATGCTCTTCTGAGGAAAACTGTGGTCATGTTCCCTACTCTAAAATGTATTAGGCCATTCAATTATAAGGCCAGATCTTTGTATAAGCATAAGGATTTTTGTTTTGTTTTGTTTTTAATTTTTTTGCTTTAAGTATTACAAAGAGTATTACAGATGTACATTCTGATCAATAGCCCCATCATGAAATTTGCATTGAGGCATGCTCAGTAGGCATATAGTAACAGAAACTTGCCGTATCTCTGATTGTTTCTGCCGCTGTTTGGATCAGAATGGAGCCCAACTAAGGTTTAAGGCCAGATCTTTGAATCAGTATAACACTTTTTTTGTTTTCTTTTCTTTTGGTTTTTTATTTTTTTATTGTTTTAAGTATTACAAAGAGTATTACAGATGTCACCTTTTTTTCCCTCCCTTTGACCTCCCCAACTTCCCCCAAACCCCAGTTTTTATTTCTTATTGAATGAAAATTCTAAGAATCACATAAATATATAATGATATACTTTATGCTTCCAACAATCATATACTTAATTAGGAAATACAGAGACCAAACAACTACATCTTAATCAATAAAATATAAGTATAATAGGTCCTCATGTTACATTTGAGATCTATTCCTTTAAGTACAATAGGTCCTCATAATGAGTTTTGCCATACATAAAAACCCACCTACATAAGCATCTATATCACTCACATGGATCACACATACACAGCAGTGATGAGGTGAAATAGTAAAAAAAAGAAAAAAAGAAAAAAAATTGAAAGAAAAATAATGATCCCTGACCTTTATTTGTGCTAAACTCTATCTAGTAATAGACAAACGGGGTAATTGACCATATCTTTGCCACACCTCCCATTGGACAATCAGCATAATATGCAAATTATCCACCAACAATGTTGGCGGTTCATTTGCATAATTACGCGCCCAATGGTTATAGTCTCTCAGAGCCTGAAATCAGAGCTGAGAGGTCCCCTGCCGAGGCCTGATGCCTTGGTCAGAAGCATTAGGCCTGGGCATGGGCAGAGCTGGGATGGTGGGTAGCGGGAGGTGAGCCAGTGATGGTGGGGAGCAGGAGAGGAGTCGGCGATGGTGGGAGCTGGGGTTCCTCTGCCCAGGCCTAAGGCCTTTGCCAGATGCATTAGGCCGGGGTAAGGGAGAAACTTACAATTGTGGGAAGTAGGGGGACTCCTGGCCATGGCATTTGGCCTGGGCAGGGGCAGAGCCAGCAATTGCACAGAGCAGGGAGGCAGCTGGTGATGGCGGGGAGCAGGAGCAGAGCCAGCGATCATGGGGAGCATGGGTTTAGGAGACAATTGAAGGACCTGGTGCTCCCCTGCCCAAAGCTAATGACTCAACCAGAAGTGTTAGGTCTGGTCAGGGAGCAAGCCGGCAATTGGTGTGAACTCCAGTGCTGGGGGTCCCCTATCCCAACCTAAAATGCTCCAGACAGAGGCATTAGGCCTGTGTACGGGCAGAGCCAGCATTTTCGCAGAGCATGGAGGCAGCTGGCGATGGCGGGGAGCAGGGGTTTAGCAGACGATTGAGGGAGCTGGTGCTGCCCTGCCCAAAGCTAATGACTCAGCCATAGTGTAAGGCCTGGGCAGGGAGCAAGCCGGAAATTTGTGTGAACTCCAGAGGTAACACACTTTTGGACTGCTCATTGGCTAAGCTCCCTCTATGCCACTGGTAATATTCTTAGTAAATTGAGTAATAAGAATCCAAATAGGTGATCTAGGGTTTTTTACCACACTCCTGGAGAAAAAAGGAAGGTCCACTGCTGGAAGGTTACGAAATGTCATATCCTGTCCTAGCTGGTTTTGCTGAGTGGATAATGCCTTGGTCTGCCCACTGTTTGGTCTTGGTTCAATTCTGGCTAAGGGATGTACCTAGGTTACAGGCTCCTCCCTGACCTGGGTCCAGGTCAGGTCTCATGCGAGAAACAACCAATTAGAGTGTTCCTCTCACTTTGATGTTTCTCTCTGTCTTTCCCTTTCTCTTCCACATTCTCTTAAAATTAATGAAAACATATCCTCAGGTGAGGATAAAAAAAAAAGAAAGAAAGAAATGTCATATCCGATGAAAGACACATCTTGAAAATGCCTAAGGAAAGTTGTCACTTTTTTCATAGTAAAGGGACTGGGTCTGTGTTGATGAAAACACCTGCTGGCTGTGTGGTGGCTGCGTTGACTGGCATTGGCTGCAACAGTGGGGTGATGGGGCTGGTGCCTTCCCCTGATCAGCCCAGTCGTCTCCCACCAAGGGAGGCAGACTGTGGTTTAGGCCCACTCCCCAAGGGGAGCAGGGAGCAGGGAGTAGGACATCCCCTCAGGGCTCCCAGGATGTGATAGGGGCCAAGCTGGGCTGAGGGACCCCCCTCCAGTGCACAAATTTTTGTGCACCTTGCCTCTAGTAAATAATCGGACTGTCTGCATTTTCTCAACAGGCTGAAAAGTGACCAATGTGGGTTTCATGGTGTTTTTCATGAAAACAAGGGTGGAAAGGCACACTTGAAAGAGTTAGGCTTTACAAGTTCCAAATCACATATTTGTGAAGAAATCAGGTAAAAGTGACTTATTCATATTACTAAAGAGACGTTTTAAAGTCTATCATAGAGACCCTCACTATAAATTAAGTTGGAGAATTGAAAGTATTGATAGCATCAGTATAGTTAAGAAGAATATGCCTCTGCACTTGGATATAGACAAGCAGCCTGCCTATTTCAATTTTGGATGAGATAGTGAGCAAAGAAAATTAGTGAAAGGCTCATTTAGGGGCATTAGTGGAAGGAATTAGCACTGAAACAAAGTACTGTTTGTGGGAGATGTAATATTTCTCATATTTGAAGGCGATTCTGTGCCTTTCATATGAGCCGTTAAATACAGCTAAAGGGCAGTAAAGTCTATACAGCCAACATTACCAAAATTCAGGTTATACATGTAAACTATTCAGCATTAGACGTGACCCATGCTACATCGGTGATAAATTATGATATAATTCGAGGCCCGGTGTATGAAATTCTAGCACCAGTGTCATCCCACAGCTTGGCCTGCGCTCTCGCGCAATCTGAGACCCCTTGGGAGATGTGGAACTGCCAGGTTAGGTCTGACATCTCCTGAGGGATGTAGCAGTGCCCAAAACAGCAGGCAGCCAGGCAGGAGCCCAAGCTGGAGCCAGGTGCTGCACTGTTCCCGCTCATCTAAGCCCCACTCCACCTGCCACAACCAATTGGTAGCACTGTGTCATAGGCAGCGAAGGCTGCTGCCCCCACAGCTGCACTCTCCAGCTATGAGCCTGGCTTCTGCCCTACCAATGATCCCAGTGTTGGAGCTCCCTGATGATCAGGGGGAAGCTCCTGTGTTGAGCATCTGCCACCTGGTGGTCAATGTGCATCATAGCAACCACTCGTAATGGTCCCTTAGGGCAGGCTTTTGGCCCAATAAAACGTTACTATTCGCAGATGACATCTTGCCACTATTAGATTACTAGTGGCCCTAATTAATCAATTAATTAGTTAATTAATTAATTAATTGTACGTATTGAGAGCATCAGTGTAGTTAAGAAGAGTATGCCTTTCCGCACTTGTTTTCATTAACTAATTAATACTAAGGAATTTATTAGAATAAACTTTGCAATACCGCTATTTGCCCTTTCTCTAAAATAGAAGTGTCAACCAAATTCAGGATTGACAATGACAATTTGAAACACATTCATGTGATTGGCGCCAGCAAGAGCTGCATATGTATCGCACATGCACGAGCAAACTGAGAGAAAGAGAGAGTGAGAGAGAGTAAACTGGCTTAATTAGACCTGCTTTCTGATTTAGCTAAACTTTTTCCAGCCCATTGAAGCACCCTAACTTCTCTTCAGGTAATTTTCAGCAACACAGCAGTAAATTTCAACACAAAGGAGATTATTATTGTAGCTCAAGCAGGGAGAACAAATGGTTAATTATTTAACTGCAGCAGTGTTTGAGTATATTCTTCACAGTGAGAAAACCTGAAGTCATTTTCAAGTTCCACCATTTCTTCCTTCTTTTCAGTCAGGTCAAGTTTCTAAGCTTTGTAAATCTCTGTTTTCTGGCTAAAGGACAGTAAACAGGATACCACTGAGTCTCCCACCTACCTATTCCAAGACTTCTGTGAGGATCTAATAAGATGATGCATGGGAAAATGCTTCACAAACTTTTGGTTAGCATAAACTATTCCCACATGGCTGTAAAGCATATCATGTTCCAGGCTGAAGAAACTGCAAGGAGGTGAGTCGCTAGGAAGAGGAAACAGGCATTGTTAAAGGATGTCATTACATGGATGGACACTTAGCCTATTAGCCTTTAATAAATATAGATTGCCAGTGCACATCATGTATACTGGCTGTCGGTCTGATGGTCACAAAGACATACAGGCGGTCACTTAGTCTTTTATATTTAGACTAGAGGGCCGGTGCACAAAAATTTATGCACTCAGAGGTCACACTCAAGGCAGGGTCGATGGGGAGGTTGTGGTGCCACCCCCTGTCACACACAGAGCAGGGCCCATCAGGGGGTGGAGCACTGACCTTTATCACCCACAGAGCAGGGCTGATCAGGGTGTTGGGGCGCCGCCACTCTCACACTCAGGGCAGGGCCGATGGGGAGGTTATGGCTCTACCCTGTCAAACACAAAGCAGGGCCAATGGGGGGCGGGTTGTGGTGCTGCACCCTGTCACACACAGAGCTGTTAAAGGATGTCATTACATGGATGGACACTTAGCCTATTAGCCTTTAATAAATATAGATTGCCAGTGCACATCATGTACAATGGCTGTCAGTCTGATGGTCACAAAGACATACAGGCGGACACTTAGTCTTTTATATTTAGAGTGCCAGTGCACCAAAATTTGTGCACTCAGGGGGGAGGGGGCGTCCCTCAGCCTGACCTGTGCCCTCTCGCAGTCTGGGACCCCTCAGGGGATGACCACTTGCTGGCTTAGGCCCGCTCCCTGGGGGATTTGGCCTA
>NW_006283293.1:13587-14079 GCF_000327345.1 Myotis davidii
TGGGGGCGCCGCCACTCTCACACTCAGGGCAGGGCCGATGGGGAGGTTATGGCTCTACCCTGTCAAACACAAAGCAGGGCCAATGGGGGGCGGGTTGTGGTGCTGCACCCTGTCACACACAGAGCAGGGCCGAACAGGGGGTTCGGGCACCGCACCTGTCACACACAGAGCCGCAGTACAATCGGGGGGTTGAGGAGCTACCCCTATCAGGCACAGAGCAGGGCTGATCAGGGTTTGGGGCGCCTTCCCCTGTCATAAATAGAGCAGGGGGGTATAGGGAGGTTATGACCCCACCCCCTGTCACACACACAGCCACTTGGCGATCAGGGGGTTTGGGCGCTTCCCCCTGTCACAATGATCCCAGTGCCAGAGGCCATTCAGCTCCACAGATCCCTGTGCTGGGAGGCCTCGCGACTCTGCTGATCATGGTGCTGGGAGGCATATTACCCTTATACTATATAGAATAGAGGCCTGGTGCACAGGTGGGGGCCG
>NW_006283293.1:17598-28261 GCF_000327345.1 Myotis davidii
TGAGGGGGTGGTCGGAAATCCCGGACGAGACCCCAAATGTGAGACCCCCGAAATGGGACCCTCACTCTGTCCTGCAGACTGACGGCGACCCCAATCAACCGCAGGAGACGTCACTTGATGCAAACAGCAAGAGGCTTTATTCCAGCGCGCTGGGGCTCAACTCAAAACTCACGCAGGAGCGGAGTTGGGCCCCGAGCACAGAGTTTTCCAGATATTTATAGCAAAAATTACACGTTGGGGAGGGGTTGCATGCAGAAGGGAGTAAGGAGAACAAAGAAATTCCAAATGGATCTGGGCCGTGTCTTGATAGAGCATGAAATTCACTCCTCACTCCTGCCTGGTGTTTTTACAACCTGCTTATGTCAACGGTTGGCTATCTCCTGGGACAGCCTATCTCCGGGGACAGCCCCAAGGCCTGCGCTCCCCCTGTTCCTGTCTCTAGTGGGGGAAGCCTGGGAAGTTTGTGCGGCTTGTAGCATTTTTTATTCTTTCAGTGGGAGTCTGTGGTTGCTCCCTGGCCAGCAACACTGCCCCCACCCAGCCTCCTATCGCCATGGCGATCGAGGGATGCAGGCCATCCCCCCCTTCGATTGCCATGGTGGGGTTCCATGGTTCCTGCCTCGCCTGCGCCCCAGCCCTTCTGCCCTTCCATTTCCATGGTGGGTGTCTGGGGTTGATTCATGGCCTGTGCTCTGGCCCTCCAGCCCTTCGATGGCCATGGGGGGCGGGTCTGGGGTTTCTGACTAGCCAGCACTCTGGCCCTCCCACCCTCAATCGCCATGGTGGAGTTCGGGGTTGCTGCCTGGCCTGCGCTCCGGGCAGCCTGCCTTCCCATATCCATGGTGGGGGTCCGGGATAGCTGCCTGGCTGCTCCCCGTCCCTCCAGCCTTCGATATCCATGGTTGGGGTCCGGTGTTGATGCCTGCTCTGCCCTCTTGCTCTCCCGCCCACCAATGTCCATGGTGTGGGTCCAAAGTTGCTGCCTGGCCTGCGTCCCGGCCCTTCTGGCCTTCGATTGCCATGGTGGGGGTCTGGGGTTAATGCATGGCTTGCGCTCTGGCCCTCCAGCCCTCCGATGGCCATGGTGGGGGTCCAGGGTTACTGACTGGCCAGAGCTCTGGCCCTCCCACCCTCAATCGCCATGGTGGTGGTTCAGGGGATGCTGCCTAGCCTGTGCTCTGGCCCTCCCACCCTTTGATTGCCATGGTGATTGCCATAAGCAGGCCAGCCAGCAACCCCGGCAACCGGGGTTCGTGCAGCATCACACTCTTGCCCTCTGATCACCATAGTGATCGAGAGATGCAGGCCATCCCACCCTGTGATTGCCATGGTGAGGGTCCGCGGTTGCTGCCTGGCCTGCGCCCCGGCTCTCCCCCCCATCGATTGCCATGGTGTGGGACCGGGGTTGATGCATGGCCTGTGCCCCGGCCCTACTGCCCTTTGATGGCCATAGCGGGGGTCCGGGGTTGCGGCCTGGCCTGCAACCCTGCCCTCACATTCTGTGGTCACCATGGCGATCGAAGGGCACAGGCAATCCCACCCTTCGCTAGCCATGTTGGGGGTCCAGGTTTGTTACCTGGGCTCTGCCCCATCCCACCCGCCCTTCAATTGACATGGTGGTGGTCCGGGGTTGATGCACAGCCTGAGCCCCAGCCCGCCAGACCTCTAATGGCCATGGTGGGGGTCCGGGGTTGATGCTTGACCTGCACTCTGGCCCTCCTGTCCTCCGATGGCCATGGTGGGGGTACGGGTTTGCAGCCTGGCCTTTGCTCTGGTCCTATTGCCCTCGAACACCATGGTTGGAATGAGGGGTTGCTGCGTGGCCTGCACTCCGGCCCTGCAGCTCTTCGATTTCCCTGGCAATCACTAGATGAAGGCCAGTCAGCAACCCCGGCACCTGAGGGTCCGCGGTTACTGCCTGGCCTACAACACTGCCCTACGATCACCATGGCGATCACAGGAGGCAGGCCCTCCTGTCCTTTGGTTGCCATGGTGGGGTCAGGGTTGATGCCCACTGGCCCTCCCGCACTCGATTACCATGGCGTGGGTCCACAGTTGCTGCCTGGCCTGCACCCCGGCCCTCCCGCCCTCCGATTGCCATGGTGGGAGTCCGGGATTGCTCCCTGGCCTGCGCCCTCATGCCCTTCGATTGTCATAGTGGTGTTGGCGGTTGCTGCTTGGCCTGCTCCCTGGCCCTCCTGCCCTCTGATGGCCATGGTGATAGCCAGAAGCAGGCCAGCCACAACCCCAGCATCCGGGGTTCCGCAGTTGCTGCCTGGCCTGTGGTCTGGCCCTCCCGCCCTAGATCGCCAAGGAGGGGGTCTGAGGTTGCTGCATGGCCTCCGCTCTGGCCCTCCCGACCCCCCATAGCCAGGCCTGGGTCCGGGGTTGTTATCTGGCCTGTAACACCGTGCTCCAATCGCTATGGTGATCAAGGGACGCAGGCCATCCCACCCTTTGATTGCCATGGTGGGGGTCCATGGTTGCTGTGTTGCCTGTGAGCCGGCCCTCCTGCACTCCGATCCGCATTGTGATCCCTAGAAGCAGGCCAGCCAGCAACTCCGGCACCCAGGGGTCCGAGGTTGCTGCCTGGCCTGCAAAATAGCACTGCCGCCCTCCAATTGCTATGGAAATTGAGGGAAGCAGGCAATCCCACCCTTCGATTGCCATGGTGAGGGTCTGGGGATGATGCGTGGCCTGCGCTCCTGCCCTCCCGCTCTTCGATTATCATGGTTTGGGTCCGGGGTTTCTGCCTGGTCTGCGCTCTGTCCCTCCCGCCCTCCAATTGACATGACGATCCCTGAAAGCAGATCAGCCAGAAACCCCAGCATCTGGGGCAACGCCATTGCTAACTGGCCTGCAATACCGCCCTCCCACCTTCCAATAGCCATGGCGATTGAGGGATGCAGGCAATCCCGCCCTAAGATTGCCATGGTGGGGGTCCGCGAGTGCTGTGTGGCCTGCACCCCGGCCCTCCAGCCCTTCAATTGCCATGGTGGGGGTCTGGGGTTGATGCCTGGATTGCGTTGTGGCCCTCCCACCCTCTGATGTCCATGGCAGGGTTCCGTGTTGCTCACTGGCCTGGGTTCCGGTCCTCCCACCTACGATCACCATGCTGGGCGTCCTGGATAGCTGACTGGCCTGTTCTCCGGCCCTCCTGCCCTCGATCACCATGGTGGCGGTCCAGGAATGCAGCCTGGCCTGCGCCCCGGCCCTCCTGCCCTTTGATTGCCATGGTGGGGGTTCGAAGTTGCAGGCTGGGTTGCACTCCTTCCCTCCTGCCCTCGATCGCCATGGTGGGGTTCCAGGTTTGATGCCTGGCCTGCGCTCTGGCCATCCCACCCTCTGATCCCGATGGCGATCTTCGGAAGCTGGCCAGCCAGCAACCCCAGCACCCGGGGGTCCGTGGTTGCTGCCTGGCCTCCAATACCGCCCTCTCGCCCTCCGATCACCATGGCGATCGAGGGATGCAGGCTATCCCGCCCTTCAATTACCATGTTAGGGTTCCAGGGTTGATTCCTGGGATGCGCTCTGGCCTGACCGCCCTCCCATCACCATGATAGGGGTCCGGGGTTGCGGCCTTGCCTACGCCAAGGTCCTCCAGCCCTTCAATTGCCATGGTGGAAGTCCATGGTTGCTGCCTGGCCTGCGCCCGTCCCTCCCACCCTTTGATTGCTATGGTCGGGGTCCGTGATGGCTGTCTGGCCCGCGCCCCGTCCCTCCCGCTGTCCATCACCATGGTTCGGGTCCAGGGTTGATTCCTGGGTTGCGCTGCAGCCCTCCTGCCCTTCGATGGCCATGGTGGCGGTCCGCGGTTGCTGCCTGTCCTGCGCCATGGCCCTTCCACCCTCTTTTCGCCATGGTGGGTGTCCAGGGTTGATGCCTGGCCTGTGCTCTGGCGCTCCCACCTTCAATAGCCATGGTGGGGATCCAGGGTTGCTGCCTGGCCTTTGTCCCGGCTCTCCCGCCCTTCAATTGCCATGGCAATCAAGGGATGCAGGACATCCCGCCTTCGATTGCCATGTTGGGGGTCCGCGGTTGCTGCCTGGCCTGCAACACCGCACTCCCGCCCTCTGATCACCATGGCAATTGAGGGATGCAGGCCATCTTGCCCTTCGATTGCCTTGTTGGTGGTCCGCGGTGCTGCCTGGCCTGCAAAACCGCCCTCCTGCCCTCCGTTCGCCATGGCGATCGAGTGATGTGGGCCATCTCACCCTTCGATTGCCGTGTTGGGGGTCCAGGGTTGCTTCCTGACCTGTGCTCTGGCCCTACCGCCCTTGATCGCCATGGTCGGGATCTGGATTTGCTGCCTGGCCTCCACCCCGGCTCTCTTGCCCTTCGATTGCCATGCTGATCAAGGGATGCCGGAAATCATGACAATCATTGCCATGTTGGGAGTCCACGGTTATTGCCTGGCCTGCAACACTGCCCTCCAGCCCTCTGATCACCATGGTGATTGAGGGATGCAGGCCATCCTGCCCTTCGATTGCCATGTTGGCGGTCCACGGTGCTGCCTGGCCTGCAACACCTCTCTCCGATCCCCATGGCAATCAAGGGAGGCAGGCCCACCTGCCTTTCGGTTCCCATTCTGGGGGTCGGGTGTTGATGTCTGGCCAGCGTTCTGGCCCTGCCACCCTGAATTTCCAGGGTGGCGGTCCGGGGTTGCTGCCTGTCCTGCGCCCCGGCCCTCCCGCCCTTCGTTTGCCATGGTGGGGATATGCGGTTGATTCATGGTGTGCGTGCTGGCCCTCCCGCCCTCCAATGTCCATGGCAGGGGTCCGGGGTTGCTCCCTGGCCTGTGCTCTGGCCATTCTGCCCTCAATTGTCATGTTGGGGTCTGGGGTTTCTGCCTGGCTTAAGCTCTGTCCCTCCTGCACTCTGATTGCCATGGCGATCACCGGAAGCAGGCCAGCCAGCAACCCTGTCACCCGGGGGTCCAGGGTTGCTACCTGGCCTGCAACACTGCACTCCCGCCCTCTGATCGCCATGTTGGGAGACCAGGGTTGCTTCCTGGCCTGTGCTCTGGCCATCTCACCCTTGATTTCCATGGTGGGGATCCTGGTTGCTGCCTAACCTTCGCCCCGGCTCTCCCGCCATGCGATCAGGGGAGGAAGGCCATCCCGCCTTTCGGTTCCCATGGTGGGGGTCGGGTGTTGATGCCTGGCCCTTGTCTGGCCCTCTTGATTGGAGGGTGGGGAGCCAGAGCGCAAGCCAGGCAGCAACTCCGGACACCCACCATGGCGAATGAGGTCGGGTAGGTAGAAGCACAGGCCAGGCATCAACCCAGGACACCAAACATGGCAATCAAAGGGCAATATAGCCTGCGTCCCTCGATCACCATGGCGATCGCAGGGTGAGAGGGCAGTGTTGCAGGCCAGGCAGCAACCCCGGTTCCCATCATGGCAACTGAGGGCAGGAGGGCCGGAGCAAAACCCATGCCCCAACCTGGGACACCCACTCTAGCAATTGAAGGGTGGTAGGCCCGGGGAGCAGGCCATGCATCAACTCCAGACCCACAACATGGCAATCAATGGGCATAACGGCCAGAGCGCAACCCAGGCATCAACTCCCGACCCCCGCCATGGCGATCGGAGGGCGGAAGGGCCGTGGTGCAATACAGGCAGCAACCGCAGACCCCCACCATGTCAATCAAACTGCGGAGGGCCTGCGTGCAGGACAGGCAGCAGCCCCGGACAACCGCCATGGCAATCGAAGGCGGGTGGGCCAGAGCAAAGCCCAGGCATTAACCCCGACCCCCACCATGGCAACTGAAGTGCGGGAGGGCCTGCATACCTTGATCACCATGGCTAACGGAGGGCGGTGTTGCAGACCAGGCGGCAACTGCAGACCCCCAACATGGAAATCGAAGGGTAGGATGGCCTGCATCCCTCGATTGCCATGGAGATAAGAAGGAGGGAGTGCGGTGTTGCAGGCCAGGCAGCAACACCGGACCCCCAAAATGGCCACTGAAGGGTGGGAGGGCCAGGGCGCAGGCCAGGCAGCAACCCCAGACCCCCACTATGGCAATCGAAGCGGGGGAGGGCCACGGCGCAGGCCAGGCAGCAACCACGGACCCCAGTATGGCAATCAAAGGGCGGGATGGCCTGCATCCCTTGATCGCCATGGCAATTGAAGGGCGGGAGAGCCGGGACGGAGGCCAGGCAGCAACCCCGGATCCCCAGCATGGCAATCTAAGGCGGGAGGGCCAGAACACAGGCCAGGGAGCAACCCCGGATCCCCGCCTTGGACATTGGAGGGCAGGAGGGCCAGAGCGCACTCCATGAGTCAACCACGGACCCCCACCATGGCCTTCGGAGGGCGGAAGGGTTGGGGCGCAGGCCAGACAGCTAGCATGGACCCCCACCATGGCAATCGAGGGCAGGAGGAAAGGAGCGCAACCCAGCCTGCAACCTCGGATCCCCGCCATGGCAATCAAAGGGCAGGAGGGCCGGAGCACAGGCCAGTCAACAACCCAGGATGCCCACCATGGTGATCTAAGCCAGGAGGTCTGGGGCTCAGGCCAGGCAGCAACCATAGACCCCCACCGTGGCAATAAAAGGGTGTGAGGGCCTGATGCAGGCTCGGCAGCAACCCTGGACCCCCACCATGGCGATGGAGGGCGGGAGGGCCTGAACGCAAGACATGCATTAACCCCGGGACCCACCATGGGAATCAAAGGGCATGAGGGCTTGGGTGCAGGCCAGGAAGCAACTGCGGACCCAACCATGGTGATCCAGCACAGGAGGGCTGAATCGCAGGCCAGACAGCAACCCCGGACCCCCACTATGGCAATCGAAGGCTGGGATGGCCTGCGTCCCTCGTTGCAACGGCGATCGGAGAATGGGAGGGCAGTATTGCAGGCCGGGCAGCAACCGCAGCCCCCCGGGGGGAGGGGTTGCTTGCTAGCCTGTGTCCTGCCATCCCCATATAATCGGAGGGGGGAGGGCCAGAGCGCAGGCCAGGCATCAACCCGGTGGGCGTGAGGGCGGTGTTGCAGGCCAGGCAGCAACTCCAGACCCCAGCCATGGCCATTAGAGGGTGTGAGGGCCTGAGCCCAGGCCATTAATCAACTGCAGACCCACACCATGTCAATCGAAGGGCAGGAGGGCTGGTGCACAGGCCAAGAAGCAACCACGGACCCCTGGGTGCCTGGGTTTCTGGCTGGCCTGCTTCCAGCGATTGCCATGGTTATCAGAGGGTGCAAGGGCCAGAGGGCAGGCCAGGCATCAACCTCAAACCTCCACTATGGCAATCGGAGGGCAGGAGGGCCAGGGCACAGTCCAGGCAGCAACCATGGATCCCCACTGTGGCAATCAAAGGGCATGAGGGCCAGATGCAGGCCAAGCAGAAACCCTTGACCCCCACCAGGGCAATCGAGGGTGGAAGGGCCAGAGCACAGGACAAGCATCAACCCCGGACCCCACCATGGGAATCTAAGAGCGTGAGGGCTTGGGCGCAGGCCAGCCAACAACTGCGGACCCCCTCCATGGCGTTCGAAGGGCAGGATAGCCTGTGTCCCTCGATCCCCATGGCATTCGGAGGGCGGGAGGGCGGTATTGCAGGCCAGGCAGCACCCGCAGACTCTTGGGTGCCGGGGTTGCTGGCTGGCCTGCTTCTGGCGATTACCATGTAAATCGGAGGGTGAGAGGGTCAGAGCACAGGCCAGGCATCAACCTCGGACCCCCACCATGGTGATCGAGGGTGGGAGGAAAAGAGCGCAACCCAGCCCACAACCCCGGAACCCCGCGATGGCAATCAAAGGGCGGGAAGGCCAGGGCGCAGGCCAGGCAGCAACCCCGGACCCCCACTATAGCAATCGAAGGTTAGGATGGCCTGCGTCCCTCGTCGCAACAGCTATCCGAGAACAGGAGGGCAGTATTGCAGGCCGGGCAGCAACTGCAGACCCCTGGCGGGAGGGGTTGCTTGCTAGCCTGTGTCCTTCCATCCCCATATAATTGGAGGCTGGAGGGCCAGAGCGCAGGCCAAGCATCAACCCCCGACCCCCACCATGGCAATCGAAGGGCAGGAGGGCCGGGGTGCAGGCCATGCATCAAATCTGGACCCCCACCATGGCAATCTTAGGGCAGGAGAACCAGGGCGCAAGCCTGGAAGCAACCGCAGACCCCCACCATGGCGATCGGAGGGCGTGAGGGCTGGGGCGCAGGTCAGGCAGCAACCGTGGACCCCCACAAGGGCAATCGAGGGCGGGAGGGCCAGAGCACAGGACAAGCATCAACCCCGGGCCCCACCATGGGAATCTAAGAGTGTGAGGGCTTGGGCGCAGGCCAGTCAACAACTGCGGACCCCCACTATGGCGTTCAAAGGGCGGGATAGCCTATGCCCCTCGATCCCAATGGCGTTCGGAGGGCGGGAGTGCAGTATTGCAGGCCAGGCAGCACCCGCAGACTCTTGGGTGCCGGGGTTGCTGGCTGGCCTGCTTCTGGCGATTACCGTGTAAATCGGAGGGTGAGAGGGTCTGAGCACAGGCCAGGCATCAACCTCGGACCCCCACCATGGTGATCGAGGGTGGGAGGAAAAGAGCGCAACCCAGCCCACAACCCCGGAACCCCGCGATGGCAATCAAAGGGCAGGAAGGCCAGGGTGCAGGCCAGAAACAACCCCGGACCCTCACCATGGGGATCATAGGAGGGAGGGTTGGAGCACAGGCCAGGAAGGAACCCTGGACCCCCGTGATAGCCATCAGAGTGTGCTAGAGCCAGAGAGCAGGCCATGAATCAACCTCGGACCCCCACCATGGCAATCGAGAGGTGGTAGGGCTGGGGCGCAGGCCAGGCAGCAACTGCAGACCCCGCCCGATGGCAATTGAAGGGCTGGAGGGCTGGGGCGCAGTCCAGGCAGCAACCCTGGACCTCCACCATGGCGATCAAGGGAGGGAGGGTCGGAGCACAGGCCAGGCAGAAACCCAGGACACCAACCATGGCAATCATAGGCAGGAAAGCCAGAGCACAGGTCAGGCAGCAACTTTGGACCCCCACCGTGGCACTCGTATGCGGGAGGGCTGGAGCTCAGGCCAGGAAGCAACCCTAGTACCTCGCCATGGCTATCGGAGGGTGGGAGGGCCACAGCGCATGCCATGCATCAACCCCGGACCCCACCATGGCAATCGAAGGGCAAGAGGCCGGGGAGGCAGGCCAGGCAGCACCCTTGGATGTCCACCATGGCAATCAAAGGGTGGAATTGCCTGCATCCCTCGATCACCATGGGGATCATAGCGCTGGAATGTGGTGTTGCAGGCCAGGCATCAACCCCGGACCCCCACCATGGCAATTTACTCCTTTAGCCTTTTTCTGTCTATGAAGCTCTGTATTTGACTGTCTATTTTGAATGGAAAAGTGGCCAGATATAAAAGTTGCCAGATCCTTGCTTGGTCTCAGATCCTTGCTTTCCATTAATTTGAATACTTCCTGCCAATCCCTTTTTGCTGTAGGGTTTCTGATGAGATATCAGGAGTCAGCCTTATGGGAACTCCGTCATCGCTAACAGTTTTCTTTTCAATTGCTGCATTAAAGATTCTCTCTTTGTCTTGAACTTTTAACATTTTAATTATGATGGATCTGGACTTGGGTTTGTTTGGGTACTTCTTTTTTTAATATTTTATTGATTTTTTACAGAGAGGAAGGGAGAGAGATAGAGAGTTAGAAACATTGATGAGAGAGAAACATCGATCAGCTGCCTCCTGCGCATCTCCCACTGGGGATGTGCCCGCAACCCACGTACATGCCCTTGGCCGGAATCGAAACTGGGATCTCTCAGTCCGCAGGCTGACCCTCTATCCACTGAGCCAAACTGGTTTCGACTGTTTGAGTGCTTCTTACTTGGGGTTCTCTTTGGCTCTGGATCTTGTTTGGGATGTTCCTTTACTAGGTTAGCATTAAAGATTCTCTCTTTGTCTTGAACTTTTAACATTTTAATTATGATGGATCTGGACTTGGGTTTGTTTGGGTACTTCTTTTTTTAATATTTTATTGATTTTTTACAGAGAGGAAGGGAGAGAGATAGAGAGTTAGAAACATTGATGAGACAGAAACATCGATCAGCTGCCTCCTGCGCATCTCCCACTGGGGATGTGCCCGCAACCCAGGCACATGCCCTTGACCGGAATCGAACCTGGGACCCTTCAGTCCACAGGCCGACGCTCCATCCACTGAGCCAAACCGGCCTTGGCCCATGGGAGATTTTTAAGATGATGGAATTGAGTGCTTCTTACTTGGGGTTCTCTTTGGCTCTGGATCTTGTTTGGGATGTTCCTTTACTAGGTTAGGAAAGTGTTCTGCCATTGTTTCTTCAAAAGACCTTCTCTATGCCTTTCTCCTCTCCTGCCTCTTTTGGCGCACTCGCTTTATAATATTGTTATGTAAGCTGTCCTCCTGTTTGTTTTGGGGTTTTTTTAATCTTACATTTTCTGTCTTTTTGTATTGGGTGATATTTTTAACTCTGTTGTAATTCAGTGATTCAATCTTCAGTTTTTCCTAATATCTGACTATTCCTGCCAATGTGTTCATTATTTGTGTTATGTCATTATACATCTGGGACTCTTCTTCTTTTCATAGTCACTATATCTTTTTTCATGCTGTTGAGCTCTTTTACCTTCATAACTCTGATGTCAGATACAGATAACTGTCTTCTCAGTGCTTCATCTGAG
>NW_006283293.1:28575-28787 GCF_000327345.1 Myotis davidii
GGGCTGTAAGGGAAATATTTTCTCTGCTGCATGAGGAAATGACTCCTGCCAGGAAACTTGAAGTGCCTGTCTTCTAAGCTGGAACCCTTGACTCCCCAGTTCTGGCTTTTTCCCTCAAGGTCCAGTCCACTTCGCCTTCCCTTTACCAGGGCACAAGGTGTGTAGCTCCACAGGGAAAATTGTGTGCTGGCCCTTTAAGAGCATGCCTGAAT
>NW_006283294.1:0-680 GCF_000327345.1 Myotis davidii
AAGAAATAACTCTGGTAAACATATATGCACCCATTAGAAGAGCACCCAAATACATAAAAACCTTCTGGAGGCCTTAACACGTCTGGCTCTGTGGACAGAGTGTCGGACTGTGGACTGAAAGGCCCCAGGTTCGATTCCGGTGAAGGGCACGTACCTTGGTTGAGGGCACATCCTCAGTAGGAGGGGTGCAGGAGGCAACTGATCGATGTTCCTCTCTCATCGATGTTTCTAACTTTATATCTCTCTCCCATCCTTTCTGTGAAAAATCAATAAACTATATATTCTAAAAAACTTCTGGAGGATATCAAGGGAGAGATCGACAGCAATACAATCATAGTAGGGGACTTTAATACCCCACTATCACCATTGGACAAATCTTCTGAACAAAAATTCAGTAAAGAAATATCAATCCTAAATGACTCACTAGATCAGATGGAATTAATTGACATCTTCAGAATATATCACCCCAAAGTCACAGAATATACATTCTTCTCAAGTGTACATGGGTCATTTTCAAAGATAGACCATATATTGGGTCACAGGCAAAGTCTCTTCAAATTCTAGAAGATAGAAATTATATCAAGCATCTTCTCAGATAACAATGGCAAAACTGGAAATCAACTACAATAAAAACAATCCAAAAACATCAAACACATGGAGACTAAATAGCATGCTATTAA
>NW_006283294.1:774-1326 GCF_000327345.1 Myotis davidii
CAATACAAAATATATGGGACACAGCGAAAACAGTCTTCAGAGAGAAGTTCATAACTCTAGAAGCTTAATGCAAAAAAAAAAAAGAAACAATGGTAATAAATTACCTAACGCTACAACTCAAAGAGTTAGAAAAAGAGCAACAAGAAAAGCCCAGTGTAAGCAGAAGGAAGGAAATAATAAAGATTAGACTGGAGATAAACAACATATAGACCAGAAAAAAAAAACCATACAAAAGATCAACAAAACCAAGAGCTGTTTCTTTGAAATGATAAACAAGATTGATGAACCTCTAGCCAGTCTCACCAAGAAGCAAAGAGAGAGGACCCAAATAAACAAAATCAGAAATGAAAGAGGAGAAATAACAACAGACCCCACGGAAATACAACCGATTGTTAGAAAATACTATGAACAACTCTACTCCAACACACTAGACAACCTGGAGGAAATGGACATATTCCTAGAAAAATACAACCTTTCAAAACTTAATCAGGAAGAATCTAAAAATCTCAATAGGCCAATAACTATGGAGGAAATCACAGGACTTTTAAACAT
>NW_006283294.1:3841-4152 GCF_000327345.1 Myotis davidii
ATACACAATTTCATACTATGCTTCTATAAAAAGAAAGGAAATCCTAACATTTGCAACAGCATGAATGGAGCTGGAGAGTATTATGCTAAGTGAAATAGGCCAGTCAGATAAAGATAAATATCACGTAATCTCACTCATTTGTGGAATATAAAGTACATTATAAACTGATGAACAAAAACAGATCCAGATACATAGAGTCATTGATCAGAATGTCAAACCTCAGAGGGAAGGTAGGGGAGGGTGGGGGTTAGGGGGAGAGATCAACCAAAGGACTTGTATGCATGCATATAAGTCTAACCAATGGAAACAGA
>NW_006283294.1:4207-9553 GCF_000327345.1 Myotis davidii
AATACTACACTTTAAAAGAGAAAGATCTCTTTCCATTTGCAACAGCATGGATGGACCTGGAGAGCATTATGCTAAGTGAAATAAGCCAGTCAGAGAAAGGTAAGTATCACATGATCTCACTCTTATGTGGGATATAATGATCAAGATAAACTGATGAACAAAAATAGAGCCAGAGACAAGGTAGCACTGGACATATCTTCCAACCTCAGAGTGAAGGCAGTGGAGGCGGGGGGTGGGGGGGTTAGAGGTCAACCAAAGGACTTGTATGCATGCATATTAGCATAACCAATGGACACACAGACACTGAGGTTGTGGGGGCTTGCCCTTGGTGGTGGGAGTGGCCAGGGGGGTGTCAATTGGGGAAAAAGGAAACATATGTAATACTTTAAACAAGAAAAAAAAGGGAAAAAGGACAAGATGGGAGGGAGAAATTGAAAGGAGTATAATAAATATATAGGAACTGTGATGGTGAAAGACTTAGAAGCCCTCTGTGGAGCCCTTACTCCATGCCTTGAAGAGGGGATGATTTGAGTAAAAAGGCAATATAGCTAGGAAAACAGTGATGAACCAAGAGAGAGCCTAGGGTCACTATGGCCAACAGAGTGGTTATCTGTATTCTTCTCCATCATACTTCTTGGTAACTTTCAATTTTCATCCTATAGCCCAAAGGCCATTAACAATATGTTCTCCTCTACCTCTTGGTAAGCTTCCAGAAAACCATCATCCTTAACATTCCACTTACCTCACTGTATTCCTGGAAAGTTGCTCAAAATATAAGCTTTCATGTAATTAATCCATTTTTAGATAGAAGAAGAACACAGTGCAAACCAATACAATTCATAACACCTTCTTACCTTTTTCTGCTGGGCTCAAAACAGTGACTGTAAAAAGAGAGAAAAGGATAAAAATTATTAATATTTAAAAACATTATTTTTCTAAGCCATTTCTCCATAGCATTATTTTTAAGAAAGACTGTCAATGGTACTTTAGGAAATCATCAGCCTGCTGAGACAAGGGAAGGTAAGAATTACATTTCATTCTTTGCTATCTTCCTTTATCTTAAACTTTGAGTACTTAAGAATTTCTACTCATTCAACAAATACAGGTATAATCTTGTTAAAAAATAAAACAGCAAATGGAAATGCCAAAAAAATTAAGAACGTAAAAACTTCTGTTAAGAAATCATTATTCATTTTCAAAAAGTATTCACTGTAGAACATCTTCAAATACCAAGCATTTCTTGTATATTTAGAGGTGACATCGCGTGGGGATTTCATGCCAGCTCGGAAGTAGAAATATCTGGGTGAGAATCTCCATCAAAATACTTTGTGGCCCTGTGCAAAATCCTTAACTTCTCTAACAGTACCTACCTCACAAGGTTATATGAGATTTAAATAAGTTAACACATGAAAATGCTATTCAGCATTATATCTGGCAAAAGGTAAGTGCTTAATGAATATTAATTATTACTATATTTAAACTAAGATATCATAGAATATCAAAACTGAAAAGGATCTTAGCAATTATCTGATGTTTCTGAGTCATTTCAAAGATGGGGAAAATGGACTAGAGTAGTATGAAATGATTTCCTCAAGATTATAGTTCAAGTTAGCAGTAGAGTAGGGAATAGATTGCAACCTCAAGGGCTTTTTCCATGTGTTTTATCAAACTTTCTCAATAATTTCTTTCTGACCAATTGTGATATATACATATATTTGTTCATAATGTCATTTGATGATGTGAGGCCTATGTGTCTTTATTCACCAACTGCATCTGTATATACGTATACTAGATCCTAAGGTAAGATTAAATTAAAAGGCAAAACCAGGTGAAGAAACTACAAAGAAAGAGAATTTCAGGCCAATATCCCTGATGAATATAGACGCTAAAATCCTTAACAAAATTCTAGCAAATCAGATCCAGCATTACATTAGAAAGATCATAGATCATCAACTAATGGGATTTATTCCAGAGATGCAAGGCTGGTACAATATCCACAAATCGATAAAGATGATACAACACATAAACAAATTGAGAGACAAAAATCAATTAATCATATCAATTCATGCAGAAAAGGCGTTTGACAAAATCTAACACCCTTTCCTGATTAAAAAAAACTCTCAGCAAAGTGGGAATAGAGGGATTATACCTCAACATAATAAAATCCTCATATGACAAACCTACAGCCAACATCATACTCAATGGGGAAAATCTAAAACCATTTCCCCTAAGAACAGGAACAAGACAGGGATGCCCACTTTCACCACTCCTGTTTGACATAGTACTCGAAGTACTAGTCATAGCAATCAGACAAGAAAAAGAAATAGAAGGCATCCAAATTGGAAAGGAATTAAAATTGTCATTATTCACAGATGACATGATATTGTACATAGAAAACGATAAAGACCGCATTAAAAAAACTACCAGAACTAATAAATGAATTCAGCAATATAGCAAGATACAAAATTAACACCCAGAATGTTGTTGCTCTAGTCAAGCCATGGGCAAACTACAGCCCGCGGGCCGGATCCAGCCCGTTTGAAATGAATAAAACTAAAAAAAATAAAGACCGTACCCTTTTATGTAATGATGTTTACTTTGAATTTATATTAATTCACATATACACTCCATCCATGCTTTTGTTACGGCCTGCCGGTCCAGTTTAAGAACCCATTGTAGCCCTCCAGTCAAAAAGTTTGCCCACCCCTGCTAGTCCCACTTCGGGTGTCCATTTATTGTTGTCGTTCTAGTCCCACTTCGGGCGTCCATTTATGCCGGGGTTCATGTCCCAGCATCAAGAAGGGTTCAGGAATCTGGAAAAGGGGCTGTGCGTAGATGACATAGAAATCCAGAGACTAATAAAGAGTCTGGAGACGAGATATAATTTTGAAAGGCATTGGGGGTCAAAGGACCTTCAGCTAAAGGAACTGAAGAGCATCCCTTCTTGTCTAGGACCCTTGCTTTTATTAACACAATTTGTCCTAAGGCAAGGTGGAGATAATACACTTCAATGGATAAGGTTTCAAAGGGTACAGAGTCCATTGTCAGAATGGGGGAATAGCCTTCAGCTGTTCAGGTGTTTGGCCAGTAGGAGGCAATAACATGTAGATTAAGATGCCCTTTAACTGTCTGGCAGCCACAATCAGTTTCTTATGCAGGTTTGGGGAAATGCCTTTAGCCATTCCCAACAGGTGACTACCCTGTTGAGTCCCCAAGTTTCATCAACCTTTTGATGGAACTCTTAAAATTATGACATGCTGGAATTGGTCTATGGCACCAGAAATCTATGGCTTGTTTATATGCCAATAGTGAACTCACAGAAAGAGAAACTAAAGCACAATCCCATTTACCATTAAAAAAATAGTAATAAGATACCTATGAATAAATTTAAACAAGGAGGTAAAGAAACTGTACTCAGAAAATTACAGGATGGTGAAAAAAGAGATAGAGGAAGATATAAACAAATGGAAGAATATACCATGTTCATGGATTGGTAGAATCAACATCAATAAAATGTCCATACTATCAAAACCAATCTATAGATTCAATGCAATCCCCATTAAACTATCAATGGCATACTTCAAAGACCTAGAACAAACTCTCCAAAAATTCATCTGGAATTTAAAAATAAGACGCTGGTCCGCGCCATCTTAAGTGGCTGTTTTCAGAAGAATATACATCCTGAGACCCTGCAACCATGGCACCCAGGAATCAGCTACTGACCCAGAAACACTGGATTTAAAGCAGCTCGAATACGTGGACTCAGAGGAGCCCTGATCCTCCTCAAGGAAAGGTCAGATTCCCCCTTGATAAGAGTGTGGTTTGCAATTCAGGTTGGAGAGAGGAACGTGCACGGGGAAATCTGCACCCCACAAGGTTCACGGTCTTTGGGGCCAGTGTGATCCGTGAGTGTGGAAGGGGTCTCACAGGACTGCTGCCAGAAGGGAACTCTAAAAATAAGCCCATAGCTGGACTGGGTGCAAAAAGGCAGCCTCGGATTTTGCCAGTGTACCCACTGCTTAGTGCCAGGGGAGAGAGGATGTGCGGAAGAGACTGCGCACAGAGCTGGACGGTGGAGGGTTGCGAGAGCTCTCGCACCTCCTCAGGCCCTTTTTTTCCCTCTCTCTCCCCTTTAAATCTTTGCATTTGATTATTAAACCAATACATAGGATTGCCCAATTGGGGTCACTTGCAGAGACTGCAGGGAAAAGTTGTTTTTGTGGAACCTGGGAATCAGAGCTGGGAGTAACAATCAAAGAAACAGCTCTGAGACAGTCGACTCTCCCAAAATACTGGCTGGAGAGGACTTATAGCCTCAGAGGCCAATCCAGAAACACTACCACCCAGGGGCTGAACCACAAACTGACACTTCTGTAAACACACATAAAGGCAGTCTGGGAAACAAATATTGCCTGCTTTAAAATCAGAACTGTGGTTTACAACACGGAGGACCGGTGTATCGCAGGAAACTTCAACACTCTCCTGAATACCTGACAGGACTAAGGCGTGTCAAACAGAAGAGTAGAGGAACTGAAGGACCTTCACTACTGCACATTTTTATTTTTTTATCTTATTTTTTTCACCTTTTACTTAAGAAACTAATTTTTTTATCACCTGATTTTACCTTTTTAATTACTACATTTTTATTTTTAACCAGTATTATTACTACTACCATTTTACCTTTTTTTAAAGTGTCATTATATTTTCTCTTTATCTTATTTTGGGATTAGTGTTCTAAATACTATTTTCATCTTTCCTTTAGCATCATTTTACTCTACCTCAACTTTACCTTTATGCCAAAACTATCCTCCTCACTTTTCCCCTTTTGTTGTCCTGTTTCTCTTACCCTATTCCTGCTTTACATTTTTCCTATACCTTCTGTTTGCCCCCTGTTAAAATTTCACCTTACTTATATATCTAATTTCCAATCCCCTGCTCTAAATCCGTATACATCTCTCTCTTCTCTTTCTTCACTATCCAATTTTTTTTTCACTCTCTGTCACTTGGTTTTTGTTAACTTGATTGTTCAGTATATTGGGGTTTTTCTAATGCTTGTTTGTGAGATTGTTTTGCTTTTTCTTTCTATGTTTCTGTTTGTTTGTTTTTGGTGTTTTTATTTCTTTTCCAGATATTTTTTTTTTTGCTCCTGTTTTCCCTTGCCTCACTTAATATCAATTGTTGTTTGTAGTTTGCATTCTGTTGCTGGAATTTGTTGGGATTAGTGGCTGTTCTATTGGAGGTTTCTCCCCATATAAATAGTTTCTTCCCCTCTTCTATTTCATTCTCTTTCTTTTCTCTCTTACTTTTTTTCCCCTTTTCTCAACTTCATTTTTTCACTTCCAGATA
>NW_006283294.1:9628-10521 GCF_000327345.1 Myotis davidii
CGAGCTACATAACCAAACACCCTGAGAGAAGTGATCATGGAGAGAAAAAGAAACAGCCTGTATATGAATGAAAAGGAGGCATCACCAGTAAAGGAAGTAAATGAAATGGAGGCAAGAAATATGTCACAGAAAGAATTCAGAGCAATGGTCATAAGGACTCTGAGAAGGTTGGGAGACAAATTCAACAATATGTGTAAGAACCAAAAGGAAATAAAGAACGGAGAAGAAATGACAAATGACATAGCTGCTATAAAGAACTCAATAGAAAGCATCAACAGTAGATTAGAAGAAGCAGAGGACCCCACATCAGTGCTAGAAGACAAGGTAAGAAAAAATACCCAAACAGAACAGCTTCTACGGAAAAAAAATTAAAAAGCACAAGGAGAGCCTAAGAGAACTTTGGGACAACACAAAATGAAACAACATCCACATGATAGCGGTGCTAGAAGGAGAGGAAACTGAGCAAGGAATAGAAAACCAGTTTGAAAAAAATGAAAGAAAATTTCCCTGATATAGGGAAGAAAAACTCACACAAATTCAAGAAGCTCACAGAGTCCCAAACAAAATGAACCCCAAAAGACCGATGCCAAGGCACATTATAATTAAATTGGCAAACACTAATGACAAAGCGAGAATCTTAAAAGTGGCCAGAGAGAGAAAAAAAATTACCTACAAAGTATCCCCCATCGGGCTAGCGACTGATTTCTCAACAGAAACACATCAGGGATGAAGGGAATGGAATGAAATATACAAAGTCATGCAAAGGAAGGGACTGAATCCAAGAATACCGTACCCAGCAAGGCTATCAATCAAAATTGAGGGTGAAATCAGGAGCTCGCCAACAAAAAAGGACTACGGAATTTATTACCACCAAACCAACAATGCAAGAAATG
>NW_006283295.1:0-451 GCF_000327345.1 Myotis davidii
GGAACCAGCTTTTGGTTTCATTGAATTTTTTGTATCTGTTATATTTTCTGCTGTAATCTTTATTTTTTTCCTCCTTTTACTTACTCTGGGCTCTTCTTGTTGGTTTCTTTCTAATTATGAAGTTGTAGGGATAAATAGTTTATTGCTGATTTTTGTTATTTTCTGAAATATGTCTATAGTGCTATGAACTTTCCTCTCAGGACTGCTTTTGCTCTTTCCCAGATATACTGTGTTGTTATTTGTTCATTTTCCTTTTTTCCCAAAAAGTCTTTGATGGTTTCCTGATCTCATTGTAACAAATTCATTGTTTAATAGCATGCTATTTAGCCTCTAAGTGTTTAAATGTTTTTGGGTGTTTTTGCTCTAGTTGATTTTCATTTCATTCCACGTGATCCAAGAAAATGCTTGATATGATTTTAATCTTTTTGAACTTGTAGGGACTTGTTATGTG
>NW_006283296.1:0-336 GCF_000327345.1 Myotis davidii
GGTTTTTTTTTTATGTATTTGGGTGCTCCTACACTGGGTGAACATATGTTTATCAGGGTTATACCCTGTTGTTGTATTGAACCCTTTAGTATTATGAAGTGGCCTTCCTTATCTCTTGTTATGCCTTCACTTTGAGGTCTATTTCGTCAGATATAAGTATGGCTAGCCCAGCTTTTTTCTCATTTCCATTTGCCTGAAAGATATTTTTCCACCCTTTCACTTTCAGTCTGCGTGAGTCCCTTGTTCTGAGGTGGGTCTCTTGTAGACAGCATATATATCGGTCATGTCTTTTTATCCATTCATTCACTCGATGTCTTTTGATTGGAGCATTTAGTC
>NW_006283297.1:0-232 GCF_000327345.1 Myotis davidii
CCGGACATCCATCCAGATGTCCTTCTGGACAAAACCACAGTGGTGGAGGCCAAGGCAGAGGCTGTTACGGGAGATCAGGCTGGCAGGGGAGGGCAGTTAGGGGCAATCCAGCTGGCAGGCAGGGACAGTTAGGGGTGATCAGGCTGGCAGACAGAGGTGCTTAGGAGGTGATCAGGCAGGCAGGCAGATTAGGAGTGATCAGGCAGAGGTGGTTAGGGGTGATCGGGCAGGC
>NW_006283298.1:0-257 GCF_000327345.1 Myotis davidii
CACACACTCACGCATACACATATACACACACGCGCGTGCGCGCACACACATGCACACCCACGCACATGCACTCACGCATACACATATATACACACGCGCACACACATACACACGCTCACACACACACATGCACACCTGCACACACACGCACACACACTCACGCATACACATATACACACACGCACGTGCGCGCACACACATGCACACCCACGCACACGCACACCCACGCACACACATATATACACACACGCACACAC
>NW_006283299.1:0-355 GCF_000327345.1 Myotis davidii
CTCCACTGTAAATAATTTGAAGCAGATAGTTTAAAGGCGTGGGGCTGCCAGGACCTCAAAGATGCTTTGGTCCCACCCCCTTTGTTGGGTCCGAGCTCAGAGCTTGTAGGTGACGTACCCAATGTCACACAGCTACTCTGTGAGATACGTTTAAGGCATTTTGTAAAACCGGTCCAGTAAAATTCAAATGATACATAATATGATGTAATTAAGTTATTCTTACAGTTAACCTCTGTGATTTCAACTCAGGTGGGAGAGAGAGCGAATAATATAAACAGTGTGATAGGCCCATCATTCTACTCCATGACTATGCCCTGGAGAGAGCATGAAAAAAAAAAAAAAAAAAAAAAAAATA
>NW_006283300.1:0-243 GCF_000327345.1 Myotis davidii
GACAGCAGGGTCTGGTCATCAAGACTCTAAAGAGACTAAACCAACATGGAGGCATAGGTAAACACTGGACATTGCTGCTTTGCACACCACTTCAAAAATACAACTAAAAGACAAAACGGACATCATCCAGAACCACAGGAAGGCTGGCTGAGTGGAAATTCTACAACTAGAAGGAAAGAGAAAAGCACACTGAGACTCAGAGGAGGTGTGGAAGTAAAGTGCAGAGGTACGGATGCTCACATG
>NW_006283300.1:473-735 GCF_000327345.1 Myotis davidii
GCGGTGGCTCCGCCCTGTTGATTCCTTGAGACCCCGCCCCACCCAGGCTGTGGCAGAGGCTTTTGCATATGAATGACCTGGCCCTTTGCAACCTGAAAATTACCTAACAAATTACAGCTGGGCCAGACAGCCCCAGAACTTCCAAGAGAAGGCCCAAGTCCCCACAGCAGCTTGCATTGCTTCATAGCTGGGCCTCATCTGGGCACCTCCAAACCCCAAACAAGGAAGAGGAATCTGCAGATCTCTCCGGAGCTCCTGCTGG
>NW_006283301.1:0-373 GCF_000327345.1 Myotis davidii
ATAACCCATGGACACAGTCAATAGGGTGGTGAATGCTTGGGGTGGGAGGTGGGGGCAGGCTAGAAGGGCTCAATGGAAGGAAAAAGGGGACATATGTAATACTTTAAACAATAAAGATTTTTTTAAAAAAGAAGCCAGATGCAAAATATCATGTACTGTAGGATTCTAATTATATGAAACTAGGGGCCCAGTGCACGGATTCATGCACATTGAAAGGAAATTAATTAGAAGAAATATTTTAATATCGCTATTCGCCCTTTCTCTATAATAGAAGTGTCAAGCAAATTCAGGATCGACAACGACAGATCAAAACACACGCGTGCGATTGGAGCCAGCGAAGGCTTTATATGTATCATGCATGCGTGAGTCAACT
>NW_006283302.1:0-227 GCF_000327345.1 Myotis davidii
TTTTTAACAATATATTTTTATTGATTTCAGAGCAGAAGGATAAGATAGACAGAGAGAGAGAGAAGGATTGGTTGCCTCCTGCACGCCCCCTACTGAGGCTCAAGCCCACAATCCGGGTATGTACCCAGACTTGGAATCGAACCCTTAATTTCTGGTTCATATGTTGAGGCTCAACCACTGAGCAGCAGTGGCCCGGGCTAAACATTCCCTTAAAATAATATACAAAA
>NW_006283303.1:0-583 GCF_000327345.1 Myotis davidii
GACTGGATTGTTACTTCATAGACTCTAATGTTATATCTAGACATGTTTGTGACTTCATAGAGAGGATTTTTGCTTCATAGACTGTTTTCTTTCTTCATAGACAGGATTGTTATTTCATAGACTTGATTTTTACTTCAAGAATGTGTGGATACCTCATAGATAGTACTGTGTCCTCATAGAGAGGATTATTACTTCATAGACAGGATTTCTACTTCATAGACTGTCGTGTTACATCATAGACTGGATTGTGACTTCATAGAGAGGATTGTTACTTCATAGACAGGATTGTTACCTCATAGACTTAGTGTTACATCATAGACATGACTGTGACTGCATAGAAAGGATTTTACTTCATAGACTTTATTGTTACTTCATAGACAGGATTGTTATTTCATAGACATGATTTTTACTTAATAAAATGTGCTTTTACCTCATAGAGAGGATTGTGGGTTCATAGAGAGGATTATTATTTCATAGACAGGATTATTACTTCATTAACTGGATTGTGACTTCATAGAGAGAATTGTTAGTTCATAGACTGGGTTGTCAATTCATAGATAGGATTGTTACTTCATACACTGTA
>NW_006283304.1:0-7500 GCF_000327345.1 Myotis davidii
GATCTGAACTGTGGCAAGTAGCCTGTGCTACAGCCGTAGAGGCTGATACGTCAGGCTCCTGGTGAAATCTGCACACCTGTGTTTTCATCTCTGTTCCCTACGGTACTCCCCACCCCGTGCTCTTGTTCTGTGGTTCTGGTCTCTTATTTCATCACTCGCAAGTAATAACTACTGGGTGACCATAACCAGGCGCAAATGTGTTAAGAATTTTGCTGTGCTTAGTATGACAGGAAAATTCTGAAAGAACACGTATAAAAGGTTTACTGGCATAAAGAAGGTGCAGAATTGAGGTTGACTCCCAAGAGCTGATAGACTTGGCTTGTAGGAGGGGGAGCGTGTGGTAAGCGTCTCATCCCTGCAAGGATGCAGTGTTCTTAGTCCAGTGTGGCAGACAGACCTGCCAGGACACAGCAGTGTGGTGGTAGCTGTACTAAAGCATAGCTAGCTTTGTCCGTCTAAGTAAATGGGCTTAGCCATAGAGGGTAAAACTAGCTGGTTATCCCATATCTTAATACAAACTGGATCTTGGATACGCAGTTGTATTTAATGCTTAATGATTTCTTATCCTCTCCAGTTCAGGCGCCTTTGGGCAAACCTTCGTCCTCGTTTGAGGGGTTTTGTTGTGGAGTCTTTGTACTTGTTTTAGCAAGTATTTGCCTCATTCTATCCCTGTGCTTTGCAGGTAGACAAGATGTGATTCAGAACTGTGTTCTAAGGTGTTTCTTGTCATGGAGTCATTGGTTTGCAGTGATAAGTTTTGCTTTCCCACTAAATGGGGGAGGGGTTGGTAATCCACGAGACAAGCTAAACTGTTAGAAGGATTCCTTCATTGGAAAAGTTAGCTTGCGTTTTGTTGCTGTTTCCCGAAAATAACTTGGAGATGCTCCTGAGTTGTCCCATCTACTGCCTTGATTGCTTGGATCTCACCCATCCTTTCCCTTTAAGGAAAACCAAGTCCTGTTACAGAGTTCTCGGTATTTTACAGCTGACTTTTGTAAGAAGCACTTTTCCCAAATAAAAATAATAAAAAAAGAACTATCTTTGGTTTTTAAAAACCTTATCAAAGTTAAAGGTCTAATATCAAATGTCACATTTCTTGATTTCAGAAGCTTATTTCTTCAATTACTGAAACTAATTATTTATATTCTTTTTTTCTTAACTGTCATCTCAATGAAATTAATAGCCTTTATTTTTTATAATATACTAGTATTTTTATTGTTGATAGTATTACAGGTATCTCCTAGCCCCTACCTCCCCTCTAGGTCTTCACTGCCCTGTTGCCCATGTCCATGACTATGCATATAAGTATGTAAATTCTTTGGTTATAAGTGAAAGTTATAATGCTCCTCCCAGAAGTGATGATTCGCTTCCCTTGACTATCAGCCTGTGTCTGTGCTTAGGGACTTAGTTGAACCGCCTGCTGTTTGTGGCCTTTTCAAGAACTAAAGCAGGAGTGGGGATCTGCTCTCCCTCCAGGACTGGTGGAAGGTGGAGCATGAGGATCACCAGGGCTTCGTGCCAGCTGTCTACGTCAGGAAACTGGCCCACGATGAGTTTCCTACACTCCCACAGCGGTGGCGAGAAGAACCAGGCAGCATCACCCAGCGGCAGCAGCAGATTGAGGACCAGTAAGTTCTGGAGGCTGCACAGGTGTTTGGCCAAACTTTTCCTGCTGGTCAAAGGCACTTCTCACGACTGCATAAGAGCTAAATTTGAACTTAGGGCCTTTCAAACACTTCATTTATTTACTAGAGGCCCAGGGCATGAAAATTCGTGCACTCCAGGGGGTTCCTCAGCCCTGCCTGTGCCCCCTCAGAGTCCAGGACCCCTCGGGAATGTCCACCTGCCAGCTTAGGCCCACTCCCCGGGGGATTGGGCCTAAGCTAGCAGTCAGACATCCCTCTGGCAGCCCGGGAGCCCTTGGGGGATGTCCTACTGTGGCTTAGGCCCGCTCCCACTTGGACATCCTTAGTGCTGCCGAGGAGGTGGGAGAGTCTCCCGCCACCACCACTGCACTAGCAGCTGTCAGCCTGGCTTGTGGCTGAGCAGAGCTCATCCTATAGTAGTGCACTGACCACCAGGGGACAGCTCCTGCATTGAGCATCAGCCCCCTGGTAGTCAGTGTGTGTCATAGTGACCAGTCATTCTCCTGCATTGAGCATCTGCCCCCTGGTGGTCAGTGTGCATCATAGCGATTGGTCATTCCAGGTTGTTTAGCCATTACGGTCAATTTGCGTATTACCTCTTTATTATATAGGATTTATTTATTTATTTGTTTATTTATTTATTTTTAAAATATATTTTTATTGATTTCAGAGAGGAAGGGAGAGGGAGAGAGAGATAGAACATCAATGGTGAGAGAGAATCATTGATGGGCTGCCTCCTGCATGACCTCCTACTGGGAATCAAGCCCCCAACCCCAGGCATGTGTCTTTGACTGGAATTGAAATTCGGACTCTTCAGTCTGCAGGCCGACACTCTATCCAGGGAGGCAAACCAGCTAGGGCTCAAATACTTCCTTTTTACAATGAAACCAGAGAACCCCAGTACCATTAAGCCAATTGCCTGAGGTTAGACGCCTAATAGAGTCTCATCTTCTGACCCCCTGCCCAGCCTTCTTTCAAGGTTATGAAAAGGCTTGTTGGCTTCCGTGTGAATTTTGTTCACTCGGCCAGGCTGCTTCATGTCCAGTTGTCAGCAGGACTTTCAAAATTTCCCTTCGATTAGATGTTGCCAGTCACCATTGGGACATTGACATTTTTATTATTTTTAAATGGAACACTGTGTGTTTGTTTCTCTGCTCTCAATGCTATTTTCCTTCTATCTGTATTTCCTTCGCTGCTTTGCTGTTTTTCTTTTGATTTTCTCTCTCTTTTTTGTCCCTCTCATCCTCTCCCTCTCCCCCCCTGCCTCCTCTCTTCTGTGCTTTCTCCATCTTATATTTCACCTTTTCCATTCTCTTCCTTTATACCCCTAGGTATCACTCTCTCCTCGACCGGGCAGAACAACGCAGACGTGGTCTGTTGCAACGTTACAACGAGTTTCTGCTGGCCTATGAGGCAGGCGACATGCTGGACTGGATCCGAGAGAAAAAGGCAGAAAACACTGGCATAGAACTAGATGACGTGTGGGAGCTGCAGAAGAAGTTTGATGAGTTCCAAACGGTGAGAAAGAGGAGCCATTTCTTCTAGACAGTTTTGTGAGGGTTATTATTATTTCCTCTTATCCCATACCTCCTCCTAAGCAACTCTTTAATTTCAAATTTGATAAATGTCTATCACACACCTGCTGAGAGTTCCACATTTTAAATCTTTCTCTGGATATTGTAGGTGCAAGGGAAATGCAGAGGAAAGTAGTCACCCCAACTTTTCAGCCTGCGGTTCCTGCTACTCCCAAGTCCGACAGGGAATGGTGATCTCCCTGAATTCTTCAAAATTTGCCCTATACTGTGCTGTGTTCCTGATGCATAGATGCACAGCCAGAGATAGAGGTTGCATGGACAGATAGGAAGGATAACCTGACTTTAAAGCTAGACAATTTCTAATTTCCCACTGGCTTAAAACCCTTCCATTCTCCTTTATTCTTTCAGACTCATTTTATTATTTTAACTAGTAGTGAACATGAATCCCTTTCTTCCTTTCTTTTTTAAATATATATTTTTATGATTTCAAAGAGGAAGGGAGAGGGAGAGAGATAAAAACATCAATGATTAGAGAGAATCATTGATCGGCTGCCTCCTGCATGCCCCACACTGGGGATCAAGCCTGCAACCCAGGCATGTGCCCTCATCAGGAATAGAACAGTGATCTCTGGTTCATAGGTTGACTCTCAACCATTGAGCTATGCTGGCCAGGCCTTTCTTTTTTATGATGGATTCCAGTGAAATTCAAAGTGATAGATGATTGATAGATGGATAGATAGCTACAGAGGTTATATTTTATTTAGAAATATGTAAAGCAAAAAATGAAAGAAAGGAAAACAAAAGTAAAATTATAAAATAACACCAAAAATGAGACTTCCATAAGAAAACTCCTAGAAAGGCTATTGTATAATGTAATGAACAATATTGCCGCTGTGGACAGTGTAATGAGCTCCCTGTGGCTGTTACTTACAATATTCCTTAGTAGAAGCAGATTGCAACTCAGTTCATGAAATTCTATAGAAGATGGAGGAGTTTGTGTTAGCAGAAAAGAATAGTACATGGCCAGGTATTGGTCCCCTTGACAGTGCTATTTAACCCAGGGAGAGATTTGTAAGAAAGGTAGAAAAAGGAAATTCACCCAGTTTTCTCTTAATACTTATATGGATTCAGTTTAGATTTAGATCCTGTTTGTAACAACATTTCACTGTTTGGAACTCATCATTCATTTGGAGTTTATTATCGAATATGGTGTTAAGCCTGTAAGGGATAGCTACATCTTATCTTTTCCCCAAATGGTTAACCAAGTTTTGCAGCATCATTTACTGAAATGTCCATTTTTACCTAGTGATTTGAGTTACTACCTTTATCATATAGCAAAGTTCCATATGTATTTGAAATTATTACTGTAAATTATTTGTTTTTTTCTATGATAGATTTGATAAACTATGGTAGCCTGTATGTTCATTCATTAACACCACACTGTTTTAATTACAGAATTTCTATATTATGTTTTAATACCTTGTAAGGAAAGACTTTCTAACTATGACTCAAAATTCAGGTTCACTGAGTGCACTAAAAGGAAAGATTGACAAACTTTAGCATAGCAACTACCACCATAAACCAAATCAGAATACAATCAACAAACTGAAGAAAATATTTTCAAGATATCTTGTAAAGGGCCAATAAGCCTGTATGTAAATATCTAAAAAATTGAGGGGAAAAATAAAAGCTGTTAAATAATAAGAACAGGCAATTAAACAATTATATTGGAAAATGAAAAATAAAGAGAAATCTAGGAAAATGGATGTGCTCATACTTCAGGTAAATAGCAACTCTCTTACCAAGTTTCTGATCGTCATGGGATGTCAGGGAGTTTAAAGGTACTCTACTAAGTGCCAATTTGGAGGAGGGAAGCTTGTTTTGTATTGAGTGTAAGGTTAGCAATATGTTTTAATGTTTAGCCTTGTCAGGGCAGAGATGAGCCGGCACGTATGAAAGGTTCATCAGAAGCCATCTACACTGCTTTGCATACATTTTCCCATCTAGGATTTGAAGACCAATGAGCCTCGACTGAGGGACATCAACAAGGTAGCTGACGATCTGCTTTTTGAAGGGCTTCTAACACCGGAAGGAACTCATATTCGGCAGGTAACTAAGGCTCCGTCCATTTCTCCTCTCGACCAGGCTGAGCTTGGGGAGTCCTCATTCCTTAAACATACTCAACTTCCAATTCCACAGTTCAGCTCGGACATGCAGAAGGTCACGGCAGCATGGAGCTGGCCACCGAAAAGGTTAAAGACAATAGACCAATTTGTTCAGCCATTTGAACTGATCTGAAGTCCACACATTGCCACACATACTCACCTTTCCCCTATCATCACAGGCAGAAATTCAGTGATTGAATATGAATACAATGAAAATGCAGATAAAGGAGCTATGATATGGAAGGGATATATCAAGAAAGATATATTGGAAGAGATAGGTCCTAATAAAATCTGATGAAAAAAGGAAAAGAATATAGGTCAGTAGAGAATGGGGAAGGGTGCATTCCAGAGCTGATTCAAATTTGGACCTATGGTTTCATAAAATGTCTAATGAACATGAATAGAATGTCTCGTCCAGCTCTCTGGGTTGTAATAAACGAATGAGGATGAGTGCTCTTCTGCTTTTTGTGGCGGTGGATATGGAATAAAGGGAAAAGGAATGTTCACAGGAACAATCTACTTGCCATCTACAGAAAGTAGGACTCTAAGAGGCTACTTTGTTTCATGAATGCAGGATGAAGAAAGGCATATATTTCTCCTAGAGAAATGCAATAGCTTCTAATCACTAAGGCAATGCTTTCCACTCATTTTTCAGAGGATGCCACATAGTCTCTGTGGCAGCAAACACCGATTGCTACTCCAGGGTGGATGGCTTCGCCCTGAAACATCAGTTTGGGAGGGAAAGTGATCTCCTTCTTAACTGCACGGGCAGAAATCAGGCCCGAACTAGAAATATCCAACAAAGACATGAACCTATCCAATTTTCGAAGGCGATAACATGAAAACAAACATGATTTAAACCCTGTTTAGTGTTCACACACCATGGAGCTGTCTGAGTCAGTTTCCTGGCTCAGGTCTGACATGTCCACCTCTTCTAGGAGCTGAACACCCGCTGGGGCTCCTTGCAGAGGCTTGCAGAGGAGCAGCGCCAGCTGCTGGGCAGTGCCCATGCTGTCCAAATGTTCCACAGGTGAGCACTTGAACCCTAAGAGGCAGCCTTGTTCTAGAAGCCACTCAAAAGCCCCCAGGTCTAATTATTATAGTAGGACCATAGCTATTAGTATAACTCTTCTTCCTAAGATAGATGGTAGATCAGGTGTTTCAGTAGTATATTCCTCACTTGGCACATAGCATACTCCCAGACAAACAATGTCAGTTTTCTAGTGCCTAGGTTTGGGCCCTGGCACATAACAGCATCCATGTGTGTTGTCATGTCAGTGAATAAAACTTTAAGTAGAAGCAAGAGGTTTAAGTAACTATATGTCTGAACTAGGTATAGACAGTAGAGAACAACAGATATCACAGTGCCATTAACTATTGCTTCAACAACTTATTTATGATTTCATTCTGTTTCTATACTAAGAAACACACATACACAACTAAGCAAGCAAGCAAACAAATGAACAAATAGAAAACCAAACACCTTCTCTGTGCACAAATGTATTTTTGAATATCCAGAGAAGGGAACAGTGAAGTGCAGATGGTTGTTCAGAATGGCTTCAGCTGGAATGCTGTGAGGTATAACAGTTAAGCATGCAGCTCCGCAGGCAGGCCACCTGGTTCAAACTTAGGCTGGCATTTAGCAGTAGTGCAATTTTGAAAAACATATACTTAGCATCTTTAAAATTCAGTTTTCTCATAAATGAAGTAGGAATGGTAGTAGTAACTACGTCTCAAGTAGTTGTGAAGATGAAATGAACATATGTTCTAGCACATTAAAAAGGATGATGGTGGTGGTGGTAGTGATGACGATGATGATGGTGGTGGTGAGGATGATAATGATGATGATGATGGTGGTGATGATGGTGAGAATGATGATAATGATGACGGTGATGATGATGATGATGATGGAGGTGATGATGATGATGATGATGATGATGATGATGTGGTGGTGGTGGTGGTGGTGGTGGTGAGGATGATGATAACTCTCTTTCCCACTCAGGAATGGGTGGCAGGACTGGATTCTAATCTAGGTTTTGCCTTTGCCTTATGATGGTGATGATGATATGGTGATGATGATGATAGTGGTGGTGGTGGTGATGATGATGATGATGATGTGGTGGGGAGTGTGCAGGAGGCAGCTGATCAAGGCCA